>NW_026068061.1:3359722-3475417 GCF_014885135.2 Alexandromys fortis | reverse complement strand
TCTCTCTCTCTCTCTCTCTCTCTCTCTCTCTCTCTCTCTCTGTGTGTGTGTGTGTGTGTGTGTGTGTGTGTGTGTGTGTGAGTACAAATTTCCATTAGCCCCAAGTACAGCTGGCTAACTAATGGTGTATAAACAAAGTCTTAACTAATAACATAAAATGAAGACTGCTTATTGGATGGCAGGGCACTATATCTGAAATTAATATAATTATAATAGAAGGAAAAAATAACCTCTGGAGATGCCACTTTGAAGTGACTGATACTTTGAAATGCTGAACAGGAAATGTCTTTTTTTTTTTTTTAGTCCATATGCAAGTACTGTCTACTTAAGGGTTTGGTACAAAGACAGAACAGACAATGGTCTGGCATTAAAACACTTCTATGAAGGAAGGAAGTAGGCTCAGCAGAAAAGACACCACACGGTTTCCTTCCCCCTTCCAACCTCCTTTGGTCTTTATTTATCCAGAAATTTCAGAGATCTGCAAAGGCCCTCTACGCTAACTGGATAAGTTAAGTATGACTGTGTCTCCTGCGGGCATCAGCACCTCCTACCCCATTCTATACAAAAAGCTGCTCGGAAGGTTCTGTGCTAGCTCGCCGCAAGGCTTCTAAATTCAATCTTCTGGCGCAATTCATTTCCTCTTTTCTCTGAGAGGGAGAACACAGCACAACTGATAAATGGTTTTCTTAGACAGAACAGTCTCTTGTCCAAGCTCATGAGAAGCCAACAAAACACAATTTCATTTCCCTTTCTCGGCTTTTGGTCATTTCTCATAATGCTGGTGTGTTTGTGGGCCCTGAACTGGCACGGGAAGGGAGGCAGGGCATGGGATGGAGCTCACACATGAGGACCCCTGTGTTCGCATAGCCTCAGACTCTGTCCCTCGGACACTGGGGCTCCAGAAAACAGGCACAGACAGATAGGCCTGCTGTGCTCAGGCAAGTGCACCCGTGCTGATGGCAGAAAAAAAAAAATCTATTTCAAGCATCTCAACTTTTAGGAAGAGTCTAGCATACATAAGCAGGCCCTAGTAGTTTTATCCTGTTAAAATCTCAAAAATAGAAAGGGTTTCCAGAGGTTTCGTCTCAAGAAGGAAAACCTCCACTAGGAAAGTGAGCTCTCCACCCAGGGGAAATGCAACCCTTTTCCTCCTTTATAGGACTGATGTGTCAGAGAGGGAAAGATCAGCGGTGGCGCTAAGGTATAATGTGGTGCCATGTTCTAAACTGTGACCGTAAAACGATGTAAACCTCTCAAAGAGTCACTGGGCAAATATGAAGTAGATAATTGAATGACTCCAATTATGCAAGGCGGTGACACAATACGGGGGCAAAGGTCAGGAAATGAAAAGCCTGTGAAAAGAGCAGGGAGGGAAAACTCCAAGTCAAAAAGGCACTACTACTGAAGATCTCATGCCTCTGTCACCTGGAGTTATTTGGTGACAGACTTAGCCATGACTACTACCGCCACTCTCTTGCCGAGTAACACGAAATCATTAACTGGACCATGATTTGCATCTAACGTGAAACACGAGAGGACAGGGAAACATCCAACCACAAGCTTGTAAAAATGACGCAAAGAAGTAGTAAATTGACTGTTTGCAGGCAGAGCGTTCCATCTCATTATTCAGCACGTCATCCACAGTGACGACTACAGAAAACACACATGGAACTTGCCCTGTCTACCTACAGGAGGTGGTAGCTGCTTCACACGAAGGTCGCTAGCAATGAACACAAGACCTTAAGATGCAAATGTGCCTATTCATATTTCAGTGTGACAGTCATTCAAGAGAGGAAACACTGGTGACAGTGACGTGGGCCACTCTGATAAAGCCTGCGAGAACAGGGAACACAAGCAAAGGCGGCAGGAGCCAGGGCACTGGGGCTCCTTACCCCCTGATTCCGCGGTGCTCTTCTTGTTTAGGATTCGCAGGATATCTTTGGTAATCTTCTTCAGCTGATGCCTGGCTTCGTCACGCTCTTTCCCGACTCCGTAGAGAAGGATTGTGCGCTGGTTACATTCATGACTTGAAGACTCATCCTGAAAGACAGCAAATGACTCTGAAGCCAGTTCGCAGGGCTGGGGGTACATGTCCTACTCCTGAAACACACTAGTCACGGCCTCTCCATGCCTGTTTGCGGGGGGCGGCATCTGCCAGCTCTGCAACTCACCTCAACCTCCACCGGCAACACCCCTGTTTTTCCAGTTTGGAACATGCTAAAGTAAAAAAAAATAATAAAGTACCAGCTGGCCTGAAGCATTTGATGTGGGCGTACCCTGCAGAGTAAGTTCTGGCTATTGAAAGATATTTCATTGTCTAAATTTTAACATGGCATAGAATGATGATACTATTTCCTTAGTGAGCTTGGTCTCAGATGTACAGCAACAGAGTGTGTTTTATATTTAGGGAAAAAAATTACTAGGACCTTCAACTACCTTCAGAGAAGGGTACTACACTTACTTCAATATGACTGTGTAAGATATATTAATATTTATTTCCAGATGACAATAAAGGAAAGCATAAGAATCACCATGTATACGCTAAGTCGCTAGAAACACATAGTCTGAGATGCTCACTATTGCTATTGCATTTTAGACCCCAGACTCCTCAAATGATCACAGCAAATCCAAACGTGAAATCTTCCCTTGTGAGAAAATAAATTACTGAGTCACTGAGTAATGAACGTAAGTCTAGCATTGAGCTGAATTTACCCTTAGCCAAATATAACAGCCTAACTCAGGTTAGGACTGGTTGAAATTTTTCAATGTTAATTTCTCCTTGACATCTTCTGTTTTCCATTTTCTGAGTAAAGTTATTTACTTCTCAGCTGGACCTTTCACTATATCTCCCCTTTGTTACTCTTAGTACAGCACCGTCCATGTGAAGGTCTCCCCTTCCTCCTCACCTCTTATCCCAAAGAACTCCTACTAGGGGATATGTTTATCATTGGCAACAGCCAAACCCTTCAGAAGTGAGGACCAGTAGCATTGCCCATAGGATTCTGTTTGTTCCCTGCATACAGAACAAACACCGTGCTTCGGAAACTGGTGGACAAATGCCATGTTCACTCTCCAGTTCAGGCTACAATTCAATTACACGGTGCTAGAAATAATTCGCATTTGCATTTCCTGTTGACTTCTTGTTCTGTATCCCTCTGCTAATTCTTAATGTTCCAAAGGGTCCAAATAGACCTAAAGAGGTCCAGACAGGGATTGTGAAAGATCAAAGGTCCACATACTAGTAAAAACTCAGGACAGCTACAGCCCCATAGTGTACCATGCTTAGGGCTGAGAGAGCTTGGAATGTATCCTAGTCGTGACAGTAAACAACTCTTAATCCTGTGTAACAAACCTACTTCCTAGTCTCAGAGTCTTCTTCTGAAGAACTGAATAGTGTCTGTAAGTGACTGCGAGAATAACCAAGACATACGCACATGCAATGTCCTAGAACACTGTGTGTGTGTATACATATATACACATATATATATACGTATATACACACACACATACACACACACACACACATATGGTATAAACATATGCTCACTGCTCACATTCTAGACTCCCACTCCTCCACACACACCAAGAGTCCACAAGGTATTGCATTAATATCAGCACTTCACACGGACCTGCTTAAGCTCTTCCTGTCACCTAAAAGGCATGATCTTAATTGCTGACATTTGCCTCGAGGGAGAGTGTTAGGACCCCATCAGTGTCCTCAGCACACAGGGACTAGGAAGGGGAAGCAGGGTTTGGGGCATTCAGACATAAATCATTCACTAGGTTGTTGCTTTTTTGGGGGACATTAATGGTTGTCTTCCTGAGTCCCCCGTTATTCTCTTTCATAAGCACCAAGATGGCCCTTAATGCTTAGTGAGCACACCAAGCAAAAAGAGAAGTCAGTGGAATAAGGAACAAACATGGGTGAAGGGAGACTGAAGGGAAGAAAAGAAGACAAAAATCACTGTTTTGTTTAACTGGCTGTTAAAGTGCTAAGAAAGCTGAAGAAGTGAGAAACCAATAGAAAAGTCACGTTTGTGTGGTGAACGGAGTCTCAGCTATGGGGATGAGGAACAGAAAGCAGAATCTAGCGAGCACCTGACGGAGAAAAGTGTCAGACAGCAGGGTCCAGTGAGTGAGTGTGCATCACGCTGGATTTCACTGAATCAAATTGAAAAGGTTGTTGGAGATAAAACAAGAAAGTGTGTGGTTAACGTGTATTGGGTTTGATGTGGGCACTAATGTTGGTCAGAGTTGAGGCGGCGAGGAGAGCACTAAGGACCAGAGGAATGCGCCAAGCTTCCACGTTCTACTTAGGTGGCTGAGATGGTGGGGAAGAGGAGCCAGCTATGAAAATGATACACACCTGTGCTTCTTGACTAAGATGCTCTAGCCAAGCAAGGCTCAGACGTCAGGTCTGGGGACACAATAGGGACCATTAACCAATGGTCCAACAGGGATCATAATGGAGGCAAAGAGTCAGTTTAGATGTGATGTTTATTTTTATTCTTTTAATTTTGCTTTGTTTGGTTTTATTAAAAACTTGTGCGTACCTCAAAAGAGAAGTTTCTTTAGCGTGGCTGTGAAGCAAGAGGTTGAGGAGCGAGCTGCTATGGAAGGAATGGGGGCAGGGGTGGCTGAGAAAAGTTTACTAGAAGCCGAGTAGGAAAAATGAGTTAAAAAAGAAAATGTGACGCGCAATAAACAGCAAGCTCTTGTTTCAAATGATGACACGAATAAAGACACCTTCAAAGGATGGCAGGTTTGTGGAGTAGATTGTTGATGAGAGGTGGGAGACAATGGGTCACTGTCTAGATCGACAGAGGAGACAAGAACACTGCCTACGTAACCTCAGGCAAAGACATTTCAGGAAAATAGCACATGGAATCCAAGACATGAGTACCTTGCCCTGATGGAGAGAGAGGTGACGGAGCCACTGCAGAGGAGCCTACAAGGAGATAGGAGGGATTCTACAAAAAGACATTACTGACTTCCTTAAGTTAGTATCAGGAAAAGAGCAATAACTATAATTGGCTTTCCAACAGCAAAGCAGGGACATTTTGAAGTTTCCAGCAGGCTACATGACTTGTTTATGTATATTTTTTTTCTATAAGTAGAAAAATGTACAAAACCTCAAACTGAATTTATCAGGTAAGAAGCAACTCAACCTATGAACATATACCAAATACTTAGAAAGGTGGCAGTCCTTTATCTTAGTGTTTGAGCATCCTGACATTGCATAGTTGTAAGTAATGTTAATGATCTGAGACCAGAACTAAAAACTATACTAACAGATATTCCCTAAATGGGTATATTCTTTGGACAGAAAAGAACCAGCTGAATCCACTACAGAACTCCATCTGTCTTTATTTTTAGGATTAGTGCAGAGAACTGAACAGGCCATGTCCCCTGTAAACTGAGTACTCAGAGGAACACCCTCCACAGCGGTTACTTCCTCTCCCCGAGCATCACATCGTGCAAACAGAGGCCTAGCTGGCTAAGAAACCAGAAGGCTTTCTCTTTAAAACCACAGCACGCTTACCCACCCTAGAAAATATCTTCTGAGACAGACATCCTTAGGAGGAAATCATGGAGTTGGCCAAATTAAGGTCTGCTCTCAGTCATCTTCGTTTCTTTAAAATTAACATTAAGAATAACTGCCAAAATGTGTGTGCTTTTAATGTGCATGCCTTACAGTGTGGGGTAACAGAAGCTGAGGTCATCAGAACAATGTGCACAGAGTTCATGATACACTATTTCTCTTCTTTCAGGCAAGGACCAGGCTGACAGATACTTGAATTACAAGACACGGCCTTTTACTTGCTAAATATTCCCAATGCCCAACACTGCTTATTTTTTTAAAACTATATTTATATAACCTAAATTGCTATGGGAAAAAACCCTAAGGTAGCTAATAAGAGACATGCTCTGGTATAATGTATGAGTTTAATCAAAAAAATCATTGATATCAAAATGATTAAAAGTCATTAGAATTGAAAAGACTCCAAATATGACCAAGTATCTAATTATATCTTCATCCTGCCCAAACCTAAATGCACAAGGACCACATGCACTTTAAGGAATGGTCTCCTGGGCTCAGAGCAATGCTATATGAATTAAAACAAATTTTAGATAAAGAGAAAGTATTATCTTCAATGGATTTGGCAAAATAATTTAACATTTAAAACAAAAGTTTTGCTCAATTTTCCAAAATATCTTGAATATAAAATATATTAAATTTCATTTGCCAAATAATACTATTACAAAGTGTTGGTGATGGTGTTGTTTACTGACAGGAGGAGGAGGATGTGACCAATTGATTGTGCTACATGATAACACAGAGGTTTTTTTTTTAATTGATTTTATTGAGTTATACATTTTTCTCTGCTTCCCTCTCTTCCTTCCCCCTTCCCTTCAACCCTCTCCCATGGTCCTCATGCTCCCAATTTGCTCAGGAGATCTTGAATTGTAGGCTGGCTTTCCTTGCTTCATGTCTAAAAGCCACTTATGAGTGAGTAATATGATACTGTCTTTCTGAGTCAGGGTTACCTCAATTAATATGATGTTTTCTAGCTCCATCCATTTGCCTGCAAATTTCAAGATGTCATTATTTTTTTTTCTGCTGAATAACAACAGAGGTTTAGGATGAGACACTTTCCACCTAAATATTTTAGTGACTTTCAAGGCTAGGTGACCAAAGGGGAAATTGGCAGTTGTCCGCAATGAGAAAATATGATAAGGTTTAGAGAAAAGTGTTTGTGGTTGTCACGTAAAATCTGAGGAAAGATGAAACAGGCTGAGGTCAAAGCTCTTTTTTAGTCTTCAAGTTACTACTGAGAATGTTCCAAGGATTTGAAAATCGATATTCTTAGTAAGAAAGCACAGCTGAGGAATCATGAGTTGATTTTCTTTCAACCTGGCAGGCTGATTCACTGAAGGCAATCTATAATTCTCCTTCTGGAAACCTGTTTTAACAGAGATCTCAAAATCAGTATAACTATCTGAGAGTTTAGAATTGGGTATGAAGGCAAGGAGAGTGCTTATGTAACAAAAGGCAGTGTGGTTGGTTGGTTCTCCCTGGGCCCTGAAGAAGAAAGAGACCAGAGGTGGCATGCGGGGGGAGAGTCCATGAGCAAAGCATGCTATGGACCAGACAACGGGGCTTGAAATGGAGTCTCCAATTAACCTGACTGCTCCACTCAGGTTCCTTCATTCAAAAACTGATCACAGAATGAGTACTGGCCGATGAAATAAATGTGGGTTAACTATGGCAGTGTAAGAGATCAAATGTGGGCGATTATTATCTCGAAGCGTAAAGCTCTTTTTAAAAAGTATCTCAGACACTCAAATCAGCAAGTAAGACTAGTTTAATTGGCTTTGCTTATATGAAGAGCAACCATGTAGACTTTTCAAAAGCCTAAAATCAAATCACTACTTCTTTCTAGGTGATGGAAATACTACAGTTAGAATGTAACTGAATGTTGCTGAAGTGAATGAAACTGGAGGCTTGACTTCAAATTGTGGTGGCAATAACAGTCCTGTGTCTATTTAATCCAGTGGTCCTCAGGCTTTAATGTGCCTGAGCATCATCTGTAAGGAAGGTTAAATACAAAGGGGGGGGGGTCTCTGGTTCATGGAGACTAGGGAGGTTCCCTAAATGCACATTCTAAAAACAGGGTTCATTCAAGTGATGCTGAGCTGCCATGACACACTCTCAAACCATTAGATCAATTTAACAAGTATACACACACTCAAAATTCAGAACTGGAGAATATGTCTTCTTAGGAGAGGCATCTTCCCAAGGAATTTTACTGCTAACAGAAAGCCATTTCGGTACTTGTGCACAATGCATGCGCTTTATCTCCAAATGCAGGAGCCAGAAATATAAAAATATAAAACAGTAACAAATTTATCCTACAATTTCACTCCAAGTGTACCTTTTGCCTGTTTCAGTATAAAATTTAAGGAATTGCATATAATAATGATACAAAGGTGATTTAATTTAATAGAACCATTACCCACAGAATCAACTAAAAACCCAAAGAACAAAAACCAAACAAAAAAAAAAAACCCACTGTTCATTATTTAAGCTTTATTCAGAACAACCATGAAGACTGTTCATGCAATCAGCCTGGCAATGGACGCAACTGTTTTCTTTCCTAATATAATTTGGGAGTCTAATAATTTATAATGGGATGATGCTGTTTTGCCCACAAAGATGTTAATCAATCACAGATTTTAAGTAATGTCATTATGAACCAGGATAAAACAAGAAGCAAAAGGTTTACCATCCCCAAGGAAGCACACACTTCGAGATAATAGAATTACTTGTTAGACAGTAACGCATCACCCACTTTGAGCACACTGTGTTTTCAGGTGAACAGCCATCTGAGAAAGCAAGTGTGCAGCCTTCCCCCAGGACCAGATTTAGAAGACTTCATCTCAACTTGAATTTATCATTTATTTGCATGGAAAATCCCCCTCCGAGAAACACTCTACCTTACTGATTCTATTACAGGTTTTAGAAAAAAAAGAAAGTCTCAGTATCTTAAACTGGTTTTCAAAAGATGACTTCTCAGCCACCTTTGCCCCATTATTTCCCAAGAGATAAAAGCAGAAGTCCTAAAGCCAGACAGATTCGGTGTCTGCACAGCTTTGAATGTGCAGTGGAAGGTAATCTCTCACTGGGATGTTCTTCCTTCCCCTCTCCCTTTATTTCTCTCTAGAACACTCAAGACTGCATTGCTGAAAACTCAGCAGATTCTCTATCACAGACAACACTGGCAACTAAACTAAGTACTGAGAGAAAACACCAGATGCCGGCCTGCAAGTTCCACTAACTAGTATTACTGGAGACACGCAAAACCTTCAGGACCAACGGGATAACCAGGTAAGGTTACATTATCACTTGACAGACTTGTACTTAGGCTATGACGTATATGCATGTTTTCCAAGTTTGTTTGTAAGATCGAAAACCTTATATAACAATTAACAAAATGGGAAGCATACAGTTTTTGAATAACATTAAGTTAAAAAACTAAGATACTAGTCATAGTGGAATGGGAGATTAAGTTCTTCAATAAAAATATGACAAAGCATGGATAAATGTTGATGTTTTGACTGTGAGATGAGAATTAAATATAAAAAATGTATAACAAAATCCCAATGTTAAGAGAGTTGTTAAATAATTTACCTACTATGTACAATGAGCCTTCCTAAGGTAGAATTGCCAGAACAATCTAGAAATGGACAAGCAGAAGGTACTAGGGAAGGTCAAGAGAGCTGAACGCAGTGGTTCGCTCTCACCTCTGAGGTGTGGAGTAAGAGGTGCTGAGGTTATACTCCTGGTAATAGTCTTTACTGTATAATTTTCAGTAATTAAAGGATTCCATTGACATTTGGAGGGAATATCTGCTATCTCAATTATCATGTTAGAGCTTATGTAAGAGTTATATGGGTTTTTAAAACTGTATTGGAATATGAGAAGTTCTGCCAATTGAGAAATCATTTTATTTGTTTGATGGAAATTTGAAAATCTTTAAACTCCATCTTAAATTTCCAGTTAGATGCCATATATAGCATCCAAGTCAACTGGCTGATGAGTCAACACTCTTCCTTACGCTGTCTGTTGTGTGATAACCTAGGAAAGCAGATGAGGACCAATTTCTGCTATTTTATTTTAGCTACCATTAAACATGCCACAAACTGGAGAATGACGCTCTGGCCGCTTTGTGAAATAACAAGCAATTGTCACACTTACAAAGGCTGCCTCCGCCTTCTATTATTGTTACTGTTTTAGGAGTCACACTGAATGATAGTCAGAAAACATAAACGAACTTCAAACACAATGAACAACTTGAAAATGAGAAATAAAGGGGACAAATGCTCTGAAGTAAATAATGAGTCTCTGTAAGGCTAACATTTGATTGCACGGCTGACTGGGCACAGGCAGGAACATTTCCTAGTACACAGGAAAAGAACTTTGGATTTTTATTTTCTACAATTTACTACTTATTTTATTGAATAAACTTCCCAACAGTGATTTCATACCAAATTCTTTTATTGGGATTGCATTTATACTTCTAACTCATAATCAATCACTTCTCAATTTAATTCATCAATGATACTTAAAGTATAAAACCAGGAATGTGGGTACAGAAGAAAAGGGAGCTGTAACAGAAAAAAAAAAAAAAGGCTACAGGCTTGAAAGAAAAGCATTACTGCATGCCTGTCATTGGGCTTTCCCATATAAATAGAGGAGGACAGACACCAAGGTGACAAACATTCAACAAAACAGACACAAGGCTCCCATAACATCACACGATGCACTTCATATCGTTTTAATTCGCTAGAGACAGAATATTTGTTTAGATGGAATATTCAGGAATTCAGTTTTCTCTTAATTCCTGCCAACTGCCACCATTAAGATAAAACTCAAGCTTTAAGCAAGGTGATACTTCTGAAAGTTGTGCACAGAGATAACAAGCAAACCTGTGACTAAGTGTACCCTCCCCCACTGTCTCTACTCTAGGAGCCTGCACAATGGAGATGCCCACCATGGACACCACCGTAGCCAATAGCACCTTCACACCTGAGAACGGCACCCAGTGCAGCAGAGACTACAAGATAACCCAGGTTCTCTTCCCGGTGCTCTATACCATCCTGTTTTTTGCCGGACTCATCACAAACAGCTTGGCGATGAGGATTTTCTTTCAGATCCGCAGTAAATCCAACTTCATTATTTTTCTTAAGAACACAGTCATCTCTGACCTTCTCATGATTCTAACTTTTCCATTCAAAATTCTCAGTGATGCCAAACTGGGAGCCGGGCCTCTGAGAACCTTGGTGTGCCAAGTTACCTCAGTTACATTTTATTTTACTATGTATATCAGTATATCATTCCTCGGTTTGATAACCATTGACCGCTACCTGAAGACCACCAGGCCATTCAAAACTTCCAACTCCAGCAGTCTCTTGGGTGCAAAGATTCTTTCTGTCGTCATCTGGGCCTTCATGTTCTTACTCTCATTGCCTAACATGATTCTCACGAACAAGCGTCCAAAAGATAAGGACATCAAGAAGTGTTCTTTCTTAAAGTCAGAGTTTGGTCTGGTCTGGCATGAAATAGTCAATTACATCTGCCAAGTCATTTTCTGGATTAATTTCCTGATTGTCATTGTTTGTTACAGTCTCATTGCAAAAGAACTCTACAGGTCCTATGTAAGAACAAGAGGTGTAGGCAAAGCTCCCAAGAAAAGAGTGAATGTCAGAGTCTTTATCATCATTGCTGTGTTCTTCATCTGTTTTGTGCCCTTCCACTTTGCACGGATTCCCTACACCTTGAGCCAGACCCGGGCCGTCTTTGACTGCGCTGCTGAAAACACTCTGTTCTATGTGAAGGAGAGCACCTTGTGGCTGACGTCCTTGAACGCCTGCCTGGATCCATTCATCTATTTCTTTCTTTGCAAGTCTTTCAGAAATTCCTTGAAAAGTATGCTGAGGTGCTCTAATGCTATGTCACACTCTGGGGAAAACAAGAAGAAAGGACAGGAAGGTAGTGACCCAAGTGAGGAGACCCCAATGTGAAGCATGACCCCAGGGGCTGTTTCAGTCTGCGTCATTCACACTCCTCTAAGGAAATCACCCCACAAAAATACTAACATTACCTTAAAGGAAACTGAGCTAATGACTCTTTAAATAAGCAACAAACTAGGGAAATAATCATCTACTTTCGCACACACACATGGATGTATATGTATGTATGTGTATATATATATATATTTATATATGTACTTACACATATGTATGCCATCTAAAAATATAAGGGAAAAATCCTAATCTTCAGTAATATAGTAAAATAAACTGCATCCTATTGCTACACTGCAAGCAAACCCACAAAGAATTAGTGATTTACTTAGTTTCTGCAAAATGATCAACAGTGAAATGTAATATCCACTGTCATTTTAAAATGCATTACCAATCAGTATTATTTTTGTAATAAGTGGAAATTTATGTTCGATCTGATACATCAAGCACAGTAACTATGGACTTCTCATTTATGACAACAAAGACAAGAACAACCCCACGGACAGTTAAACCAAATGAAATGGCATTGTGGATGAGGCCTGAATTAGTATAAATGCTCATCAAGAGGGGAGAGGTTTAAAGATGTATCTTTCCATAAATAACAGACATCGTGAATAAAACCATTAACTTAAGGAATGTAAACGTTCATAGCATTCTAATATTTTAAAAAATATATTACTACTTCCTTAACACTAGAGAAAGCAATTTCACTAAGACTCTGAGTTGACTCGGTACAGCGCCATCATTGGCACTTACCTTTGTTAATCGGCTTTGAAAACGCCTGCTGCTTGAATGGAAAAAAAATCACTTCTTAGTAAGAAAAGTGAGTAACTATAATTACCAGAATGCATCTCACACCTACCAATAAGAAAGCGACTGAAGTATCTAACATTACCTGTTTGTAATCACGCGTATAATATTAAAGATTACATTTATTCTGTACTGTTTCGTTGGAATTTATTGGTTCAAAAGCTTAGCGACAACGGCTCAACCTTCCTCTCCTACAATAATCAGCAAATGTGTTTGGGAACCGCGGCCAGCACAGCTTTATTCCGTATTATTCTTCAGTCTTTTTAAAAAAAATCTCATCACTACTTCAAGTCCTCATATAATCATAAAAGAGATGAGATGTGGAGTCAGATAGCATGTATCTCATAGTTGCTATTTTATTTTTATTAGTAATCATCACAAAACTGGTCTATACTTATTGGGTATGGTGTGACACTTCAGTTTATGCATATAGGCAATAATGTCCAAATTAGGACCATATTTAATAGCTTTAATATAAACAAAATATCTAATGTGTGGAAATTCAAATCATTTGTCTCAATTATTAATGCTCCTAAGAGGTGATTCTCCAACAGGAGATGGTACAGATTAAGAGCATCTAAATATCATTAAAGTAAGTGGAAAGGGTATACTATAGACAAGGCTGTTGAACTTCAATAATGTTTTCCAAACCCAACCCAACTTCTCAAGTTACATTGTAGTACAAAGCTAAGAAGATGTAACTCATAGTGTGGCAACTGCTCCCTTCCCACACTGGCCCTGCTACAGTGTGAACCAGACTGGAGATGGAGGCAGAGAGTGTGAAAAATGAGCACATGCAGGCAGGGGACACGAGAGAGACAGAGAGACAGAGAGACAGAGAGACAGAGAGACAGAGACAGAGAGAGAGAGAGAGAGAGAGAGAGAGAGAGAGAGAGAGAGAGAGAGAGAAAGAGCGCAAAAGACACAGCTATTGTCATGTCTGCCACAGTACTCCAGTCTCCCACTAGAACACCCTTTCTGGTTTTATAAGAGCACCAGAATGTGGGTAACAGAAGAGAATCTGGCGGTCAGCTCTCTCCATCAAACTTTATTTTGCGTGCAAGACAAATTAAGGGCAGCAGCACCCCCAAACTGTCCAAGGGTAGAACAGGGAGTGTACGGAAGCTCTTCCTCAGGGTCCCACAAGTTCAGTGTGAACATGAAGAGGAACTGCAGGGAACAGACTACCTGAACAATTCTTCTGTGCCTAGCCGAACTCACTGGGCTATTTTTCTACAAAAGCTAGACAAATAATGCTGTTAGGATTATGACATTTTAACAACAACAACAACAACAAAACCCCTGGAGAATATTTGAAATTACCTATGCTTTAGTCATGAAATTTTAGAGTAAGCCCTATATCAGACTGTTGGGTCTCTTTACTGAAAGGCGTTAGGCACACATCCTCCTACATCAGTGAACCCATTTAAGAGAGTCTGAGAGGCAGGTGTGGCTTATGCCTAGAACCACAACTCCAGTGGGTAAAACAGAGGATCATTTCAAGTTCAAGAACAGTCTGGTTTATATAGCCAGTTGCAGGTCAGCCAGGGATAGAAAGAAAGACCCTGTCTCAAAGTAGAATGAGCGCTCCAAAGTCAACAGTCTAAAATGTCAGTATTATCAAATGTCTGACTACACAGACCATGTCACCATCTCCAGCTGCAAATACTTTGACATTTATAAACATCACATCTCCAATTAATTTTTTAAAGTGAAACCAGATTTGGTATATGTGAATAGTTGAAAAGATGAGCCCATGCAATGCAGTCCTGTCCCATAGCTCAGTGGCTTAGCAGGCCTGAGGATGTTAGTGGTTTCTCACAGAAAGCTTCTGAAGCAGGCCTTCCAAATCACAGGTCCTGCTTAAGGATCCTAGCTCGCCACCTGTTTATGAGAGGTCTGTGATCTAAAAATGTTATATGTTAAGAATAAATTCGATGTCACATGGAATGTGTAGGAAATTAAAATTCCAGTGTCCACAGTGAGGCTTCCCAACAGCACAGCCACACTGTGCAAGCTATATAGCTAAGATATTCATGCCACAACGATAGAGTCGGGCTGTGGGAAGAAAGAACACAGCCTGAATCACACATACAAAAAAAAAAAAAACTTTGCTCTTAAAAAAAAATAGAATCTGCCAACCCTTGAATCACCACTTTCACAAGAGAAATAAAACATCAGAGACAAAACCCTCTTGCCATAATCAAGTATTCCATAGTTTGTGGGCAATGGCCACAGTGGCATTAGAGTTGCCAATGGGAGCCGAAGACGTGGAAATACAACTGTAATTGTATTCGCAGTCACTAAGAAATGGATGGATTTTGCAAAATGGGGAGGACATTAGAAGGTAGCTTCTAGAAGGAAAGAAAATGGACGATATGAAAATAAAAGGAAAATGTCTTTATAACATAAATCTATGTTTATACGGCACAGTAAATTTTACTTACAATTTTTTAAATTGACTTAAAGTATTTTAGTAAGAATTACAGAATGAGGCAGTTCCCACCAGCTGCTGAGCAGATGAGTGACCCACCTGCCAGCTGGACTGCTACCACCCACTAGATACTGTTCTTCCAAGACCCACTCTGCTGCCAAACCCTACCCACCTCAACGTCCTCCCCAGGGCCAGCCCATTCCCACAATTGCAGCAAACACCATAGGCCCACATCAGTCAGAAGAACAGCAGCCCCTCCACTGGGCTCCATATTCCATCCAGTCTACAACTCTGGAAGAAGACTTCATCTTTACAAGAGGCCAGGCTGGATCTAGGCACCCAAGGCCCCACAAACATCAGCAGAGATACTGAACCTGAACAGTAGCCAAATCCTTGGCTACTTAGGCCAAAAGATGAGAGGGAACAGAAAGCAAAGGAACAAGACACCCATCCAACAAAGACAAATGCAGGAATCAATACCTACACCTGTAATTATCCCAAATCCAGATGCCTAAACACCAGTGTAAGAACACAATCAACATCAGAAAGGACAATATGGAACCAACAAAACCCAGTGACCATATGAGAGCAAGACCTGAGCATTCCGATGCAGCGAAAGCACAAGAAAACAACCTTAAAAATAACTTCCTGAAGATGATAGAGACCCTTAAAGAGTAAATAAAAACACCCTTAAAGGAATCAAGGAAAAGCCAAACGATCAGAAGAAATCGATAAAACTTTTAGAGATTTTCAAGAAAACCAAGAAAAAAGCAATCCAACAAGGTGAAGAAAATGGGTCAAGACCTGAAAATCGAAATAGAAGTAATAAGGAAAACACAAACTGAGGGAATTCTGGAAATGAAGTCTGGGTAAGCAAATAGGAACTACAGATGCAAGCATCACCCACAGAATAAAAGAGATGGGACAAAGAATCTCAGGGATTGAAGATATGATAGAAAAAATAAATTCACTGATCAAAGAAAATATTAAATCTAAAAGATTCTTAACATAAAACATCCAGAATTTTGGGAACACCATAAGAAGACCAAAACCTAAGAATAATAAGAATAGAAAGAGAAGAATCCTAAGGCACAGAAATATAGTCCACGAAATCATAAAAAAGAATTTTCCCAAGCTAAAGAAAGACATGCCTATGCCTATACAGGTACAAGAATCCTGCAGAACACCAAATAGATGAGACCAGAACAAAAGCCCCCTCACCACATAACCAAAACATTAAAAACACGAAGAAAAGAAAGAATATTAAAAGCTGCAAAGGAAAAGGCCAAGTAATAGATAAAGGCAGACTTATCAGAATTATATCCAACTTCTCAATGGAGACTCTAAAAGCCAGAAGAGCCTGGCCAGGTGTCTTGCAGACACTAAGAGACCACTCATGCCAGTCCAGACTACTATACCCAGCAAAAGTTTCAGTCATTGTGGATGGAGAAAAGATATTTCATGACAAAGCCACATACCAAAGTTAAATCAAGACCAGATAAACAATTTAAATAGACATTTAACTGCTAAGGAATAGAAGTAGTAATTAAAAGTCTTCTAAGATAAATAAATAAACAAACAAACAAATAAACAAATAAAATAAAGTCCAGGGTCAGATGACTTCAGCACAGAATTTTACCAGAATTTCAAAGAAGCCCTAATACCAATACTCTTCAAATTCTTCCACAACAGAAACATAAGGAACATTGCCAAATTCTTTTTGTGAGGCTGCAGTTAGCCTGATACCCAAACCACAGAAAGCCTCAACAACTAAAAAGAATTGCAAAGCAATTTCCCTCATGAAGATTCATGTAAAAATACTCAATAAAATATTGAAAAACTGACTCCTAGAACACATAAAAAAGATCATCCATCACAATCAGGTAGGCTTCATGCCCAGAAATGCAGGGATGGGTCAACATACGAAAATCTGTCAATGAAACCCACCATTGACTGAATGAAAAAAAAAAAACATGATCATATCATTAGATGCTGAAAAAGCCTCTGACAAAATCCAACATCCCTTCATGATTAAGGTCTTGCAGAGATCAGGAATATAAGGAACATACCTAAATATAATAAAAGTAATATACAGCAAGTCAATAGCCAACATCAAATTAAATGCAGAGAAACTCAAAGCAATTTCAGGAACAAGACAAGGCTGTCCACTCTCCCAATATCTATTCAATATAGTACTCTAAGTTCTAGCTAGACAACTAAAGGAGATCAAGGGATACAAATGGAAAAGGAAGAAGTCAAACTTTCGCTTTTTGCAGATGATATGATAGTGTGCATAAGTGACCCCCCAAATTCTACCTGGGAGCTCCTACACCTGATAAACACCTTCAGTGATACAGCAGGATACAAATGAACTTTAAAAAATGTAGCTCTCTTACATACAAATGATAAACAGGCTGAGAAATAAATCAGGAAAGACACTCTTTACAACAGTCACAAATAATATAAAATCTTAGAGTAACACTAACCAGACAAGTAAAAGACATGTATAACAAGAACATTAAGTCTTCGAATAAAGAAATGGGAGACAATACCAGAAAGATCTATATTTATGCTTCTATGTTTATGCGGCAAGTGCTTTACCTACTGAGCCATCTCCTATGAATCTGAGTTTTCAAGCATATGCTTTCTTTTATGATAGAAAACCTTGTAACTCGGTAGTAAGCATTTCAAGCAATACTGTGGATGCACTGCCTGTTTCTGGTTATCTGAAGAGAATCTACTGCTGCTTCTCATTTCCCTATAGTTCAGGACACCTGCTTGTAAACTACAAATTGTTTAACTAATTATCACTTTCAGTTGTGCTAATGGGGAAAGTTTAAAATTATTTCACACAATCAAAGGAAAGCACCTGTGTATGTTTCAGACGAAATGAGAAGTCTCTTCTAGGAATACAGGCGTTTCCACTTCAACTTTCATTCCAAACGACAGCAAACACTTCAGCTTTTCAAATCTTACGTGGTACGTGCTAGCTACCTCAACCTACCGTGACCCTGCTGAGAAATGCCCAAAGACTAAAAAAGCAAATAATGGCAGACGATTCCCATTACACACCAAATTGCCCCAGCTCCTTCCTGGCCGTACCCATGGGACAACTGACATTTCCCACCTTGAACCCGAGTTTGCAGGAGACAGAACTACAAGGCAAGTTCAAGGATTTCCCTTTTTCCTGTATTAGTCAGTGACTCTTGGCACAAAGACTACATAACAGGGTAAAACCCTCCAGATTCATCCTGCTGGTTTCTCAGTGTCCGGCAGGGGGCCTAAGGCAGGTTCTGAGCTCAAACCCTAGGCTAGTGGTAGGTTTGCAGTAGTCCCTATTAACACAATTTTGGGGAACTGTTTAGTTTCTGCATTTTAGTTTTTCGTCTCTAAAATGGGGCTAAGCGCTATACATGTTGTAAGGATTGTCATAATCATCTCTAATAGCATGGTTGTTTTGATTTTATTAGTTTCGACTCTATTTCCTTAGAGCACACTAGAATTTTAATCTTTAGTTTATTCCCACTTGGCAGACTCTTAAATTATGAAACTATTCATTGCATGTTTTTTAGTTCTTCCTTCCTTGTTTTCATGAACTAAGCCCACAGGATTCCAATTTTCTTTTTAGTTGACTTAACAAGATTGCAAAACATCTCCCACGACAGGCATCATTCTAAGTATGTGGCAGATACACCTTCATTTTTCCCCCTTAACTTTATAAAGAAGATGCTGTTGTGCATTTACATCATAAAGAGAAGGCAAGCATTTCAGAGCGAGAGCAAATAACTTCCCAAAGGACCAGAAAAGTAACAGGTGGACAAAGACTTGAACCTAAGCCCTCTAGATTTGAGACAGCGCTCCTGCGACGCTCTAGGGAGCAGCCCTCAGATTTCCCTCAAAAGGGAAAACCTTTTCCAACAGATTTTAGCATTGCTGGGAGGATCAGCTAATCTACTGACCAAGATAAGGACTTTGAAACTCTCATTTAAAAAGAACCAGTGTTAGGTCCAGAAAGATGGCTCAGCTAGTGAAGACCATCCTTGACAATACAGGGTTCCATCCACGGAACCCACATGTTGAAAAGAAAGAAGTGACTCTCTGAAGGAACAACACACACACGCATGTGTGCAAACACACACACAATAAATATGTATTTCACAAACAAAAGAATGTACCTTTGTGACCCTAGAAATGGACACTGCTGGTCAGTTCCTCTTTTCAAAGTTTCCCACATTTGGCATTTTGAAATTTGACCAAAATAGGATTTCCAGTTCTCATATTATGAAAGTATCCTGTACGGAATTTCCCGTGTTTCAGGTGAACCCTTCCAGGCCTTCATTTTTATATAGGATTGTAGGCTATAGAGAAATTAAAAATTAGCTATGTAGGCTAAAAAAATTATAGATTAAAACTTATTTTGCTAGGTTTTTATCTTCAAGTTATGGTCCATTACATCAGAGAAATCCTAACGTATTTCAGTCAAACAGAAATCTTTTTAAAGTGTGCCACCTATTCTGTAGACTAACCAAAGTTCCCAAGCATCACAGAGCATTCCATTTTACAACGAATTCAAGATCCTAAACCCAGTCAACTAGAATTTTCTAGTCAATCAAACCCTGTAGACAGTTCAACTCTACAGTAAACGTGTAGCAAGAAACATGGAAGTGAAACTTGCCATAGATAGCCACACCGCCCCGCTGAGATCACCTAATTTCCTCTTGCCCTCCATCTGTCTGGCAGGAAAGCACACCACCACACACAGTAACTTTCTCCACACTTCGTGAGATTCGAAGGAAACACCGGACAAATCTTGGCCCAGCACTGATTCACAAAATTCTTTAAGTCTTAAGAATGCAGGTGGTCTCCTAAAATGGCTTTCTAAAAGTGGCAATACAGCATCGTCACTCAAACTGGCAATTCAGGAAACCAAAGAAATGAGTGACTGACATTCTCAGGGTTTTTTTTTTTTTTCTAACATGCTCCGCGCTAGGGAGCCACCCAGCCGCCACCCAGCCGCCTCCCCAACACTCTTATGAGGTCGATGATGTCTTCACAATTGTTACATGTGGAAATGAGACGCACAGATCTTAAAACATTTGTTTAGACTGAATACTGAAAAATAATAGGTCCAGGGACAGCAGCTCCCACTTCTTAGAAAAGGTGGCGCATTATGCTCCAGAGACCTGGGGATCAAAAGACAAACGGCCAAGTCTGCAGAAAGAAAAAGGCCGTCCCTCAACACAGAAGCTTCTTCCAAGCGCAGCCTGTAGGGTAAAGAAGATAAGTGTCTGATTTTCAAATCAAGAACCATCCTCTTGCTTGGTTGCAGTTTGGTACTATATTCTCCATCATCTAAACTCCTATTACTACAGATGAGGTACTCAAAAAGACCACTTAACATGAATAACAAAAAAGTAAATCAAGTTTGAGACTGAAGAATCAGCTCGGCAGTTAAAAGCATGTTCCCGGCACCCACTTCGGGTGGCTCACAGTCGCCTGTGACTCCAGCTCCAGGCGATCTAACGCCTCTAGTCTCTGTGTGCACCTGCAAGCGTATGCATCCCCTGTACGTATAATTAAACCTAATAGAATATCCCACACGTTAGGGATGTGGCTGAGTGATGGCGTGCCTGCTGAGCCAATGCAAGCGCTGGGTTCGGTCCTCAGTACACACAAACCAGTAACTACTACTGGCCAATGCTAAAGATAAAGAGGTTCTAGAAAACATGGGTATTACAGAAGCCCACAAGGGAAAATGAGGAAGGAAAGCCAGTATAAGAAAGCAGAAGCTTTACTCCACAAGCTATTCGCGGGTCGAGCTAATGACTGTCACAATACATACAGCCGAGTATCTTCCCAAACAAAGGTCAGTCTCGATTTTTCTTATGAATGTGCTTGCTGTAAAAGGTAGAATGTAGCTAAATTATTTTTTTAAAAAAAAAATCTAAATATACTATTCTATAAACATAGACTACAAGAATAAGGCACTAAGTAATAAATGACAACCTACCCTGTCTCTTACGTCCTAAATTGGGTACCGTTATTGCCATGTAACAAGAAGTGCTTACTGTTTGGGTTTCAGGAGGGTATAAATTAATGGGGCTTTTAAAGGACCAGAGATGAGCTATATGCTCAAAGCCAAGAATCAGATCTGCTGAATGTGTTACATAATGCACTTTGCTTTTTTTTTTTTTTTTTTTAACAAAAAGTAGTATTTGCCAAGTCATGAGGGCTCTTCGTTTTCGTTTGTTTGTGTGCATGTTCATTTGCAATAGCGGATGCTCGAGACAGCCAACGCCACTGCGATGCAGGGCCTCAACAAGTCCGAGCGGTGCCCCAGAGATACTCGGATGACACAGCTGGTGTTCCCGGCCCTCTACACTGTGGTGTTCTTCACTGGCCTCCTGCTGAACACCGTGGCCCTCTGGGTGTTCGTCCACATCCCCAGCAATTCTACGTTCATCGTCTACCTCAAAAACACTCTGGTGGCAGACCTGGTCATGACACTAATGCTTCCTTTCAAAATTCTTTCCGACTCCCACCTTGGACCCTGGCAACTCAGAGGCTTTGTGTGCAATTTCTCTTCTGTGATCTTTTACGGGACCATGTACGTGGGGATCATCATGCTGGGCCTCATCGCCTTTGACAGATGCCTCAAGATCATCAGGCCTTTCGGGAAATGCTTTGCAAAAAAACCTGCGTTTGCAAAATTAGTCTCCACTCTCGTCTGGCTCCTGATATTCTTCATCTCCCTGCCAAACATGCTCTTGAACAGCAAGGAGGCGACGCCATCCTCCGTGAAGAAGTGCGCATCCCTGAAGAGTCCTCTGGGGCTGGTGTGGCATCAGATGGTCAGTCACACATGCCAGTTCATCTTCTGGACTGTGTTTGTTCTGATGCTGCTGTTTTATGTGGTCATTACCAAAAAGGTATACAATTCCTACAGAAAGTTCACCGGTAAGGAGGACAGACACAAAAGGGTGGGGACGAAAGTATTTATTGTCATAGCCGTGTTCTTCGTCTGCTTTGCCCCATTCCATTTTGTCAGAGTTCCATACACCTACAGCCAAACTACGAGGACCGATTGCCGGCTAGCAAACCAGCTGTTTGTTGCTAAGGAAACAGCTCTCTTTTTGGCAGCAACGAACATTTGCATGGACCCATTAATATACATACTCTTATGTAAAAAGTTCACAGAAAGGGCACCGTGTATGAGGGGGAGAAGGATGGCGGTATCAAGCCAGGAGCAGCCCAGCAGTCATACAGACAACATCATCCTAGCATGACAATGTTCTCCCCCACATGGTCATTCTACTCCTGGCGTTGCTTCTATTTAAGGATGGGAATTAAAAAGATCATTTACTTGGAGACTTCATTTAAGCATTATAGGAAAAGTGGGGGGGGGGGCAAACATTTTTTTTTTACATTTTATTATCCTAGAATCTGGAAAAGATTATGCACATTTTAACCACACAAATTACGAACAGACCGAATGTTCTGTTTTTATGAAAGCAAGTGGCCACTAGATGTCATCTTGTGAAGAGCATTCATGGACTATGGAAAATATTAATGGGTAATAATGTATTTCTAAAAAATCCTCCCTTCTAGTGACTATCCCACATTCTCTCACACACATCCTTCCCAAAACATCCTGGTAACTTTTATCGCCTTCAGAGTGCTGATATTGGTGGCCATAATCTAATAAGCATGTACTTCTAATGCCTGTGGAGGAAAGCCAAAGGCATTAGCTGAAAGAGATTCAGTCTGAGGAAGAAAGTGGGTGAAATGATCCCAGGAATCCCCAAACATTTTTTTCCTTACAAGTGCAAAGGGCTCTGCCACATCTCAGCAGAGCACCATAAGAGGCACATGCTGCGGGCAAAGCCAGTACACAGTCACGTGCAGTCTGGGAGGGAGAAGGTGGTGTCATTCAGCAAAACCTTCCTGGGCACAGAGTCTGCACCTTTGGCTGAAAACAATTACTTCTCCCACTGTTTGGCTATATACATAGAACACCTGTTGCTAGTTTGCTGTAATTCTGGACCACATTTCCCAAAGATGGGGCTTTTAAAAAGGCAGACATGTCACAAAGTTTTGGTATCTTCTGAAATATGTCACCACCACCACCACCACATACATACAATACACACACACACACACACACAAATGGGCTGCAGAGAACCCAGACAGATATACTAATCTTGGTATGTATATAAGCAAGAGAACTGTTGGCCTGTGGTTGGTAATAACTATGTGGGAAGATTTTTCAAAGCCTGATTCATTTTATTTAGGCCCATATACTTCTCTGGATTTCTTTGTGCATTTTTAAAAAAAAAAAAAAGTAACGTATGTTTCTTGTTGTTGTTGTTTTCTTTCTTTGTTTTGTTTTTCAAGACAGGGTTTCTCTGTAGCTTTGGAGCCTATCCTGGATCTAGCTCTTGTAGAACAGGCTGGCCTCAAACTCACAGAGATCTGCTTGCCTTTAATCCCGAGTGCTGGGATTAAAGGCGTGTGCCACCACCACCCAACTATTTTTTTTATATATTTTATTTTATTTCTGGAATTGTGGATGCTGCTACTGGACTTGTCTAGAGAACATGAGGACTCTCCCTCTAACTGAGCTTGCCAGGTGTAGTCTTGGCTTCTCTCCTCACATGGTCTCAGAGGCAACAGAGGCGAGGGAACTTATTACGGCTCTCTTGACAGCATTTCCACTCTGTGACCTTTCCACTCTTGTTAACACGCCATGACTGTGTCTGCACTGTGCACAGAACCTTCCCTCTGACTCACCTTGTAAGTTCCATGTATGTTTAGGTGAAACCCCAAATTGCTATTATTTTTACTCTCTGTAATCTCAAAAGCCTAGCCTACCACTAGTCTCAGCCCCAATCACTTCTTCAACTGTGCAGTATCTCTCCTGTATATCATAATGATTTGTGATAATTTGCTTAATTATGCATCTACTCCTTAAATAGACTATGTATAGTTTATGGACAGAGAAAATTCCATCGTTCAATTAATAAATGTTTGCTAACACAAATCAAAAGGGGCATTTTTTTTTTGAGACAGGCTCATACAATTTGCTCTGGTTGTCCTGGAACTCACAAAGATCTGCCTAGCTCTGCCTCCCAAGTAGAGTGCTGGGATGAACTGCGTGTACCACCAGACCCAACCCAGAGGGGCCTTATTATGATGCACTAGAAAAGAAAGAGGAAAGTCAACCCCCACTCATTTATCATGAAAAGAATTGGCTTCCAGGGTACCTAGCACAGCTCAGCAGTAGAACCCTGTTTCCGGATATTTGATTGCACTGTAAAACCCAAGAATGCGCTAATGAAATCAACCTTGGATGGGGGCGGGGCAGAGCCAGCAACTAGTTGACAGGAATTAGCCATAGAGAGTTTGGAGGAGCCAGGAAGACAGAGTGATGCTCAGGAAGGAGGAGGGAGGGGGGACTTGGAATTTTCTGATCTTTTTGGTTTAGAAAGGCTGGAGAGATGCTCTCTTGTGGCGTCTCCAGCCAAAAAGAAAAGTCGGTTGGTTGCTTCTCAGCCTCTCTGAGCTAGCAGGTTTTCATCCCAATGTCTGACTCCCAGGTCTTTACTAGTGAACAGAACAATAGAGAGACTGTTAAAAACTATATTTGGTGGCAGCAGCAGAGTCAGCACTGCTGGGACTGTAAATCCCACCAGGCCTTGGCCTGAGCTTCAGGGCTCTGGCTGCAGGGCCACAGATGGTAGTTTAATAGTATATCCAGGTCCAGCCTCTAAGATGACAGACTAAAATAAAAAAAAAAAAAAAAAAAAAACCCAGAGCCCTAGCATTTAAAAGATTCTGGATTTGTTCTGCAGCACTGGGATGAAAAGGAAAGATTTGTAAATGAAAGTTTAGTCTTAAGTTTCCTACAGTTGCTCTTCCATAGAGTGCACGCACAAGCCGAGGAAGGATGCCACCCACCTGGGCTACGCTGGGGCAGGAGTGAGGCATGGAAAACTAAAGGGTTCAACACTTGAATTTTAAGACTACTGACAAAATGCTTTAGTTATCAATTATTGGGCAAGTCAAACCTGTCATTGATGGATATTACAAATTCCCAAACTCTCCTTTGGACTGATTCTCGGTCTCTCAAATAATACAGTGACATCATCACTGTTGTTACACACATCACTAAAGCATTAGCACTGTTCTTCCGAGCACATTACAGTCACAGGAGACTCACACTGTGTGACACGCAACTGCATCTGAGCCATGCTGTTAAAAATAATCCTTACTGGGTAGCGAAACCTGTATAGTTTACCTCTGATAACGATTTCAATCTCCTCGACATGGACATACAACTAATATATACAATATGAAGAGGGGTATTTCCAGATATCACTTCAATAGCAAATCAGGCTTTCGCAAGTTCAAATACTTCATTCCATTATAAAAGCGGATTGCTCAGTCAAGCACTGTGGAGTATGCCTGTATAAGCCCAATACACCAGAGTCTCTGTGAGGATTGCCCATCAGTACTAGCTTCTCCAGGTGGCCTCTCAAAACAACAGCAGCAAAAGCATGAGCTGTACAAGAAAGCTGCCACGAGCCAAGAGAAGAGGTTTGCTACTCCTATCTTAAAGTTACGTTCCCCAAGCAAACCTCTAAACTGTTGAGGCAAACCCTAAACTCTAGAATACTTACGGAATGGGATAATAGAACTTGGTCATAGACAAGTAGGAAAGAGTATAGAGAACAGGAGCTTGCACGGCCCGGAAGCAGTGTGCAATGCTATATAATCCTGCCTTTTCTGCAGCTTCCCCAGGAGCCCGTGCTTAAATCTGTATTAGACCTTTCTTAATAAACTCCACAACTGTTTTTTTCTTTTCTTTCCTTTTTTTAAAGCAGCAACTCTGAGTCGGTTTGTGAGCTGAACTCACAGCAAAATGGAGGGTTTCTGTCAAAAGGTAAGATATAATTATTTGCACTGGATAATTACGGCGAGGCCTCCAAACATCTTCCATGAGGGGAAATGATGGGAGGGTAATTGCCACACACGGAATGTTCCGGAGAAACCACAGGAAGTTACTCTAATGTGGGGATGGGGGCAGGGCAGAGATGCAGTGAGAACTCTCAGCTCAGGGAAGGGAGCGAGTAGACAGGGATAAAGTCGTTCAACTGAGTGGAGCTCCCAGGTCCAGTTCACACACGGTTGTCACAGGAGAAATCGCCCAGAATGCAACAGCCCAGACCAAGCAGGGCTCTGCTATCCCAGAAAAAAAAAAAACAAACAAAACAGAACAGAAACAAACATATTTACAAGATACTACCCCGTGAGTGCAGAATTTACCAAGCATTCTACGGACCTGGAAACAGACGTGTACACTCTGAACTTTGCATGGACACCCAACATGTGTAATAAAGGTACAGGACACATGTGCTAAAGAGGTCACATGCTTCTGTGGGCACCAGGATCGGATGGTCCGTCATACCTTGAGTTCCTGACTCTGTTTCTTCAGCAAGGCCTAGGGAAGGCTTCCTGCTGATAGTGCAGTCACACTAAGTGTCTGTTAAAGTCACACTTCCTATTGAAACTGACAGACAACCCAGCTCCCATGGGACACACACAGCCCCTAAACCCAGAGTGCTGAGGCAGGAGGTTGAATCTGAGGCCGGTTTGACCTATGAAGAGAATTTCAAAGTTCAGGCCATCCCGAGCTACACAAAAGTGATGGCCTCACGGCACAGCCCTCTTGGAAATGAGTGGCCCAGAGCTGGGTTGGTCAACTGGAGACAGAGCAACAGGACTAGTAAGAGAGCAGGGCAGCTGCAAGGCCAGAGGGCAAGGACTGGCAGCCTAGGAAGCTGACGTCTCACTTAAGGGGCATTGGCTATTTATTACTAAATGTGGGCACTGAAGGCAATTCCGATTGCTAGCTGGTAACAAGGCGGTGATGAAACCGGGAGCTGTGAAAACCAGCGTGAACGCATTGCACAATACCCAGCATTAGCCACGCAGGTAGACAACGCTTTCAACACGTTCTGTCATTTATCAGTCCTGGGAAGCCTATAAAGTGTTTTCATTATCTTCATGGTAGAGGTGAAGAGGAGAAACAGAAAGGCTAGGCATCCTGCATAAAGTCACACGGATCGCAAGCAGCATGGCGGGGGACTTGATTCAGACACTGGCTTCTAAGCCTATCTTAAATGGCATAATAGCCTCAAGAAAAATCACAACTTCAACCTGCTAATCTACATCCTGGATCTTTTGTAACTTCTGTAGCCACTCCCACATTCCCTGCCTCCCCCCAAAACAACATCTTCATGTGTGGGCTACAGGAAGTCCAGGAACCGCTGGCTAATAAGCCCAGACTGGTAATTTAACAAGGACCTCCCATCTCAGGACCTTCCCACCCTACGCCCATGCCAGAATGCCCGTGATGCCAGCGCCGTGCTGCTGGGCACTTTAAAAGGACCACTGCTCTGTGCATGCATGGTGTGGGTGTGTGCATGTGTGTGTGCGCGCGTATGTGCATGTCTGTTTACCTTTGTGTGGGCACACATGAACGCACATGTGGAGGCCTGACGTTACCGCAGAACATCTCTGCTGGTCACTCCCCACGTTGTGTATTAGGCGGGGTCTTTACTGAGCCTTGAGGTACCACACAGGCTACTCTGGCTAGCCAGCTCCTGGGCTCCGGGATTACACGGACCACCATGCTTATCCAGTTTGTATGTAGGTTCTGGAGATCCAAACTCCTGCTTGACCTGGAGCCATGTCCTCTACCCTGCCCTCCCCTTTCTGATTATCACCATATTCTTGAAGTGGGTACCATGAGTTTGCCCTCTGGTAAAGGGGAATAAGAAAGCAAAAGGACAAAGAGGACGGCTTCGTGCCATGGGTGTGTGTATCTCCTCAATGACACATATACAGCTCATACTGGCACTCAGACCAGTGGCCTCAAGGCCAGAACCTCCATGGCTCTGCACACACAACCTCCCTGTCTCAGCATGAAGGCAAACAGAATTCCTCTAAACCTGACATCAACCCCACAGGTGAGGTGAGGAAGTAAGACCCTGGAAAAGAAAGTGGGGAGAAGTCTATATGTTAATGAGTTTCAACACCCTCTGGAAGAGGAAAGGGTCAATCCTGACACCCTCTGCTGGCTGGGTCTCCTGTGAGCTGTGTTCCTGAGGGAAACAGAAGCCCCAGACTGATTCACTTGCTCACTAGGCCAGTCGCCCTGTGGGTGCTGAGCGCAAGGCTGGTCTCTCTGGAGCTGCACCCGGGTAAGGAATGTAGACCACAATGAGTGGGAGGTGCTGTGTGAGGCGTGATGCATGGTTATCAAACCACAGAAGCTTGGAGGTTTGAAAAGAAGACTAATTTCAAATAGAGGGGTTGAAGAAGGGCTCCGAGGACGTGAATACTTGGACTAGAACTGGGAGGGAAACATATCACTTAGAAGAGAATGCTGTGCAGCACACAGGAGGGTTCAGCGTGGTTACCAAAGCCCCTCAGAGGGGACACAGCCACGGGAGTGGGACTGGAGCACCTCAATGCACAAAGTCAGCTGAAAGATCACAGAGCAAGCTATGGGCGTTTGGACTTCTCCAGGGAGCCACTGAGGTTTCCGAGATGGAGAACCACACCTGTGGGGCTGTGTTTCTAGGGAAGCTTGTGCATCTTAAAAACTCTCCGTTGACCTGGAGGAGACACTAAGGTCAGGAGGTCATCTGTCATCTGTATGGCAGGAGCAGAGGGAGGGAGCGTGAGAGAGACTGACCCCTGACAGTCATATCAGGGAAGGGCCACAGAGAACAGTAAAAGATGACCCACTTTTAGTTCCTCCTCATCGTCCTGACTGGAAACAAAATCATGGCGAGCTTCTCCTCCAGCCAGCAGGGCCTTGCTTCGGGCAGACCAATCCAGGCAGGTCAGGTATATTCAAAGTCAGTCCTATGAGTTCCCTGCCCACCCCTCTGTCAATGTGGATCAACCCAAATTTTTGAGAAAAGGGGCCATCTCAGGCCATCCCAACTACTTGAAACTCCTGGTTCTCCAGGGAAAAATGGGTTTTGAATTTTAGGTCTCTTCCCCCCGTAAGCTCTGCGCTCTCTCTCCCTCTCTCCCTCCTTCCCCACCTCTTCCTGTGTGTGTGTGTGTGTGTTTCATTTTAGGTAACATTTGTTACCTAGTGCTGTCTGTTATGTATGGATTTTTTTTTTCTTGCCTTTAATTCTTGAATTTTTAGACAGAGCAAAGCTCCCATCCAGACCCCTAAATAGTGGCAAGAGGAGAAACTTTGAGTTCAGAGCCAAGGGTTACTTAGGGCATTCTACATTCAGTACGCTTTTGATTAACGTGTAACACATGTTCTCAGAGGGTTCAGTAAGTGTGACCATTCCCCTCCTACTCAAGAGCCAACTGCCGTGGAGGCCCTGAGAATGGGTGAAGTATTGACCCATGAAAAATGGCAAACTGCATGTTTGGGGTATCTCTCATTTGAGTTATCACCAAGGAATCATGTCTGGAAGTCAGAGCCACAAGGGCAGCATGTGGGCAGAAGCTGAAGCCAGGGCCACACTAATCTGGCCAGTGGCTTTTCTGAGAAATGAAGATAACGCAGCGGCCATGTTGCACAAGTCTTGCCGACTGACCAAACAAGAGAAGGGGAACAAGAGGCTGAATCAGGGCTGGGGTGTGGAGAGCACAAAGCACTAGAAACCAAGGGACCAGAGAGACTAAAGAAAGAAGTGACAGTCATGAAAAGCAGCCTCTCTGAGGAGGCCAAGGTAACTTGAAAGTGGGTGGCGCTCCAGTGTGTAGACAGCAATGAGGCACACGAGTTCACACATAGCTTTCTAAAATGGGTAATTCAATTTGAGGGGTGGGAGTAACTACGTTCCCCAAGAAACAACGAACAGAGCAAGGGCCCCAGTGGAATGGTATACCCTTGTAAATGCCCTGCCTGTCATGAATAAATATGCGCTCCAGTCTTCAGCTTTCAGACTATTGACAATGGATCCCAAGAGGTTAGGGTTAGGATTAGGGTTAGAGGTTAGGGTCAGGGTTAGGACTTCCCTGCTGGGAGGAGAAATGGCTGAAGCCTTGATTCTATCAAGCCTTGACTGTCTCCAAGAGAAAGATGTTCAGTTTCTCAATGACCTTGCAGGAAAGACTCACCATGCAGGAGACACTTGGAGCAGAGGCAAGTAAGAGGCCACACCACACCAGATTATATAGTAAATGCTTCTCTTGCTTCTATTCAGACCCTACTTGCATGTCAAGAACACTGGAGAAACCCTGAAGATGGACTTGAAAGGATCCATGGATCTCTCTGTCCCTCTTCCCAATATGGTCATATTAAATAACTCCCCAATTTCTGCCTTTCACTTATTAATTTGACTCCCTCAGTTGTTTTACTAAGGACAGGCAGCCAGTTCTGGCTCATTGGGGCACAGGCTGTGATCCCTAAGTCCAGCAACAACCCCGGGTAACAGAGCCAGCCTGAGTCACAAAACAGGTATGCCACCATTTCAGGCATTCATGTTACTTGAGTCCTGACTCTCCAGCTCTAGTCTCAGAAGCATCTTCAGAAGACGAGGGGAGGAAGGCTACAGAATACACAAAAAAAAAAGTGTCAGAACATCAAGAAAGAATCGGATGGATGTAAAAGCAAAAGAAGAGTAATAAAGGAGAAACACAAAGGTAAGACTATGAGATAGGAAACCGAATTCCAGACTTCAAATATGCATGTAATTCTACTTTGGAAACAAAATCACATATTTCACTCAGCATTAGAACTTCTGCTACTCCAGTAATGAAACTCAAACTGATAGCATACTGTCCCGAGGCGTGGGAACAGAGTGGTGGACCCTTGTTTACACGGTGGGTTATTAGGATATGATTTCACTCAGAAGCAGCTCTCTCAAGCAAAGTTATCTAAGGTGCATCTGAATATCTTATCCTTTTTTAAAGGTTGAAATTCCTGTTAAGGAAGATTATAAAGAGTGTTCAAGGACTCCCTGACTCATCACTAAAGGGAAATTTGAGCTCTCTAAACGCAACCAAATGTTGAAAGGAAACTGTAACTTCAGAACTGAGGATTTTCACCTTTTAAACCCCTCAAATTTCTAAGCACAAAGGCATACCATACCTGCCTCGCCTACTTATTTCAGTTACCATACCTATGCCTTCCTACAAGAAAAGTATGCTATTGTTCCTGAATACCAACCAAACTGTAAACAGCACAAGAATTTCCCTGTATACATTTTCCTATTTCGGTTAAAGGCATCTTCATGCTTAAGAAGTCATTAAGGCTGAAAATCTCACCCAAAGTAAAAATGGTATAAAGTAAGCACTGGGATCCAAACTGGAGTTTACCTGATCCCAATTACCAGTTTTTGTCACAGCCTAGCATTGCCCCTTAAAGCAAGATTTGCACAGCTGGGGACGGACAGGACGCCAAGCCTAGACGAGAATTACAAGGAGAGGACAAGAGCAGACATGGGTATCTCCAGACTCAATCTCCAAAGCTCCCGTCCCCTTTAATCAACCACTGCAAATGATGTTCCCATAGCAGAAAAGGTTAAGGGCTGTATGTAAAGCAGACCTAATAAACACAAATCATTCCCAGTGACAGATTAAACACAGTAATTCAAGCACAGGGACCCAAAGATATCAATCTAGTCTAAGGAGTATTAAAGGGTTTGTAATAATCACATTCAACACACATGCACAGCTACTAGGGAGGAGCTATACAATAACCTTACATACAAAAGCAAACTAAGATTCTTTGAGGATTTCACTACAATTCTTGCTGCATGTTCCAACTATTTGAGAAAGACAAGGATATTCAAGGCCAGTCACTTATCTGGGCGTGGTGAGTCGTGCCTGGAATCCCAGCACTTGGGAGACTAAGGTGGAGAACTGCCATGAATTCAAGGCCAGATGGGTACACAGGGGGTTTCTACTTGCAACAAACAAACAAAGAAATAACCCAAAGAACCAAGACCAGACACATGAAGCAGTGCCTCACATTCTTCCTTGCTGGTCTTTGTCAGTGTGTTATTATCACGGGACTCTGAGCACCTCTGCATGCACGTCTTCCTTGTAAAGGAGCTGGGTATAACCGACAGTACAGTGATGGAGAAAGGGGGCTGACAATGAAATGCTGTGCCTTCTAACACGATACAGGGAACACGTCCCCAGCTGGACACCAGGTCATAGAAACTAAGCGGGAGCAAGGGGTTTGCAATGGCACAAGGTAACATGCTCAGTGTCACCGGAGAGAGGGAGGTGAGAATGAAGACCTCATCTCAGAAATGAGAAAATCTCACCAACCATGTTACTGATGCCACCTTCTCTCCTTGAGGGTCTGTGTCTCTTTAAGAATTTATCATAGGAAAGCAGCCCATGATCAAACCAGGTCTTCATTTTATAGACACCAACAACAACTACAACAGAACTTGAGCAGGCCATGCAAAATCCAGAAGAAAAGGTCAATTTACTTTTATTGAGCTTTTTATTTAGTGATCTATAAGCATCCCTTTGCTCATGACCCATTGGATGGATCCAGCTAAACTGATGAAGCCAATTTCCTTACACAAAGATTAAAGAAAAACTAAAAAAATGAACAGATTAAAGAGTATGAGTCTATAAAAACATAAATCTAAATATAAAGTATAATGACAAACTAGATTCCACAAAAAATTAAGATAATACTGAGGACTGGATTTAATGCAGACAGAATTTCCAAATACTGTTTTATTTGGAATAAATTAGCATCAATTATCACAATCAGCAGTACTACATAACAATTTTTTTTAAAGTAGGTCATTAGGCCAGTGAGATGTCTCAGTGGGTAAGGGTGCTTGTTGACAGAGCAGAAGGCCTGAATTAGATGCCTAGAACTCACATGGTGGAAAAGGAGAACTAACTCTGGCAAGGCATGGTCTGTCCTGAACACATGTGCCATGCCATGCAAGAAAGCAAATGCATATATACATAAAAATAAATTCATTAGGAATAATGTGTCTTTGAGGAAATACAGGCATAAGCTGTTGAAAGTGTTGAGTTTGTTACAAAGACTACAACTTTAACCCCTCCCCCCAGTAGTGTATGCGATGGTATGTAGTCTCTATGTAAAAAGTCTTTAGCAATTTGGAAATTTAAATGAAGTACACTGAAACCACTCTTTCAACTTGTACAATTTATTTAACATACTTAAAAGACGTGTTAGAAGAGCCCAGTCAGTAAAGCGCTTGCCTTTAGCACAATACTGCCTTAGGTCTCCAGCACCCGTGTCAAAGGGTGTGCGTTATCTCTGTGCTTGGGAGGCGGCGGCAGCAGGATCACTGGAGCTTGCTGGTTCCAGGTTCAGTGAGAAACTCTGCCTCAAAAGGTAATGTAGCAGGCACCCAATAGGGGCCCTAAGGTGCACACGCTCATAGCCACACACCCACAAACCGTTTTAGAAGGCACTGAGGTCACTGCCAATGTTCACACACTGTGGGGAGCCGGAGATGACTCAGCAAGTCAAGTCCCTTTTCGCTGAACCTGACCACACGTGCTGTCTCCCTGGGACCCACGAGGTAGAGGGGCAGAAGTGACTCCCGCAGTTTGTTCTCTGACCTTCACATCACCAGCTAAAAATAATTTTAAAATATTTTTTAATTTAATGTTCTATTTTTTAATCATTGAGGGGACATAGGGACACACACACACACCTACCTATATTAAACGTGAATTTGCTAAAAGAGCTGCCTGGCATGTTACCAGATGTTCTCCTAATAAAGTAATAAGGTGATTATTGCTATCAAGTCAGTCTCCTGGGGCTTTATGAAATGCAAGTCTTATAATAAAGATGAACAGGCAAACACTAAGAACTTACACAGGTTTGCTTCAGTGCCATGAACAGTCACAAAGGTGTGGGCTACCTGCCATCTGCTCTTCCCATCAAAGCCCATTGAACACATTCAGGTCTGAACGTGTATGGTTTCCTTTTTGGAAGGTTAGGGGAGACTGGCTCTAACAGGTCCTAACTTGAGAGTAGCGCATACACTTTTAAGACTAATGCACGGAGTATCTCAGGTTAACTTCTTCATTACCAGACTTAATTTCTATCACCAGCCAGGAAGTGTGGAAATATAGTCCCCAAATAAGCAGTCTGCTTACTTACAAAGGAAGGAGGCGTATTCCACCCCAGTCCACAATGAGATAGAACACAGCCTGTTCCTCCTCAACAGTCAACACACAGACATATGTCACACCCATTTCCAACTCTAGCGTCCTTAAGAGGGAGAACCTACTGTTACTGACCTTGTGGTCACAGTCTGTACCCCAAGAAGCTAAGTTCAGCTACCTGTCCTTGAGAGGCCAAATAAAACAGCCAAATTAAGAGAAAGAAAAACAAAGGAAGCAAAAAAAAAAAAAAGAAAGAAAAGAAAAGAAAAAGGTGTGTGTGTGTGTGTGTGTGTGTGTGTAATTTGTTCAAGTTGGACAAAAATCAACCCAGGTAATAAATGATTTTAAATTTGAGGTAGGCAATAGAACTTTTTATTCTTGTAACAGAAGCTTGTCAAATACATGTCCCAATATACTGCTTATGATTTCAGAAAAACACTGAAAAAGCAGGGTGAAAACCCCCAAACCTGCAGGGAGATCAATGCTCACACTTGTGAGAGGGCTACAGGAGATATGCTCCCTTTGAACTGAGGCTTTTAAGACTTGGCAATTAGTTGCGCTGGCAATAAGATTTCAAATCATGAACAGCACAATACTTATTATTTATAATCATGCTGAGAGATGGTGTGCTGGCTAATCTTATGTCAGTTTGTCACACAAATTAGAGTTATATGTAAGGAGGGAACCTCGATTGAGAAAATACTTCTCTAACATACAGCTGTAAGGCATTTTCTTCATTAGTGATTGATTGGGGAAGGCTATTGTGGATGGGTGCCACCCCTGGCCTGGTGGTCCTGGGTTCTATAAGAAAACAGGCTGTCTGGTAGCGGTGATACACGCCTTTAATCCCAGTACTCGGGAGGCAGAGGTAATCGGATATTTATGAGTTCGCGGCCAGCATGGTCTACATTGTGAGTTCTGAGACAGCCAGAGCTGCTACACAGGGAAACTCCTGTTTCTAAACTGGAAGAAGAGTAGAGTAGAGGGGGAGGAGTAGAAGAAGAGGAGGAAAAGTGGAGGAAGAAGAAGAGGAGGAGGAGAAGGAGAAGGTAGAGGAGGAAGAAGAGGAGGACACGGTAGAGAAGAAGGGGAGGAGGAGGAGGTGGAGGAGGAGGAGGACGCAGAGACGGAGGAGGAGGAGGAGGAGGAGGAGAAGGAGAAGGTAGAGGAGGAAGAAGAGGAGGACGCGGTAGAGAAGAAGGGGAGGAGGAGGAGGTGGAGGAGGAGGAGGAGGAGGAGGAGAAAGGCTGAGCAAACCATGAGGAGCAAGCCAGTAAGCAGTCCTCCTCCAAGACCTCTGCATCAGCCCCTGCTTCCAGGTTCCTGCCTGTTAGAGCTGCTGTCCTGACTTCCTTCAATAATTAACAGCAATATGGAAGTGTAGGCCAAATAAACCCTTTCCTCCCCAACTTTCTTTTTAGCCATGCTGTTTCATTGTATCAATAGAAACCCTAAGTAAGAAAGATGTCCCCAAAGGAGGTCTACATGGCACAACACCCTCTAGCTCAAAACTGGATTCAAATGTCAAATGTGGCAAAAATCCCCAGAGAAGTGTAAGTAGTTTGTATAGGCTCAAGTCTAAGTGAAGGGTTGCTTATAAATCCAGAAAATTCTTATCAAAGACTAAGCCATTATTAAGTTGGCTAATTTTGACTTGGAGCCCTCTCCTAGGACTGGCTACTACTCACTGCAACACCCCACCTTAAACAGAAGGGAAACAGCAAGCTGGGCTCGTTTTTTGTTTGTTTGTTTTTATTTTTTATTTTCCAGTTTGTTTAGAAAAAGGCAAAAGAAAACAACCCAAAATTAGTAATTTAACCCCTTTAGTGTCCTGGAAAACACAGAAGGAGAACCTATTGGAACAGCTCATTTTCCTAAAATATACCTAAGTTGAATGTAGCTTCAAATATAGAACAGATGTACCAACTTCAAAACACTGCTATCTGATATTTTTTATTTTTCTTCATCCATGAATTCCACAAAAATTTAATCTATAAAAACTTAATTCATAATTCATCCGGTTGATTTTTCTCCAACAGTTATATCAGATGTATTTACTTTGGGAGTCTCTGGGAACTGTGGCATAGCACATGTGGATGGAGGCCAGCGGGCAGTTGGCAAGGGTCAGTTCCCTTCTCCCCCAGCCGGGTACTGAGAAGCAAACCCGGGTCATTAGGCTGGCGCTGACAGCCTTCACCTAAGGAACTTTCTTGACAGCCATCATCTGGGAAAATATATTAATTTGTTTAAACATCACATATAAAAAAATTTAAATCTTTTGTTGTTGTTTGTCTGTTTGAGACAGGTTCTTCCTACATAGCCCTGGCTTTCCTGGAACTCTGTAGAGCAGGTTTGCCCGGAACTCACAGGCCTGCCTCTGTCTCCCAAGTGCTGGAAGGAAAGGCTAACGCCACCATGCCTGGCTAACACTGAAGTTTTTATCTGAAAGCTTTAAAATAATTCAGAAATAAACTTTTAATTTAATAATACAAATTTATCATTATGAAACGCATTTTTAGAAAGAGTAAGTCAAATAACGTGGTGAGTATCTGTAATCCTAACACACAGGAGAATCAAGAGTTCGAGGACAAGCTGAGCTCCACAGGAAGCTTGAGGTCAACTGTAACAAATGGACATCTTCTCTACAAAGTAAACCAATGATAAGAAATATACGAAACACTTACGTAAAACTTATTTATTGTTTTTCTATTTATATATTTTAGGGACAGGGTTTCACCAAGTAGCTCTGGCTATCGGAACTCACCATGTAGACCAGGAAGCCTTGAATTCAAGAGATCCATCTGCCTCTGCCTCCAGAACGCCATGATGAAAGGCATGCACCATCACACCCAGTCCACAAACAATCATCTTAAGGAATTATCTTTTGAGAAGAATGGCACTCAAGACTGTCAGTGAACCTGTCCTCTAAGCTCAATTTAAAATAGTTTAAATAGTTGTACTGGTGTGTGTGTGTGTGTGTCTGTGTGTGTCTGTGTCTGTGTATATAGACCGGTCTACAGAATTTATTAGACTGGAGTAAAACTTCAGGTTTTCAAAGTTAACAATTACTACTACAGTCACAATTAGTCTCACTCAAGATATTTGCAGCTGTGTTTTTGAAGGATTTCCCTTTAATAAATTAAATTCTTGGGCCAGCAAGATAGCTTAGTGTACAAAGGCGCTTACTTTTGAGCCTGACAAGAATACTCATGTGCATATACTACACAACACACACACAGACACACACACAAACACACACACACAAATACAAGCAGGCACATATGCATGTGTGCAAGCTTATACTATGAATGTCTGTATATATATTCTTATTTCTCTTAATGGTGAATTTGGCCAGCAAATGGTGATAAAAACACATTATCTTCTAAATATCAATAGGAAACCTAATAATAAAAATCTACACAGACCTGAACATCAGAGCTAATTAGTGAGACCCTCCCTGGGACTCTGACACTGACCCGGCCCTCTGGGTACCCTGTAGGTGAATCATCCCAGGTTCCTGTTGGCTCAGGAAATGTTCTTCCCTGGCCTCCACATCTCTCTCCAATGTGAGTCATATACATTAGCAAGCGAGCAAGTTGCTCCAGTTGTTGTGGGCAGGTCGGTTTGGAAGGTGCCCGAAGGACAATCTCCACAGGGCCACAGAGCGCCCACCTACCTTCCCAGGTAGAACAACAACAACAACAGAAAATGCAGATTTCCAACGCTTTACCAGAAAATCGACTTCGCTGCCAACCTTAGTTTTGAGATTTACTCCTGCTTAAGAGATGAGGAGCCTGCTTCAACTTGAAGACAGTGTATCAAGTGAACAGCCAGCCGGCCACCGCAATGAAAGGTAAACGAAGTTGTTTTGTTTCTTATTTGTTTTTTATTTTTCTGTTTTTCTTAAAAGCAATGTTTTGTAGCATATAGCACTGTTAAGAATACAACTGTGCATCTCCCTAAACTGGAGTTTGAAGAAAAAGTACAAATTGGAATGAGGGCTGAATCAGACACACACACACGCGCGCGCGCGCGCGCACACACACACACACACACACACACACACACACACCCTGGAGACGAGGTCACAGTGTTGCCCACTGTCCGGCAGAACCTGTGCCTCTAAAAGGGGAGACGTGTTGGTAGTCATATTTATTTGGTGAAAACACAGATTTTAAGACCATATTTGTGGCTCCTGTTTGCCCAAGGCCCAATGCTTTTATACATATTGTTTTAAAGAAAATCATATAAAAAAGATACTTTTTCTGTCTCCGTTGTCTCATTTTGATTCAAAAAGAGACTCACGGTTTTCTCATTCTCCAGCAAAGAACAGGCAATCCTCACCCCGAAGCCTTAAGCAATCATGTTAAAACATGTCAGGAGAAGCCCAGAGAAAACTGCCAGGCAACTCACAAACAGGCCAATGGCAGCCGGCTCTGCTCCCTGGCAAGGCAAACTCCCTCAGAAATGCTTACTGCAGGGAGGAAAGTGCAATGTCAGCAGGCGAGTGTCGCCGCTTCTAAATGACTCTAAGTGACCCATGAGCCCAGGGTAGAGTAACTTTCTGATTCATATTTTAGGATGTTACCAACGAGAGAACTTTATATCACATTCTCAAACTCAATCTTCTTTCATGGTAGGCACATTAACCATTTCTTATAGCACTGGGAACATCAACCAATCTGGCCTGAGATTAGTAAATCTATGTATGGGTAGGGCAAGGCAGAGGCTAAGTCTGTCTCATTCCTTGGCTTTGCCCCCGTGGAAATGAGGGTCAAGCACACTGTCCGAGACCCTTTGCAGGATCTTGTCTTCAGGTTACTGCTGCTATCCTCTTGTTTTGTGGGTTGGGAGAAGGGACTAGGGAAAATCTAATTACTGAGTTCCATATTTAAGGATGGCGCCAAGGCAAAGAAAGCCATCGCGAAAGATGGGAGGTGTGACTATGAAGGCCCGCTGAGAAGGATTACAGCTTTGGAAGTGTGGGGGAAGAAAGCTAAGCTGGAATCAATGTCCTGATTCAGGTTGTTTCAGTAGAGTCGGCCTGCTCTGCTTCGCTTTCTTCTTGAGACCTTAGGGCTCCATCCGCATTCTTGAAGGAACAAACATAATTCATACTGTCTCTAAGAAAGACACAGAAAGTTAACACAGGACTCTAAAATGACCATCCACTCTTAGTATGTGCTTAAACAAAGAAAGTTAAAGTGAAAACAGAGACAGACACAGACACACAGACAGACAGACACACACACACACACACACACACACCCCTCCCCAGATCCAGTAAAGGGGGTATTGGGGTGATGAAGGACAGGCAATGAAGTGAAACCCCAGTGATCACCCTCTGAGATCTTCAGAGCACAGGCAGGAACTGCAGTTTTGGTTTAGTTAGAAAACTTGGGACTCAGCAGAATACACGGGTTTAATGGCTGACAGTGCCCAAAGCATTTGGTTCCCCTGCCAAGTCACTTCCTTTCCTCTCAGGTAAAATGAAGGGATTAGACTCAAGGGTGACTGGAATTCTCTTGGCCCTCTAGATGCCCATACAACAAGTGAAACGCTGAGCTATGGGGACTGGTTACCAAAGAACATTAAGCTCCCCACAAACAGCAGCATTCCTTAGAGGAGGCAGAGGGCAAGCAAAAGGTCCGCCCCAGTTCCTTCCCTAGCCAGCTCCTCGATGCGCAAACAAATCCTGACCTTTTTGAGTCTCAGATTCCTGTTCTGTAAAGTCGATATGGATGCTGCTACTGTGTGCTCCCCTGACCATGGCTAAAAGGTTCTACAATGCAAACACAGGACCTGCTGCAGCTCTTAAAGCTGTCAACATCAGAGGCCCAGATAAGAGGGAAATGTGACCCGGCTGTTAAATACAGATGCAGCTTGACATCAGTGTGCACACAGACGGTGACTCAAGCTTCCAGGTGGAGGCCAGTTCTTACGGCCTGGCTTCCATCTCACCTGGCCGACATTTTCAAAAGGGCTACCTTTCAATGGGAAACAGAAGTGGAAAAGAACGTCTATTCTCTACCCAATACAGGACTGGCATATTTTGTGTTTTATTAACACACCTTAGTGGCCTAGGTTGAAAATTCCATACCCAAGTAATTGAGTAAGAACACTGTAGCTACACATCACGTCTGAGCCTGCCCTCTCTTCTAACTCGCAAGCATCACATTTCCCTTTCTCCCCTTTGCCTCTTCTTTGAATACTGACTAACATACTGTCCCAACAAAGGACATCCTCACTCCACATCTGAAGACGTGCAGACCTCTACTGCTGAACGTGCAGCTTTCTTAGAACCTAAAGCAAAAATCAGGATCCCAGCCCCCCCCCCCCCCCCCCCCCCCCCCCCCCCCCCCCCCCCCCCCCCCCCCCCCCCCCCCCCCCCCCCCCCCGGTCTCCTTTTCTATCTACTTCTGCCAGTCCTGTGGTTTGTCTACCAAACTCTAAGAAATGGTCTTTGAATCTAACAAAATTAAGGGTACTTAACACAAGTCATCATCTTAAGCCACTCATTAGTGATGGCTGTGTAGCAATTCCCTCGCTGGGCTGTCTGGGCTGTCCACAGAGCCAAGAGGCATACGCAGCATGAAGAGCAAATGCTGGGAACCTTTCCTGCCACACTCAGCCTGCTTCTCTCCGCAGAGGTTTCAGTTCTGGCTGAACTCAGCACGAGTTATTGTTTCTCTTCTTTGAGTATCAGATGAGACCATCTCGCTGTGTTGAGCATTTTTCTATACTAGAGGATAATGCTTCCTAGGTGTCTCAAAGGAGGTACCAGGTTATGATCTGACCTGAACAGCAGTTCACCTGGAAACAATTGCAGGAGAGGCATGGTGAACACAGGCTTCAGAATGAGTTACATCCAGATCCAAGTTGTGTCCCCCGGGAGCAGGAATAAAGGGATGGGCGGCCCGAATATACAGATTTGCAGACAGAGCATCTCTAAGCCTCGACTTCTGCAGTGACAAAGTGGGAAGGAGAGTTCTTACAGCACCTAGAAGAATCTCTTAGCATCCTTATGAAGGGTCTGTGCCATGGCAATGCCTCTTACACTCCTATGAGCGCTGCTGCATGGCTCTGCAGATGGTTAGGTACCTACCCTACCAAAGACCTCTTTAATAAAAAACATAGTGTAATTTAATATGTTAAAATATATGTAAAATAACTGAGAAGTTTTAAGCCTATGAAAGCATTAGTCTGCTAGCTGAACCCTGTGGTTTAACACTGCTGTCCCTGAGACTGAAGCAGAGGCTTCTGGGCTGCTAGAGGGTTTTTGTCTAAAGCCTGAACAGAATCTGTGATCAAGGAAGGGAAATTCTCTAGGTGACATACAACCCAGCAAAACTCTACTTTTCCAATCTGTGAGTTAAGTAGCCATCTGTTATTAAATACCCTTTATTGAAAATGATTCTGTTGGCTTCCTCAACAAGGTCAAAGAAGAACAGAAACTAAATAACCCAAGATCACTAGACCAAATGAGCTTTCAAAAGAGTCAAAGAAATAAGAGTGTTCACAGGATGCCTGGTGCATTCCTGAAGATCCCAGCACTAACCCTCTGGGCTGACCCTCAGGCTGAGAACATGAAGTGTCTCTGGGTGGGACGAGCCAAGGGCTGCCATTTTCTTTGGGGTGGGTGACTTGCACTTCCATGCCTTCTCATGATTGCCACACTCAAGGGATTATAAATAAGTCAGAAGACGAACCACTTAAGGAAAGGTCACTAAGTTAGAACAATGAGGAACACCAAGAAGTGTGTCATCATTGGGCACATTGTCATCCTTCAGGATTTACAGGGCTAATCCAGTGTCTTCAGATAACTCCAGCGAGAGTTCTCTCATTGTTGTCCAAAGGTGGAACTGTGAAGATGTGACGGAAGTATTAAGAGGGGTGACAGCTTGCAGTGGTTCAGAACTGTCCAAGTAGATCTCAATTTGAGAATGGTGTTCTTTTAGATCTGCTGTTAGTCAGTTATCTGGAAGTTGCTCGTCAAGTCTGTAAGATGCTTGCTAAAACAACCGAAGAAACTGCAGCTGTATTTTTCAGTTTTATTTATAAGCTGTGAGCTTGCAAGGATAAGGGGGAACAAGATTAGACAGGGAGCCATAAACCCAAAAGAGTGAGGTAAAGCAAATCACTAAACAAAGATCAAACAGCATCTAAAGATACTGCACGTGTGCCGTAATAGCACCAGGGGAGACTGGAACCATCTCAGAGGGGTAATTCCATCAAAGCATCAGCAGGGACCACTCTGACCACTTTAGCAAGCTCAACTACAAACATCTGGTACATGTCAACATTCCGTATACCCCTCACCTAAAAGATTCATTCATCCTACTTTCTGGGCGTAAACAACCAAAATGCTAAACAAAATCCAAAACAAACAAAACCACACAATCCTATTGGTTCTGTGTCGAGAGTCACCAATGTAACACTTCAAAGGCTACCTCCATTTTTATTTTCCCTTGAAAACCAGAAATGGTATCTAGTAGAAACACAAGTGTCCACAGTCATTCTTGGATGGACATGGTGCTGTGTCTCTGTATACAGTGAATATGAAGCCACAGTTCAGCCAGTCACTAGTTAATTAGCCGGCCTGGGCAGAAGCCATTCAAGCATTCAAAACTGCAGGCACCTGAGAGAAACACACCTAAGCCTTTGGGGAGGCGGGGCTGGTTTTGTCTTCCCTTCCCTTTCTAATATGAAAGAGACTCTCAGGAATTATCCACCTCAGTGTTTGTCCCAGTGTGACAAAGCCAATACCACTACCTCAAAGCAATCCCCCCCCCCTACATTGAACACCTATCATTAAAGGATGCATATCCCATGCTGCCCCCTTCTCCTCTTCCATGAACACCTCAATTTCATGACAGCCAAGTACTACTTCCAATGGACTCACAGGGTTATCCCTTTTATTTAAACTCTGCCTGGTCCAAATATACATATCGATGTAGACACACACACACACACACACACACACACACACAGAGAGAGAGAGAGAGAGAGAGAGAGAGAGACGCTTAATATGGAAGAATGTTCAAATGAAATTTAAGTAAGAAAGGGGGGATCATGGTCAGTTGGTACAGTGCTTGCCAGTCTAAGTTCAGATCCCCAGAAGCCACATAAAAGGCCAGGCATGGCAGGTTGCTTCAGTCATACCTGCATTATGAGGCAGAGATAAGTAGATCTACTGGAATTTTCTGGCCAGCTGGTCTAGACAAATTGGTAAACTCTGACCTCAGTGAGGGAACCTGTCTAAAATAATTAAATAGAGAACAATTGAAGACACTCAATATCAACCTCTAACTCTACTCATAGGAGAACATGCATGTAGGCACAAGCCTGAACTCAAACACACACATGTAAACAGTTCACACAGTAGGGATATACAGGCAGAAGACAGACTGACAAAGAGACAGACAGACAGATTAAAAGGGAGACAGATAAAAGGTGAGTTCACCAAATTCCATCATCCCTATCCATTTGACAGTGGGAGTAAGCCAAAAACAATTGTACCTATATAGGAAACAGGAATAAGGAATTAAATATTGATCACCTCACTGGAATCCCGAAACAGGAAGCTTCTGAAAAGAAGAAAGAGACTAGAAAGAACTTTCTTCTGTGAGTCTTGTACAATACCCGAGACTGTAGTGAGCACTGAAAAAATGAGGACATGATGCCTGCAGGTGCCAACAGGAAGTTCAGTGCAGGCACAGCCATTCCAAAATGGCAGATGAAGATCACGTGATGAGGCACATGGCTCCCTTAGATGTGCTCACCTTACGACTTCTTCATATGACTCTAAGGAAACTTTCTCCTCCTTCTCCCTAGCTGACATGATTCTAACTTTCAAAACTCCCTTAGCCCCAGACAGGCTGAATCATTTAAAAGTAGCACGGGAACCAATAAAAAGCGCCTTTTTTTTTTCATTAAAGATTTCTGTCTCTTCCCCACCGCCGCCTCCCAGTTCCCTCCCCCCACCAATCAAGTCCCCCTCCCTTGTCAGCCCAAAGAGCAATCAGGGTTCCCTGCCCTGTGGGAAGTCCAAGGACCACCCACCTCCATCCAGGTCTAGTAAGGTGAGCATCCAAACTGCCTAGGCTCCCACAAAGCCAATACGTGCAGTAGGATCAAAAACCCATTGCCATTGTTCTTGAGTTCTCAGTAGTCCTCATTGTCCTCTATGTTCAGTGAGACCGGTTTTAACCCAGGCTTTTTCAGACCCAGGCCAGCTGACCTTGGTGAGTTCCCGATGACCATCACCAATTTAAAAAAAAAGAGTTCAGAGATCCTGAAGAAATATAAATTTCAAATCAATTATAACATAATGATTAAGTTGTAAAGTTCTCTATATTATCAAAAATAAGCCTTATAAATTTCAACTAAAAGAGAAAATGGAATCAAGTGAGAGGAAGTTAATAAAAATGAAGAGAAAGTTTGGGATAGGTGCCAATCAACTAAGCTTCAGGTCCTATAAGGATTAGCAGAAAAGCAGAGAGAAATGGGAAGGCAAAATCCTCACAATGAAATCAGGTGTGAGGGTAACTGTTCCTGCAGATGAGGCCACACTCCCTACTCACTCAGGTCAGGCCTCTGGGTTATGCTCCCCTCCCTTTTTAAAAGACGATTCTATGGGGTGTGATTTTATTACATTTTGACATTTTTTATTCTTCTCTCATATATTACATCCCAACTGCAGTTTCCTCCCCTCTTCTCCTCCAAGTCTCCCCACCACACACACACACACACACACACACACACACACACACACACACGTCCTCTCTACCCAGATCCTCTCCTCATGTTTCCTTTAGAAAAGGCTGAGCTTCCCAGAGATACCAACCAAACATGGCATTATCATGTTGCAACAAGACTAGGCAATACCATCATATCAGGACTGTAGGATGAAAAGGGTACCAAGAGCAGGAAGAAGAGTCAGAGACACCCTGCTTCCATGTTAGGAGAGCCACAAGAACACTCATCTGCACAACCATAACATATATGGAGATGGCCTGGGCAAGACCTACGCAGGCTCCCTGATGGTCAGTTCAGTCTCTGTGAGCCCCTATGAGCCCTGAATAGTTGATTCTGTGAGCTTTCTTATGATGTCATTGACCCCTCTGGGTCCTACAATCCTTCCTCCCCTTCTTTCACAGGATTCTCCTAGCTCTGCCTGATGTTTGGTTGTGTGTCTCTGCATCTGCTCCCATTAGTTGCTGGATCAAGCATCTGATGATTACACTAGCCAGGCTCTGGTCTACACATATAACAGAGCATCATTAGAAATCATTTCATTGACTTTTTTATTTTTATTTTTAAATTTTATCTATACCTATCTATCTATCATCTATCTATCTATCTATCTATCTATGCTGGATGTGTTTGGCTCACTAGAAGCTGGTTAGCACAGAGACTGGGGATAGTCCCAAATATTGCTCCTGTCTCTTCAGCTGCTGGCTTTGTTTCCTTAGCAATCTGGGCCTCTTCCTCCTTACAGCTTCTCCCATTGACATTGTCTGGAGTGAGTACCTGTGTTTAAAATTGCAGTCCCTCCTCAGTGAGCTAGCTCGTCATGAGCATAGACTGCTCGGGTCTATCTGAGAAGCCTTCTTCACAACCTGAAAACTGCCCACTTCCCCTGTTCTCTTAGCTTGTCATTCCTTGGACTCTTTCACTTGGAAGATGTTCCCAGGGAAACAGGAAGAATGGCAGACGCCCACCTATGTAGGATTAGGTCAGCATGAAGCCAAGTTCCTTGTGATCCTAACATTAAGCAAATGTTTGTTGGGCAATGACTCTGGGCCTTCGGGTATCCTGGTCAGACCCTCCTAAGAGAAGGCTGCAGGAACACACAGGCAGCCTAGAGAACTGCAAAAACTGAATACACAGCTGGAGGAATGGGCCACCAAGCAACAACACAGGTACCAAAAACCATTTACACGGTGCACGAACACGAAGGACTTCAAGGAGACGGCAGATAAGTTAGACTTAAAAATTATCAATAACCTACCTAGGAGACAAAGAAGAGGGAGTTCCAGGACAGAAGGGGGGCATGTTAGGGCTGCCCAAAGGCAGGTGGGTAGGGTCAGGAACTCAGCAGATGAGAATAGTAAACAGAGAGGCTCCTCATTCTAACTGGAAGGTTCTGTGCTCATGGTAACAACCAGAAGAATTCTTTTTATTCATATACTATCCTTTTAAAAATGACTACTTAAAAGTGCTACAGGTTTACAAGATACTTAAGTAGGAATTACTTTGAGAGAAAAATGTGAGCAAGAAAGGAGTTTTGTGTGTTCACCCACGTGTACCTGTGGAGATGGGGTGCTCAGTTTCTGTGAGAGACACAAAATGCTTGGGGGGAGATTGGATGTTGACACAAAGTATAATGGATGCTCATATTAAAGACCTCGCTTTGGAATGCCCAAGCTGTTAAAGAAAACTAAGGAAGAAGGCAAATGAAAATGGTCTCTTAGGTTAGGTAACTGTTCCATTAATGTAAATAGTATTAAACTTAAATACAGTGACCTAATGCCATTACCAAAAGACATGACTCAGAACCAGTGAGGTAACTTTCTTCTTCCCCAGGTGTTCAGCTGCGCATTAATTTATGGGAAATATTCCTATTTGTTCATTCTTTCATACCACTTCCATTAAATTGGAAGGGATTCTTACGTGATATGATTCCAGGGTTTAAGCAAGTTTTTTTTTTGTTTGTTTGTTTTTCCTTTCCCTGTTTCTACAGAGGCTTTGGGCCTGGTACTTGTGTGTTCTTCTGTCTTTACCATTGCAATGTAAGGCCCCCACTAGTATTCCTAAATGCCTGGCAGACTTCGAACTTTACAGCAAAGAAAGTAAAAACCTACTGAAACTGAAATTCTTACAGATAAGAGGTGTGAGCTTCCTGAGAGCAAACTGCAAAGTAGAGAACAAGAAAGAGACAAAGACACATTCTGTCACTTTGGACCACTGCCACCAACATCAAGCGTAAAAACTTTGTCAGGAGCAACTGCGCCTAGGGAGTGAGCCTTTCACAGGCAGTCACCTTCCAGACTGCGACCAGATGGGCGGTGATGCAATCTGCGAAGCCCGTAGCTGTGGTCTAGCACGACACACTTGCAGGTTCCTCCTGCCCAGAAGGGAGTTTCCCTGACTCAAACAAGGAGCTCCCCACCCAGGCTGAGCTCCAACCCAACAAGTCTGAGAGCACATCAGGGCTGCGTGGACTACGAGGCCGAGTGCCCGCAGCAGCACTCCACAGCCCCACACGGTGATGCTCTCTGGACGTCCATCAAGGCACCCAGGGAGCAGAGGTCTGTCTCCATCACTGGCCCCTGCTCCGCCACTTGTAAAGTAATAAGAGCAGGAGACCCATTTTCCCCACCATCAAAGCAGTTCAATGCTAGGATCTGGATCCTGACCTACATTAAGGGCCACAGTAGAGAACTAAGCCTAGTCCAGCTCCACTGCGAGGGGGGGGGGGCAAAGTCTTAGGTGTGAACTTCAATGCCTACCGGCCGCATGGTCTGCACAGGGCAGCCCCAAGAAACACCTGTGGAAATGAGAGCACCTGTTAGGTATGAAAAATATGATTTCCTGAATCCAATTTGGGGGGGGGGGTTATTGAACTGGGAGGATTTTACAGCATTCTAATGTAAAGCAAGAGAAATCAGGAGTGGGGGAGGGATCAAAGTGCATCTAGGGTTTCAATGCAGCCACACAGGAGGAGTCAACTGTCACAGCAGCAGACCCAGGGTTGTGCAATCAGGCGCCTGTGGGCTGGAGACACAATGCTCAGAGGAGGGGGGTGGGGGGCACCAGGGAGTGCCAGCACCCGTGGGCAGGAACTCCTCCCATCAGGGAGAGGAGGCTGATGCCCAGTGTGCCTACTCTGCGGAAGTTCAATTCAGCTGCCAGGAGAGATCCCCGTCCCGAATCTTCTATGATGCTTCCTGATCCATGTAACAGAGTTCATGCAGGAAAAAAAAAAAAAAAAAAAAAAAAAACACCAAACTAGACTCTAGCAATTCCTTCATGCCTGGTAGGAAAACAAACTCCTCCTTCTACCTAATACCCCCATCCAACTTCCTGACTGGCACAATGAAATTAGCCCTTAAAATGAATTCTTCATTTTGACCCTAGCACAGTATAGAAGGAGCTGTGACCAGCTCTCATCAGACATGGCAGGACTCCCAGCTATGCCCCGGATGTGCCGTGGGAAACAGGGCAAGGCAATTAGAACCTCTCAACTTATCTTTCTACAGAGCTGGGAGGATAAAATATTTAGGTCACGGGGCTGTTCTAGAGACTGCTGGCAAATCCAAGCCCCGGGTTCAAGAGTCTACGAGAAAAAAAGCCCTGAGCATATGGGAACCCTTTCCTGACACCCTCGTTTGAAAACAGCCAGAAGGAAAACGCAGTCAACTAGCTGAGGCATGGTGCCAGCCGGTGGCTGAAGAGAGCAGGCCTGTGGGCCCCCAGGCTGGTTCACGCGGGAACAGCTGTGAGATGTGGAGCAACCACAGACACCACATTCTTCAGCGGTTTCATCGACTGTCAGCTAGGGGAGCTGTAGGAGGCAGGACAGGAGTCCCACCCATGACTGATTTTGTCTGGAAAGCAGCCCTTGACTACACCTGAATCCATCTTTATAACGAGATGTGAGGGCCAGGACGTGCAGAGGCTGTAGGGCACACCACAGGAAGTTACTCACAGAGGCAGGAGGCCGAGAGGCAGACGGAGCCGTGTGGATGCACACAGATGAGACCTGGACAGTGTGAAGGAAGGGAAAGCTCCAGCTGGCTCATGAGAGGCAGCTGGGGCTACAAACCACACGTGTGTCTCAGCTCAAACCAGAGGGCAAGGACTCATTGCTGCCTTCTTCTAAGTAAAACTCCGTGTCCCAGATGGACAGCAGGAAGCCTACCAGGTGCAACTATGCTGGTGTCTCTGTAGAATGAGACCTGGTTTGCGCTCCTCAGAACAGAACAGAACATACCCATTTTACATTTGAGAGGATGGAGAGTCAGGAAGCTGAAAAGCAACAAAGGTGGAATTCAATCAAATCTTTGTTTTTTTGTGTTACATCACCATGCCCGGCTAGAAGTCAGGACAAGTTATTTGGTTTTTGTTTGTTTGTTTGTTTTATTCACACTGGGAAAATATAATTTCACAATGACAAGCATTTAATGGAATGCTTCACAAACTCTGCCACTAGTCCTAAGAGCCACTCAAGGACACAAACCGCTTTTGCCAGGCGGTGGTGGGATTAAAGACGCCTTTAATCCCAACACTCGGGAGGCAGAGGCAGGCGGATCTCTGTGAGTTCAAGGCCAGCCTGGTCTACGAGAGCTAGTTCCAGGGCAAGCTCCAAAGCTACAAAGAAACCCTGTCTCAAAAAACAAGACATAAAAGAAAAAGAACAAAAACAAAAACGAACTGCTTTTATACCTTTATACCCACCTCCACATCTCCACCTCTGGCCTTCTCTTCTTCCTCCCCGTAGCAGTCACAGTAAAAGAACTGTCTGCAATTGCTTCTTCGCCAAACCTGCATTACCTCTGCCCTGGGTCATCAGGCATCTGCCCCACTGCCCTCCCCATCAGGCCTCCCAGCACGACGGATAGGACTCCATCCAACGGTACTGAGCGCTCTTCTGTCATCTGACTTTCCCACAGCGTACGTCTAGTCATGTGTCCTCCTTTCTTTAGTGCTCTTCTTGGCCTAAATGACATCACTGTCTTCCCGTAATCCCAAAGCCTCTGGCACCCGTGTGTGCACCCCATGCCCTTAGGGCTGCTTCTCAGAAGCAGGTCAGCCTTCTGATGTTCTCCCTTTCTTAGGCAGTCACAGTGATGCTGACCATTTGTTCCAGAACTGCCGAGGAAATGTTTAGTTAGGCAAATATTTTGACCTTTCTTAAATGGACAGTGTTCTTAAGAGGAACTCGGAAAACCTCTCCACACATCCTAAACACAAATATGTCATTAGAAATTGCGAAATGGAAACAAATTCGACCACTCCCATTTCTGTGCCCACTGGTCAGGTGTCTGCTGTCTTTCCTATGGCACCCAAGGGAAAGGAACAAGGAAAAGGAAGACTGCACAACCTGGGGACAAAAACAGATATTTTAAAGAGATTTCTGTCCCATACATTTGTTAAGATGGTTTCCCATTTTAACAGTAATATGGAAATTAAAAGTAAGGATTTGCCTCCTTGTCTTGTGTTAAAAAGAACAAAAAGGACAGCACTCAAGGAAGATTTTAAAATCCCTAATCATCTATATTCCAGTAGCCAAAAACAGTTCCTTCTGAAACCCGTTGCATCCAGGTCCTGGGGATATTCCAAAAGCTACAGGTGCAGGAAGTGGCCTACTTTCTCCAAAGAGCTAATCTGGGGTGGGAAGGAAGGGATCCCTCACTTGAAGGAATAATTTTTTTCCTCTCTCCACTACCACCGTCCGCATTTAACTGCATGCAGTACTGCAAACAGGAAAGAGGACTCCACTCACTGTGCAGGCTGAGACTCACTGAGCCCTACAGGGCTCTTGCCCTGCTAGCTCAGCAAACACACGGGGGATGAGATTACTCGGGAATGAGCTTCGAACATGAGAACAGCATCAGGGAGGGGTCATAAAAGTCCCACATGGTTTCATTTCATAAGAAACAACTGACTTCCCTTATAGGAAACTGCTCATGGGCACATGTTCCTTTAACAGCCTGCTTTTCAAAGTAGCTCTCATGATGCCATCTCTATTTGATCAACACCTAAGAGAAGGAGTGGAACTCCAGATTGCAAAAGTGGCGGGGGAGGGGGGACCAGGAGATAAGTTTTCAAAATGTACAATACTGCATAACATGTGCTTTCTGTAAAGCACCTGAAGGCCAGAAAAGGGATTTACACAAATGTACTACACTGCAAACTCTCAAACCCAGTGAGATAATTCTTCTAGCCTAGTACTGAGAGGGAAAGGAATATGGTTTTCACAAAGCACAACAGAGATTTAACAAAGCAAATATTCAAATGATACGAAATCCTTCATGGAAATCGACTTAAGAGGAAGCTATATAAATTCATGTGCATTTGAGTCTTGACGGAGATTTCACAGAGCTGTCAGTCCAGTTCTGAAAAGCTCACATGGATTGATCAGAGGTCACACAGCTGGTTAGCTTACAGGCAAAACCTGAACCTCCAGAGACCACAGAGTGCTAAATGCATCACCGTCTATAAAACACCTATATATGGGCTTGAGAAACGGCTCAGCAGTTTAGAGCACTGGCTCCTCTTCCTGTACCACATGGCAGCTCATAACCATCTGTAGCTCAGATCCGACATCCTCTTCTCACCTCCATGGGCAATGCACACACCTCTTCTCACCTCAGTAAGCAATGCACACACATGATGCACAGACATACATGCAGGCATAAAATAAAAAATCTTCTGATAATGTTATTTTAAAATACCTATGCATATCAGTGTTGGAGTTTTTAAAAATAACCACCTGTAATTACATATCAGTCTTATTATATATGCATTTATTATGTGATTGGGATTTTTTACGGATATGATGTAGAATTAAAGTTAAGACAGAAAAGCCGAGATTTGGGAATATACGGAAGTGCCGGACAGCTTATTTTACTCAGTCCTTACTGAATTCCTGTGGAACTGCAGATGACATTCCATTTCCGAGACGAGAATCACAGTGATTATCACACGTTTGAAAAGCCTGACAAAGGTCTCAGAGAAAGCAATGTTGTTAGATGTGTTCTTTCTTAACAATAGGCATAGGTTCTGAATATATGTCTTGTCCACATCATTAGTATACAACAGGATAGAGTGTGCTTACACAAGCTAAAAGAGAGTTACTAGCTTGCATGAGTGATCTGTCTGATAGTTTTAAGAATTTAAGAGACCAAAGCTGACACAGAAGAAAACACCCACTGAAATAAACATCTGCCCATCGGTCTGAGAAGAATCAAAAGATTCAACTTTTGTACTCCCTAGTATTTCTGACATCGAGGTCATCACTTCACCCTTAAAATTCATATGTGTGTCTCCAAAATCCCTTCCTTTCTCTCCAGAAGAACTACAAGCAGAACATCCTAAACTGACTCCTGCCATGGCGCTCTGAAACCAAAAAGATATTTTTGGTGTCATTTCCTTCTTTAGTACTTAACTGTTTGTTCCCATTGCTTTTAGAATAAACATCCAAATCTTTACTACACACACACACACAATACTGAGCAACTTTTTGACACACTGTGGCATCCAGAGGACACCACACAGACATGGTCACACTTAACAGCAAACTGAAGAAAGACATAAATACAGATTACTCTTCTGTGGCTAGGATATTCAAATCCACAATGTTGTTTTTCTAATCACAGAGCTTAACAATATCTTGTTCGTGGCTTACCGTCTTTACAGAAAGAAAAACATTATCTATGTAAGGTACTTACAAACTCTTCCTTTTTTTGTTTTTGTTTTTCTCTCCAGAAATCAAACCAGGAATAACTTCTGCTGAACTTGTGCCTCAACTGTCCCCAACTATTTCTTGACATGCATCTCTGCTTACAGCCCATCACAACTAGAGAATGGGGCTCAACCTGACACTTGCAAAACTACCAAGTAAGCTAAAGACAAAGGTGCAACGGAACGGTATTTTAACATGACTTGTGGAAGCCTTAGTCAGAACCAACTGAAAGCCCTTTCTCATTCCAGCCATCCAGGATAGCGTCACTAATGTAAACTAGCCTTGCCACAACTGACTTAAAACTTTAGCCAGTCTCAACACTATCTTTAAAAAGGACAGGGATTAACAGAGTATTTGAGAAAGATTCGTTAAACCCAAAATAAAGTACATATTACCTTCCTCATTTGATAGTCTACACCAAGGTGTACTGAGGCTCCCCAAGAGGCCAAAAGCAACATCAACCTACTCTACTAGGTAATTATTTAGAAGATGATCCCACAAGGGCCTCTGTAGCACGGTTTGACAACCTATAATTTATACGGCTTTATTATTTCACTCCATCTGGTAGGTAGGGCAGTGACATATGTTGAGAATTTAATATTCCGTGTCAGAGTGACACACCCCGGTGAGCAGCAGAGTAGATTCATCCAAGGCAACAGTGTTGGGATTCTGCCTCGCTGCGGCCATCACTCCCACTGCAACTACAGAAGAGGGCGTTCTAAGAGGAAGTGGACCCCGTAAGGACGGAGGTGATGGTGATGAAAAAGTGTCTGGTCTGGACAATACGGTATGCAACCAACGGGAGACTAGAGCAAGGACAGTGCAGTGGAGAATGGCCATTGTGCTAAATTCTGATGTCAAAAAGCACACATAGCATGATATCTGGTATGTACACACATATGCTCTCAAGGTTTCTCTATCCCCCCCCCAACACACTCATACAGGAATCAAAACAACCATGGAATTAGATTCCCAGCTTGTCGTTGTATTTCTAAAGTTAGCTGAGAAGGCTCTAGGGTAAGAAGGCAGAGGAGTGACCAGCAAAGGAGTTCTTGCTAATCCCTCTCCACCATCATCCTATATCAGGATAAACAGGATAAACAGGGAATGCCATGCTAGGAAGCACAGAACATGTAAGAACACAGTATTTCTGTTTTAAGTCCTTTTTCATTTTTCTTCATGAATGGCCAAGCTCTAAAGTACTGAAGGAGGTTCCTAAATTGGTCACATTCTTTACTGGAAGAATAACATGATGAAGCCGAATGAGTGAAAAAAGCCTTTGCCTTTTAATGGGGATGTAAACCTACATCCCCACCGGGAGATCTGAAGGACCGAGAACACACGACGTGAGCTGCTGCCGGGGAATTACTTTCCAGGTGAAGCTCTGGAGTCCTTCAGAGCAGCACACAGGTGGTCTTTATCCTCCTCCCTAGGTACCATAGTTGTCTACTATTAAATGATTTTCCAAACTAGCCCAGAAGAGGCTTTAACTACTCATTCGTTTAAGCTGTGTTATACATCTGGAATTTGTGAATGAACTACTAACTAGGGCTAGGCTTACCCCCACGGAACTGGGGAGGCCCAGACTCCAAAAGATTAATTCTGATCATGAGCTAAGGCAGATATTGTGAGCAAGCACAATCAAAATGCCCACACAGACTGTCTCAAAGCCACAGAACAGGCCAAGGACCACTGGGAAGTCACTCATGCTTCAGAGTTTTGCTTCTGCTTTCGACTCTGCTTTGCTTTTTTGGTTGGTTGATTTGTTTGTTTTATCTTGTTAGTTTGTTTTTTAATAAGATAGACTTGTACAGAGACTTCTTTTGATATTCTGATTGAAGACTACCTTTAATATTAACCATAATTGCTAGGTACATTATCATTTAATAAGAGTGCTTGTCTATATAATTACGCCTTGGAATATTATAATAATAATAATAATATAGAAGACAAGCAGCTACCAGAACACTGGAACAGAAGGATGTGTTCTTCTAGGTCACAGCGGGTATACACAGATTGAGGGAGCCAATACTAACAGCCGAAATACCCCACGCCCAGGAGGTTAAAGCTACCGAATTCTATTAACACTCACAAGGGCTTTCAAAATCAACACATACATGATTGCTACAACACACATCGTTTCCAAAAATGACATCGCTATTCCTTTATAAGCTTTGCCACTCAGCTGAGCACTTTTACCCTGATTAAAACCTACCTGGCTTCCTGTGTTTCCCAGAGTGCTCTCCCCAGGAAGATGGCAGTGATAGGTAAAGCTTAACTAGGTAAACCAATTCAAGTAGCTGTCTAGAGCTCAGTAGAGCTGCACCTCTCAGGCTTTTAATGGCTTCAAATGCTGATTTGGATCTTCTGGTAAAGAAATAGCAAAGCAGGGCAACAGTTCCAACTGGAAGCGGGAGAGAGAGGGCAGCTGAATCAGGCATTTTGAACTTGTAAAGCTTAATAATACCATCAGTCTCCTAACAGGCAAGCCTAGGTATAAATTACTAACCTGTACGGGGATATTTAGGCCAGGAAAACCAGTTTTTTAAAAACATAGCAAGGAAGGAAAGGTACAGAAAATATCAGAAAGGGGAGACAGCTCTTGAAAAAAGAAGCCACACTTAGATTCCAGGTGGTAATTTAAGAACCTGTGTTTGGATTATAATCATCAGAACGGCCTTTCCCATTTCACTTCTTCAAAGAAAGAAAACAATATATAATAAACAGCTATGTGGGAAAGTAAGAGCTAAATTCATGCTGTTCCCTAAACAAAAATCATCCCAAAATATCATTAAGATAAGTTATTATTAACTAGGGGATTAAGCAATCAGAAATGACCTTCCCTACATCCTTACATCTGAACCATGACTTTGTAAGCTAGGATGGTTTATGCTGTCTGTCAAACAGCTGAAAGAGTTATTGAGGAAATGGCTCCAAGGGAAACTGGAGAGGCAGGAGCTTCCAGAGCATCGGCTTCCTGTGCAGAGAAGAAGGCAAGGAGAAAAATGAGGGCAAGCATCAGGAGGCTGCTCGGGGTAGAAACTGCTCGATAGACCTCTGTCCGTCAACCTCAGAGGCTCTACTTTGGAATACACTTCACCAAGCAGCTCACCTCCAAGCTGGAGCGATCCTGGGAAGCCAGCATGACATCACGAAGAGTAGCAATAGTCTGCAGCACAGACTGGAGCTTTGCATCCCTCACTTAACTGCAAGTTTCCCTCAGTTCCCACAGGAGACTGATGCAGGAATCAAATGCCTGCATGCTATCTCATCAGCTCAATAACAGATTGGTGTTAGAGTGCCTTCCATCATATGCATCAAAAGGTCAAAAAAAAAAAAAGGATCCTTGCAAATTCATAACAAGCAGAGCAGGTATAATCTAATCTTGTAAATAACAACGAAAGTAGCAGCCTACACATATTTTTCTTGCACACATTTTTACACAATATATTTTTTGATAATGAATTTGTACACTAACAGAAATGTGAAATCAGTTTGCTTCTTACTCAATTATAGAGACTTACATATCTTCATAACTATATACTTTAATGAAAATGCACTAGATAGTATATAGTATCTGTAGATAATCATAATCCAAAACCAGGTTGCCTATAGTGATGCCATACCTACTCACAGCTTATGTTCTAGTAAAAAGAGAATGGATTTAACAGATTCCACAAGTTAGAGCTAGCTCTACTCTGGACTTTGTCACTTAAGAAGAAATCTGATTTTTGTTTCCTGAAAAAAGAAATCAAAACCACACTTCCATTTCCAACAACAGTCCCTACATAATCTTCAGGAAACAAAGGTTAAGGATTGTGAGTGCTTTATTAGTTCACTTTGTGGTTTTGGGTGACAGCTGAGCTTAAAGCTTAGGTAGTGATAAAGGAATAGACTGTATCAAAGGACACACTGATATAATGTCTATGTTCTGTCTTATTGTTCCGGTAAACTTCAATTTTTCTGCCTCAGGTACTGCTGCTTCGATGTGTAACAATACCCGATGTTGAACTAAACACCAGGGTTTTATATGGATATAGTATATTCATTTTCAATAGGTTGTCACAGCAAATCAAAGGGTCTTGAAGGGGAGGTCACCAATTATTTAGTCACTCAAAACAATAACCAGGTTCTACTTTAAATGCCAGGATCAGGGCCTAGAGAGATGGCTTGGCTGTTAAGAGTGCTTCGGGCTCACCCAGGGGAATCAGCTCACAAGAGGACTCCAAGTCAAGAACTCACAATTGCCTCAGGTCCAGAGGACCAGAGACCTTCTTCCAGCTTCTATAGACACTGTCGCGCCCACAGGACACACTTAACAGAGACCCAGATATACACGTGAATAATTTATGTAATCTTTGAGATAATGGGCACATTGAGAACATCAGCTCAGCCCTAAAGACGGCGGTTGTACTAATATGAATGTTTCCACTTCTGCAGGTAATGAGCTGTACAGTCAAGCCAGTCACTCTGCAAACAGCACAAGCGCGGGACATGGGAAGAATTCCACCCTTCACAACGAATTTGACACCATCATCCTGCCAGTGCTTTACCTAGTTATATTTGTGGCAAGCATCCTGCTGAATGGTCTGGCGGTGTGGATCTTCTTCCACATCAGGAATAAAACCAGCTTCATATTTTATCTCAAAAACATAGTGGTAGCTGACCTCATAATGACACTGACATTCCCATTCCGAATAGTCCGTGATGCGGGATTTGGACCTTGGTACTTCGAGTTTATCCTCTGCAGATACACCTCAGTTTTGTTCTATGCAAACATGTATACATCCATCGTGTTCCTTGGGCTCATCAGTGTCGACCGCTACCTGAAGGTGGTAAAGCCTTTTGGTGACTCTCGCATGTACAGCATAACTTTTACCAAAGTTTTATCAGTTTGTGTTTGGGTGATCATGGCTGTTCTGGCCTTGCCAAACATCATCTTAACGAACGTTCAGCCAACTAAGGAAAATATTCATGACTGCATGACACTCAAAAGTCCTTTGGGAGCCCAGTGGCATATGGCCGTCACCTACGTTGACAGCTGTTTGTTTGTGGCTGTGCTGGTGATTCTGATCGGATGCTACATAGCAATATCCAGGTACATCCAAAAATCCAGCAGGCAGTTCATAAGTCAGTCGAGCCGGAAACGAAAGCATAACCAGAGCATCCGCGTGGTCGTGGCTGTGTTTTTCACCTGCTTCCTGCCATATCACCTGTGCAGAATCCCCTTCACTTTCAGCCACTTAGACAGGCTTTTAGACGAATCAGCGCACAAGATTCTCTACTACTGCAAAGAAATGACGCTTTTCCTGTCTGCCTGCAACGTGTGCCTGGATCCAATCATCTACTTTTTCATGTGTAGGTCCTTTTCAAGAAGGTTGTTCAAGAAATCAAACATAAGGACAAGGAGTGAGAGCATCAGATCACTGCAAAGCGTCCGAAGATCGGAAGTGCGCATTTATTATGACTACACCGATGTGTAGGGACCAGAGGCCAGCCGGCCTTCTCTTACCAATGTGTAAAATGTGTAAATAAAGGTTTCTTTTTATTATCCTGGCTGCAAGTTGTCTAAACCACAGATTCTTTCCCTAAGCACAAAAATTGGCCAGATAGTGGGGCATAAATTGGAACAAAGAAAAACACTAAGAAATGAAAAAAAAAATATGTGGGATGAAGTGGAGATGGGAGAACTTCAGAACAATCCGACGAGCAGACCAAGGCCTAGCCATGTAAATGTCTGTGCCTGTTCCCTGGAAAACACTCACTGCTGCTGTGATGTCACTGTACAGAACTCACAGCATGGAGAACTCTCAAGGTTCAATATTGAGTCAGAAGCCTGTGAATTCTGCCTACCTAGGACCCTATGGCCAGTTTCTCTTCATTGTGCTTATTAAAGCCTTAAACACATGATAAACATATGTATTGGAGGGCAGGGCAGGAGGGAAGATTCCCCTACACTTCACAGTATGCACTGATAATGTCACCATCCACTAACTCATTTTGGGTAAGCTATTTTAAAGGAAGGAATGTGACTGGATAGTCCAAAGAGTTCTGCTAAACACTGAATTAATATTTGCCATCAATTCATCCTTATGATGTATTTATATGCTCATGAGATAAGGGTAGATAAGAAACTATGGGGGCTTAACTAAAGAGTACATTGTTTATCAAATGGTCATCAAATCACTTCTATTTCAATAAAAACAATGTATTAATAATAAAATATTCTTCCCTATATTATATGCCCAATAGGAATATCAATAGCTTAACTATGCGACTGTAAGGTGAAAGATGTAGTTCACTAAGTTATGTCAAAAAGTCCAATGGTAGTCATTTAAATGTTGGGCTATTTTCTCTCCTCCTGCCAACAAGACACTTTGAACAACTTCTTTCTCAAAGCTGTATTAGTCCTGTCAGGGGGTCACACCTGTTTTTGCTTTTTAATTTTTTATTACATTTATTTTGCGTGTGGGCGTGGGGAATTTGTGCATGCTCCAGCATGCATCTGGATGTCGGAGGACAGCTTGCTGGAGTTTGCTCTCTCCCCCTACTGTGTGGGCTCTAGGATCTAACTCAGGTCCTCAGGGTTGGAAACAAGTCTCTTTCTCTGTACTGAGCATCTCTCCAGCCCCGGCTTTATTTTTTGGCACTGTACCAGCAGCTGCAGAAAACCTTAACAAGCAGAGTTAAGATATGCTTACTGATGACAAGACATTGTAGGACCAGGGAGACCGGGTTCAGTGGGTAAAAGCACTTGAGCAAACCCAGATGAAGTAGCAGGCCCCTGTAATCCCTGATCTCCTACAGCAACCTGGGAGACACAGACAGGAGGATCCCCAGACACAGCCCAACCAACTGGGCACGGACAGCAATGAACAAGGGCAAACACTGCATGCCTGCATTCACATTAGCACATGTGCGCACACACACACACACACACACACACATTCAAAAGAAGCACTGTGGTTAACAGAGAAAAGAGACACATATACATGACTACTGTCTTTCACTTGCATTCTGGAAAATTACCAGATTCTGAGGACTGAGCAAGAACAGCAGCATGACGGCCGTCGATGGGCACCAGAACAGTGTAAAGACTCCAAACCATGTGGGGAGCACGACCATCTCAGCACAGGGGCTTTTATGAAAGGAGAGAAAAGATCTGATAACTTTTATCAAAATACTAATCTCTCAAGATTTCAACTCCCTGAATGAAACAGCCATGCAAGTACATTATTCTTATTCACCATGTTCGGTCACTGGCACGGTTACCAGCAGCACCAACTGTGTGACACTAAGCCGGTTAACACGGGTGTGTTTCAGATCAGCTCGTGAGAGCAGATGGAAGCTGAAGGCCTCCACCTGCTTTCCCCAGAATGACCAGGAAGAGGGACAGCTGCCCTAAAACAAAGGCAGAACTATACTGCACCAGGGAAAAGTCCTTCAGTCCAACCTGACCTTGCTTCCTCTACTTTCTCTCCACCACACCACAGGGCCCAGTCAGAGAACTCAGGAACATTACCAGCTTCAGTACTGGAGGGCCATGTTAATTGCGCAGCCCTCTGGACCCGAAAGAGCAGAAAGGCTTCTTTCCTGGATCAATGGACTCTATGTAACACTGCAGTTTACAGGATGCTCTAGCCCAGACTTCAGCTCACTTGTGATTCCAGATTCCATTCGAAGAAGTCTTTCAAGTATGTTAAATCTCAGTTACTATCTCTAGATTGGACACCATCAAGGTTATTGGACATATTTAATGTGAGGTTGATCATATTTCTCTGAAACGGTATTGTTAAACCAATGGCATACTTCCAAGCATTGACTCGGAAAAATGCTAAGCAGGATTATCCTCATTTTAAAAGTCATATGATAAAATCTATCTAAATTGCAATGCACATTTTACATCAATACCTGAGACTGACTTATCCAGGAAGAACAGTAACAGTGGTAGGAGGGATACAGATGACAGCGTCAGTGCTGGAGAGCATATACACAAAGTTCTCTTCAAAGGGAAGAAAATACGGATTCTATTTGAAGCTTTTGAAAATGGCATTTCTGAAGTGACCTCAACTAGGAAATCGAGTGTTCATTAGGGCTTTGGAATTACATGGGTTGAGAAATCTTTATTTGAAATCTCTGGGACCGGAAACATTTCAGATTTCACGCGATGGGTGTGGGAATATTTGTGTTGTAGCTGACAGAGTATCTTCAGGATTTTCTGAAGAGTAAGCACAAAATCCATTCAGTTTCACATACAACCTCCCACGCATCCTGGGGATACTCTGTGTGCTGTGCCTCTGCCCTGGCTGCAGCCCATCACATGGCAGCGCCTGGGCCATCAATGTCAAACTTCAGAGCATTTCAGACTTCCGATTCTGGATTACAGATAGCTGCCAAGTCTGGGGATGAGATTTCAGAATCCTCTCACATGAATAAATGCCATATTCACTCGTTCTTACATGTAGAGATTCAAAATAAAATTTTAATTTTTTATAAAATCAAAATAAAATATTAACCTTTTAAAAAATTCTGATATTCAAAGAAACTAACCTTACTTACTGTTGATTAGAGAACTTCATAAATTCCTAATACTCATTATGAACACTAAGCTAGCATTTCTTTTTCAGATAAAGCTTCAAGGACAGAGTACCTAGGAGAAAACATTAATTTAGATTAAATAAGACAAAATGTGTGTGTGCCTGTGTGCCTGTGTGTGTGTGTGTGTGTGTGTGTGTGTGTGTGTGAGAGAGAGAGAGAGAGAGAGAGAGAGAGAGAGAGAGAGAGAGAGAGAGAGAGAGAGAGAGAGAGAGAGAATTTTCATGTACATACGGGACTGTGCAGTTTAATTCAATAAATCATATAATCACAATATGGAAATATATCAGAAAAAAAGTTAAAGACAGGACACAGAAAAATCTAATGATCAATTGACCAATTAAATACACACACACACAGATTAAACTCCATAAGAAGCCAATGAACAAATCATTATAAACATTTACCGGGCACACGCTACACAAAAGGGCACTGAGTTCAGCACAATATAAAACAATCTTTATGTATTTCTAAGAATCCTCATGATTTCTAAGAATCACTCCTAAAATGTACAAATTTTTACATTTCAACCGGTAACAAAGCAGCAGGAGGCTGCGGTTTGGCCTCTATCACCATCTAGTGGTAAAGCTCAGAAAACATACATCCCATGTCCTAGCCCTTTATGCACACAAGTATTCAAGTAGGGTGAGGTAGACTTGTCTAAGAAGAGCAATTAACATGGACAAGAAGCTAACCTAGAATGCAAAAAGAAAAAACTCTGAAAGACTCAAGTCAGGGGTTTGACAGAAGCAGACACCCACTACTCTTTCCGAATTAAAAGAGGGAGTTTCTGAAGAATAAACCAGCTTGGTGCTTTCCAAAGACTATTGTGGCTTTGAACACCGACTACCTCTTTCTTAATATTCACTCTCTAATACAGTCCGGACATCTTTTCTGTAATGTGTGAACCTTCCTTGCTCTTTTTCAGAGACTGAATCAGGTTCCTACACTGTGTATTTTGTGTTTTCGGTGGACACCCCTTAGTTTCCTGTGGACATCTCATTCTCTAGCTTTTTCCTCATCGATACCCAGATGTTCATGCACAGCTGAAATCATCTGGCAGCAGACACGCAAGCTGAATATTTGCAAAGTCAGCTGTGAATTCTGCATTTCCATCTGATTTCAATTTCACTTCTCAAACTGTCAGTTTGACCTCCCAATGTACATTCATCTCTGGTGTTCAACGGCCTGATTTTTAAGCCCTTCATGTTATTATTGGTAAATGGGGAAGAAACACAAGGTGTCACAAAACTTTGGTTGGTGCATCAGTTACCTTTCTCCTGCTATGAGAAAACATTGCAGCCATGGAAACCTACAGACAGAAGTTTCTTTGGCCTTATGCTTTCAGAAGGTGAGCTTATTTCGGTGGGGAAGCAGGGCAGCAAGGGCAGGCATCGCAATAGGGACAGAAAACTGAGAGCGTGTAGACTTTACTGTGAACTACAAGTAGGGTGAGGCTGTTAACTCTCAATGTCCGGCCCCAGTGATGTAAGTCCTCCAGCAAGGCTGGACGCCTAAACTCCCCAACAGTACCACCAGCTGGGCCCGTGGTGTTCAAACGCTGATTCTACCCAGGGTGTTTCTCACTCACAGCACTACAGTGGGTATGAATAACAACGGAGCGCACTTCAGTGTGAGGGACAAATGCTGTCCTGATAAATGCACTTGTCGTTCGTGGGAAGTTAATGGCTTACTCGGCACAGAAGCAGGGGACGAGTCTTTACTATGGAAGAGCTTCCTGCTTTGAAGATGTCAACCACTAAGCCCAACCACTAAACACTAGAACCATAACTCATACGCCAATTTTACAAAACCACCTCTGAAGTACTGATATCTATCATACTAAAACAAGTTTCTGAAGACAACTGCAGGCAACGAGAAGAAAATGCCTGGGGTTCAGGAAATACGAACCCCCAGGAATGCTGCTGCCAAGTCCTAGCACAAATATAGAGAAGCAATCAATGTTCAGAGTAATCAACAAGGCTCTTTTTCATCCTGTTTCTGTGTAGTCACAAATGTCCTATGAAGAAACAAATCAACGAGGCTGGGCTGTCAATTCCAAGGCTTGTGCTATTTACAAGGCTGTACGACTCTTCCCTTGAACGCAGTCCACAGCACCATCCTGCACCCGGCACTGGTCTTTCTCTTCCGCACTGTCAGCAGCCGCCTGGAACAGAGGCTAAGGATCCACCCCCAGGACCCGAGGACAAGCCTGGCCTCCGCAGAGCCTGACCCTGCAGGCTGACTTAGTTCAGGCCTGCGGACAGCTGTGCGGTCAACGGAGGAGCAAGGGCTCTAGAGGCGAGCAGAGATGGATCCCTCCACTCCCAGTCATGACTCCGAGCTGAAGGCACAACTACAGACAGCGCTACAGCTGAGGCGGATCACTGCCGGGATCTCTCCGCTTCTTCCTGCCCTGTGCTCGCCCACTTCTCAGACTTTACTGCTGATGACCTTCAGATAGCTCTCATTTGTTGAACACCCCATATAGGCTCTGATGTCAACTGTACAACCAGTCAATCCCCACGGCCAACTCATAAGGAAGGACTAGCATTACTCCCAGTCAGAACATCCGGGTGACTTGCCCCAAGGTTGCAAGCCAAGAAAGACTATGGTGAAATCAATGGCCACCAATTTATCTCCAAATGCTTAGGTGCAAAACCACAGCCCTTTGCTGAAAAGAAACAAATTCTTAAAGACATTACCAATAATTTTAACAGCCTGGCTGTTTATATTAGCAATTGTTATTAATACAGGTAGATTATTAACATGAGCAAATAACATTTGGGTTGGAGTTAATAAGCTTAATTTTGTTCCCCAACAATTATCCTATAATTTATTTTCAAAACTCAGATGTTTTTGAGTAGCTATCACTGAGCTGGCATGGCAGGAGTTGAGAAAATGAGCCCATAGGCACACATGATGTCATGCTTAAGATATGCATGTAGAAAAAAAAGCATGTCTACATCAGCACTGCATAATTAGTAAAACGTGCTTTTTTATTCAGTAAAGAAATTTGGGCTACTTTTTCAAATTGATTAAACTAACTGGTCCAGACGAAGCAGGCTGCCAGCTGTGGTGGAGCACAGAAGGAATCCCACAGAGGTGGAGACAGTGAGATAAGAAGTTCGAGGTCATCCTTGACTACCCAGGAAGTTGGGGGCCAGTCTGGGCTATAGGAGACCCTGTCTCAAAACAAAGAAACAGCAAAACCTACCCAAAACCTACAAAGAAGACTAACTGTTGCACTCAAGCTATTAACTAAAGAGATGACCAATCTTTACGGTATTAATTGCTGAAACCCACAGAGAATCCAGAATTATAGACATTATAGACATGTGCTTTGCTGGAGAGCGAGAAAACCGAATACAACTTCAGAAAGCACACGGCCTGGCTTGTGATCACTGAAGCACTTCCTCTCACTGGCTGTTAACCCGCAGGCAAGTTCCTGAAGCCTCCAGCCCACAGGAACTTGTTGGGCCCTGTTCCTCGCACACACCACCGCAGCATGACAAGCCGTCTTTATTTCCCCGAAACAACTCTGGGCAGGTTTGTCTACTGCATGTCTCCCAAGTTTCATCCCAACTCTGGTGACTTTTGAAAGCTAACTGTCCAAGCTTGTTCCGTCCAATGACGGGGAAGCTCAGGAGTGAGAGCACTAAATAAACCAATCACCTACCAGAGTGGCCCCTCACCCTCCCAGATCTGTCCTGAGCTTGAGTCACTAAGCATACCTGGCTGGCTTCAGAAGCCTGCAAAACAGGCTCTAAAGTGCAGAGACTGGAGCGATGAGATGACCTAACCGCCCTGGAATGATCTTCACTGTCTGCAGATTAATACCGCCCCTGCACTAACCTTTCCTTACAGGACACAGCACTGAATGGATTCATCCTGTTCACACAATAGGTGGTTTGTTTTTTTTTTTAACATATTTGCTCAACAAACTTTTAAGTACTTCCTGTAATACTGGACACTGAGGACACCAAATCAAACAAGCCACGAGGGACAGGCCCTGCCCATTTTAGCTAGGTATGAGTCCAAAACAGAGGCCCCCTTGGAAGTATAAAAACATGCCCAAGTATGGTGATGGTTGAGTTCCTTCTAGGGAGCAGATCCAAGTAGAATGAAGATAGGAGAAACATGATTTTCCTGAACTTAAGTTAAAACACAGACACCTGCTTTGATTTCTCAGCATCTTTTCAAAAACAAAACAAAACAGAAAAACTCCCACGCAAAGATGAAACACGTGTTAGCAATTTTCTGGACTGTAACAAGGTTCTCGACGTTGAACTTTTGCTAACGTCCACTGAAATGCACTACTCTTCAAGCTTGAGCCGAGGCAGGTCCGGGGAAGCACAGAGAGCCTGTTGGAGTGGCACGGGGCTGCCATTCAAGTGGTGACACTGTCGTCTCATCAGTACCATGTCCAAGAGAGGCGCTGGGAGCTGTCCAGAATCCTGTATGTCCCGCACAGGAGTCATTTTATAAACCATCATTTCGGTCTGCCAGAAGGTGGTGGCATTGCATCAGACATTTGGTCCTCCATCACTCTCAGACAGAGGAACAGAATGACCGTGAACTCACTACCAGAGAATCGTTTGGCAATGCAGTGACTTCCATCACATTTCAATGGCAGAATAATGCCCTCGTTCTTGACTACTCCAAACCAACAGGTTTGAGCAGGGTTTAGTGTGTCACACAGAGAAGCACAGTCATGCTCTTCATGAAATATTTTACAAGTTTAGACCTTTTTATTTCTTATTTTTAAATTGCCCAGTTTAACGATAGTCATCATTTTCTTTTTTTTTTTTAATTTATTTTTTGGATGACCTCAGTGTAATGGTTTAGCTAAAACCATTACACCAGTGCAGTTTCCCAAGGAGAGGCAGCGGGGCACAAGGGGATGACAGGTCCCACCACCTGAGGCCTCTGTGGGTCCCAGACAGGTGGGAGGTGGCGGGTGCTAGACAGAGGCCATGCAGAAAAAGTGGGTATAGTTTATTCAGTGGGTTATAGAAGGACAGGGAGGGGGTAGCGAGGAACAGGGAGGGGGAGAAAGAGAGAAAGGGAGGGAAAGAGAGTGGGGGAAGGGGGAGGGAGAGGGAGGGAACGGAGGGGGCAGAAAAGAAGAGAGGAGGCAGCAGTCACCTCTCCCAAAGAGAGAGAGAGCTTGCTAGCTGGAAGCTGACTGAAGATCCACTTGCCTAGGCAGGGGCTGGGGGAGTGGGCATGGTTTGTCTCTTAAAGGGACAGGATAGACCATTACACTCAGGACTTCAGAATTATTATTATTGTTGTTCTCTCATGTATTACATCCCAACCTCAGTTCCCTCCATCATATCCTCCCAACCCCCACCTTTCCTCTCTCCCTGATCTACTCCACCTCTGTTTCCCTTCAAAAAGAAAGCAGGATTTCCATGGATGTCAACCTAACATGTCCTAACAAGTGAGAGTAAGACTAGGCACATCCCCTCACGTCAATCCCGGACAAGGCAACACAGTAGGAGGAAAAGTATCCCAAGAGCAGTCAAAAGAGTCAGAGACACCCCCAGTTCCACTGTTAGGAGTCCCCCAAGAACACCAAGCTACACAACCAGAACATAAATGCAGAGGACCTAGCTCAAGCCCATACAGGCTCCCTGACTGTCACTTCAGTCTCTGTGAGCCCTGCTTAGTTGATTCTGTAGACCTTATTCCAGTGGTATCCTTGATCCCTTTGGCTCCTACAATCCTTCACCCCCTCTTCTGTAAGATTCCCCAAGCTCCTCCTAATGTCCAGCTGCATGTGCTCCCATCGGTAGTTGGATGAAGGCTCTTTGATGACTATTATACTAGACTCCAGTCTAGAAGAACAGCAGAATATCATTAGGAATCATTTCGTTGACTTTTTTTTTCCCAGTTGTTTTTGTCTGTGGGCTATTCAGCCTCTAGTTCGTGGCCCTTCAGGCAGTGAGTGTCAGGTGTGGGCTCCCTCTGGTGGCATGGGTCTCAAGTTGGATCCATCACTGGTTGACTACTCCCACAAGTTCTGCACTGGTTCAGAAGATTGGACTTTCCAAAGAGAATGGGTTCCCAAAAGCCAATACAAGCAGCAGGGATAAATCCTGGTGCCATTGCCAGGGGCCCCCACCCACATTCAGAGGGTCTAGTTTGTTCCTAGGCTGATTCCTTCCCTATCTGGTCAAAGTTGGTGAGCTCCCATTAGGTCAGGCAAGCTGTTTCAGTGGGTGTCCCCATCATGGTCTTGACCTCTTTGCTTATATTCTCACTCCTTCCACTCTTCAACTGAACTTTGGGGACTCAGTCCAGTGCTCTGCTGTGGCTCTCTGCCTCTGCTTCCATCAGTTGCTGGATGAAGGTTCTATGGTGACATTTAAGGTAGTCATCAATCTGACTACAGGGCAAGGTCAATTTGGGCACCCTCTCCACTATTGCTTAGGGTTTTAGCTGGAGTCATCCTTATGGATTCCTGGGGATTTCTCTTGTGTCTGTCTGGTTTCTTGCTAGCCCCATAATGGCTCCCTCAATCAAGATACCTCTTTCCTTGCTCTCCATCTCTGCCCTTCCCCCATCAACTATCTTAAATCACAGTTTCAATTACTTTAGCAGAAGTCCTTATAACGTCACAGCATATGGAGTCACAAACATCACAGCACGAACTTTTAGACCCTATGCCTGCACCACAGGGTACTCACAGTCTTTTCGATGCCATGCTGCTAGTCACGAGTCTACAAACAAGAGCTCCCCTCCTCTAAGGCTGCACACCAAGGCCAACATACCAGTTTTGCTTCTGGGAACTACCAGAGTTTATACTGGGCCTTGCCTTTAAGACTTCTGTGTCATAGACCCAGTGTGTTTCTCAATGACCAGTGGAGTCCTATTTGTATAGACCCCAGCACCTACAAACACAAGTCCTACTATAAACCAAAAGCCATCAAACTCTTTCTAAAAATAATTTTCTTAACACTTACATACCTTGGACTAGTAGGATAGCTCAGTGGGCAGAGGTTTGCCCGACTAATGGAATTTCACATCCCACAAGGTGGCAGCAGAGAACCAACTCTAAGAGTTGCCTGACCGCCACACACATGTTGTGGCATGGTTAAGCATACATGTACACACCTCTGTGCACACACACACACACATTAAAAACATTAAACAAGTCAATAAATGGATACTATGTGATTAAAATTAATTCACTAGTACATTCATACTAATCTAAAAATTCAACACCAGAGACTGAAATTATGAAATGTTAAAAGGCCAGGAAAAAGAATAAGGTCTACAATACTCATAAGAACAAGTCTCCAAAATAGTAATGGGGATGAGGAAAAGTGCGCCTAAACTCAATGCAGCAACTGGAAAAGGGCTGGGACAGTACAACAGCAATAAGACTGTTTTCACGTTTTTTTTTTAAAAGCTTATAAAATACATAAAGCTAAGAATAATACGTAAGAGCATGGGGACATGGCTCAACGGGTAAAGGGCTCACACCGCACACATGAGGACTTCAGGTCAGATCCCCGGCACACATGTAGAAAGCCAGGCACAGCAGTGCATGTGTGAGCCACCTCAGCAGAGGCAGCAACACAAGAATCCCTAGGGTTCACTGCTCAGCCAGGCTAGGGAATCAGGGACTTCTAGGCTCAGGGAAAGAACCAGGTCAAAAATTAAAGTGAAGCGTGAGTGAAGAAGATGAAGAAAATACTGCACACTGAGTTCAGGCTCTGCATGATGAGCCTGCATGTCCACCCATGTACATACACACACACACACAGACAGAGAGACAGATACACACACATGCACACACATACACACACACAGAAACAGAGACAGAGAGACAGATACACACACGCACACACACATACAGAGAGAGAGAGACAGATACACACACATGCACACACATACACACACAGAGACAGAAACAGAGAGACAGATACACACACACGCACACACATACACACACAGAGAGAGACAGAGACAGATACACACACGTGCACAGATACAGAGACAGATAGACAGAGAGAGAGAGAGAGAGAGAGAGAGAGAGAGAGAGAGAGAGCAAGAGAGAGAGGCAGAGAGAAACTGACCACGCACAAGGCTGGTAATATAGCTCATTAATGAAGCAAATGTTTAGCTTTTCAGGAGAGCCTAAGTTTGATTCCAAGCACTGCTGACACCCCCTCCCCCCCACCCACACACCAAATAGTCACAAGAAATTAGACTTTTGAGTGAGAATCAAGATGGACATTTATAGAATTGGAATGTAAAAAGAAAAGCTGCTTTGGGCTGTGGATGATAGGCCATATCAGAACTGACTGGAAACAATAACACACATATTTTGGGATTATGTGTGTTAAAATCTGTCTGTTTGTAGTAAGAATTCACGAGGGATGTTTATATATAACCAGTCTTATTACTAACAAGGCAGGGCCCTGCCTGGAAACTGTACAAGAGAAAGGAATAGTGTGTGACCGTGAGCATGTCCAGTTGGGCGGGGTGAGGGGGTGGGAAGCTTTGAGAAAAAAATAAACAAGGGTGAACTTGAATGTCACAGTTCCACAAAAGGAAATGGGAACATGTCAAGGGAACAAAAATTCTTTAACGCAATTCCAAACATCATAGATAAACAGAAAATAAATACTCATTATTCTAACTTTTTTTTTCCTTTTCAAGGATGAGTGTCTCAAAGAAAGGAACTATGCTCTCTTTTATTTTATAGTTTACATTTATTTATGTAATATGTTAATTAAAATAGAATTACACTGCTTTCCCTCCTTCATTTCCTCCTCCTAGCCCTTCTCAGCGACTTGTCCTCAAACCGCTACAGTCTCTCCTTAAGTCAATATCCTAAGTGAGCGAGGGTCTAAACAGAGAGTTCTCAGTAGAAAAAAAATTAAAATGGGTAAGAAATCTTTAAAAAAAAGTTCATTATTCTTAACAATTAGAGAAATGTAAATTTAAAAGAACATCGAGATCCCATCTTACCAAGTCAAATGGCTAAAATAACTGAACGCCTGCGATAAACACTATTGATGTGGAGGGGCAGCAGGCACCCTCACTCACTGCTGCTGGGAATGCAAACCAGTGCAGCCCACCCTGGAAATCAGTATAAAGAGCCTTTCAATACAAAAACTAAAACTCACATGGCATATGTCCAAAGGGCTAGGCAGCCTACTCCACAGACACTTGCTCGGCAATGTTCATTGCTGGCTCTACTCACAAGAGCTAGCAAATGGGAACACCCTAAATATCCCTCAGTAGATGACTGGATACTGAAAATGGGTTACATTCACAAAGGAATATTATTTGCCAGTAACGAGAAATGACATTCTCAAATAAATGGATATACCTAGAAGAGATTATATCAAGCGAGAAGTAATTATTTTATTAGCAGTTGCGTTAAATTGTCCCTCATGTCTAGTATTGAAATAAGGACAAGTTATTTCTATTGTTAATTATAATAATATTAATTTTATAAGCATGTATATATAATCAACATATAATGACTATTAAACTAAAATGCTTTTCAAGCAATAAGAGACTTTAAACTCCAACAAGAAAAAAAATGTATTGTATAGCAACTAATCTGTCCATTTACTCACAAACACAAAATGTTCAGCATTAACATTGTGGAAAACAATATGGAGAAAAGATCAATTTGAATCCTCCATGAAAATACTTCTAGATTGCTCACAAATCTGACCATATTTCCATAAGCTTCATACGCCACACCAGACCTGGTAATGAGTCAAATGCACGTATAAATTTGGTACGCCAAAATTTTCTTGCCAAGAAGCAGTAAGAACAGCAGACAAGGGAGAATCATGTTTATGTCATGCACGCCATCTAGTGCATGAAAAACTAGTAAAGGAAAACAAGCTGTAATTGGAACTGGGTACCTCTAATCCAAGACTGTGCAGTCTGCGAGGCATGGCAGATGTACTTGTCATCTAATTTCTCAGAAGGCTGAGGCAGGAGGATTGCTACAAATTTCAGGCAATCCCCAGCTCCTTACTGAGTTCAAAGTCAACCAGGTCTAAAAAGTGGAACCTTAGCTGAAAACAAGCAACTAAATAAAACAGAAAGCAAAATAAATATGCTCCCAAACCCAACAGTGGAACATCGACATATTCAACAAACTTCAAAGGTTAGAGTATTTCAAGTTGTCAGATGAGGGATAACCAACCACTAAGGCTAACAAGCTATTTCTCGAAACTAAAACAATCCTTCCTGTAGGAAGGATAATTAAGACCAAGATATACATAATGAGTAAAAGAAACACGATTCATAAAATTAAGAGAAAAGAAAGACAGACAGAGAGACAGACAGAGCGACAGACAGAAAAAAAGGAAATGCCCTACCACTCCAGCCTTACTTCCTACCAGAAGAACTGCAGCCACACAAAATGTAGCAGACCTAGGTAGTCTACCGGTGGTCTCCCTCCACTCCTCCTTCACTTGAGCCCCCCTAGTCCTGCTTCCTCAAACAGGCTTACCTCTCATCCCATTTCCCTTGTTTTGAGGCTGGCCACAGAACCCCAACCCTACTTCCTACCAGAGATCCTATAACCACTGCAGCTGCCTGAATCCATGCTGCCCTCCCATCTCTATCCCAGTCCTACTAACGCCCCCCTCCCTTAGCCTAGCTCCCTTTCTTTGTGGCTCCCCACAGCTCTAAGTAGGCAGGCTGTCTCCCTGTGCAACATCCTTATCATAAAAATGCAAATAATATGAAAAGCCAAGAAAGGATAGCCCAACCCACACACATCCACCAGTCCTATAAATACATTCCCCAGTGCAAATTACCCAGATCAGCTCCGGGACACAGACCTTCAAAGAACAATGAAAATTCATCACAGTTTAAGGAGTTTAAATAAACTAACAAACAACTCAGTGAACTGAAGAATACATCCAAACACCTGAGTGACGCCAGGAAAAAGAAAAACCTACCACTGAATGAGACAAAGAAGACAACCTAGGATTGGAAAACTGGACGCAACAAAGATGGATTTTGAAGAGAACTCAAGATGAAACCGAAAACCTCAAAAATCCAATTAGAAATTTATGGGAAAGTCATACAAAGAGTGGATCAAATAGAAGAAAGAGTATTTGAAATTGAAGATAAAACAGAATGAGAAGACACCAGCAAAAAAATATGAAAAAAATTAAAAATACATAATAGGAATTGCCGGATACAAGGGAGAAACCCAATATCAAATTGCAGTCACCAATGAAGAAGAATCCAAAGTCAACAGCATACATCAGATATTCAACAAGATCATGGAGGAAACACTCCCCAGAATTAAGTAAAGACAGTCCCACACAGATGTAAGCAGCAACAGAACACCAATTAGAACTAGAAAAGAGTTTCACCACAGCCTCTTATAATGAAAGCAACATAGATACATAACAAAGGAGGAGTTTGGAAAACCGCAAGAGAAAAAAAAAAACCACAGTCTTATATAAATAAAGAAAAATAACATCAGAATGATAATTGATTTCTCAAAGGAAATTTTAAAAGACAGAATAGCCTGAAGCAATGTACTTCACGTTCTAAAAACCATGGATGCCGATGTAGGCGACTGTGCTCAGAAAAACTGTCAGCCCTAATTGAAGAAAGAAAACTTTCTACCATATAAAGAGACAGGAATCTATGCTCACCAAACAAAGCCTACAGAGAATCCTGAAAAGAATTCTTCTTAGGGAAGAGAAAGATAATCATTGTCAAAAGACTATAGAAAAAAATCAATGATGATATAATTACTGGAACGTAAAGTAGAACACAAACAACAGAATAAGAAAATGACTGCAATCAACAAGCATCTTCCAAAAAAATAAATATTAATGGCCTAATCTTTTAATGAGTTAAGAATGAAGTCCATCTGTCTGCTGTCTATATGAAGCTACCTTAACTTTAAATATAGGCAGCAGTTAAAGCAAAAAAAAAAATACACACACACACACACGAATCCACAGCCAACATCATCCTAAGTGAAGAAAAGCTTGAAGGAATCCCATTTAAATTAGAAACAAGTTAGAGCTGTCTCTATCCATACTCCCTTCCAGTATAGTGCCTGGAGCATTAACTAAGGCAATAACAACAACGAAGTTACAGGGTGCAAATAGAAAAATACACAAAAAATTCCCTGAATTACACCAGAAAACTAAAAGTTATCAACAATTTCAGCAAAGTGGAAGGATACAAAATCAGCTCACAAAATTGGGTCTCCTTTCTATATACCAAGCACACACCGACAAGGAGATCGGGGCAACGCTCCTTTCACAGGGGCTGCCAAGAAGACTGAAGTACCTAGGGATACTATAGCAACATTAAATCTCTGAAGAAAGACCGAGAAAGACACTAGAAAATGAGAAGACTCCTCAGGCTCATGGCCTGGAAGAATCAACATTATGAAGATGATCATTCTACTACATGCAATTTAGAGACACAATGAAATTCCACGATACACTTCACAGGGAAAAAAAAAAACGCTAAAATCCTGTGGAACCACAGAAGATCCCAAATAGCCAAAGCAATCCTGAGCAAAGGACTGATGATGGAGAGATTACCACTCCGGATTTCACAGTATATTGCAGAAATAAAGTAATGGAATTAGTATGTTATTAGCATACTAGAGTGTAGAAAACTGGGACAAAATGGAAGATGCAAACATTAACACAAGAGACTACAGTCATCTGATATTGACAAAGATGCCAAAAACACACACTGAGAAAAGGAAGTATCTTCAACAAACAGTGCTGGGGTTCCACATACCGAAAAATGAAACCAGACCTGTACCTATCACCTGGCACATAAAATTGGCCCCAAATGGATCACGCATCCCAATATGAAATCTGATATGCTGCAATTGGTAGAAGAAAACATATGCACTATTCTAAATAGTTGTCTGTGTCATGTAGCTCTGACACCCCAACAGGAAGCTTGTTATGCTAGAAGGGGATCACATCAGGGACTCCATTCTGATTCAGAGGACAGGACTCTCCGTCCCGGGACTTCCAACTCACTCTTAGGAGGCAGTAAATCTCACATCACCTGAGATCACTCACCCTCATGGGACTTCAAAAGTGCCACATGTACTTGCCCTCAACACCACTGACAAGGGCTTTGAGCAACTAAATGTTTCTCACGTGTGATGTTACTTTAATGTTTTTGTAATTATATCATAAATTCCATCTGGTAAATTTCTAAATGATAAAGTAACACTAATCTTGTCTTTAATGGACTTACAAATAAAAATTCCCTGTCCTTTCTCTAATCGTATCTTCTTTTTTTATGACTGTTTGCTTTCAAACTGAAAACATTCAAAAAAGAATGTTTGAAAGATTCTTTATCTGTTGTCTTTATGAATATTAGAATATATTCACATTCTTGTCTGATCTGGATAAAAGAAAATGTCTGGTTTTTAAATCAAATTTTAATTTCATTTACTTAACTGGGTCAATTCTTTTTATCTAAATTATACAAAAGATATCAATATCTAATAAAATCCATGATGTTTTATACCTTAAAACACTGATGTTTCTTGATTCAATTTATATCTGAAATGAATATTCTATAGTACAAGTATCCAGGAGTAAAAAACAAATAATGAAACAATATTGTATTTTAATATAAAAGTGAGACAATACTAGAGTTACTCCTCTAAAATTCCCATTTCTAACCACTTAAATACATGCAAGACAGCACATCGAGTACAAATTACCATAAATACAGGGGTACCTATATGGTCAATCTTGTTGAAAATTTTTAAATTTCAATCTCATTAAAATATATAGATTTTGGTTATTTTAGAGATTCTGTTCTTCTTTTATCTTTATTCCACTGAGTCAAACTATTTTTTTATTTACTTAATTTTAGATAATCTACGTCACATGTAAATGTTATATCAGGAACAGAAGTCGTAAAAAAAAAGTTTATATCCAGACCATAATGATTGGAAGTTTCTTTTTTTTTATTGATTTTTATTGAGCTCTACATTTTTCTCTGCTTCCCTTCCCTGCCTCTCCCCTCCCTCTCCAACCCTCCCCCAAGGTCCCAATTTACTCAGGAGAGCTTGTCTTTTTCTACTTCCCTTGTAAATTAGATCTATGTTCTCGTTGTTGTCTAAATTCTCTGGGATTGTGGCTTGTAGGCTGGCTTTCTTTGCTTTATGTTTAAAAACAGACACAGAAATATTGGGAGTTTCTTGATGACTTTTCCAGCTCTTCCTCTCTCCCGAAGACCGCTGTCCTGCCCACTACTCAGCCTCCTCTACATCAAATCCTAGGAAACAGCTGCCTAGCTACAAGGGAACTTATAATATTTAAAAAAATAATATTTGGCCAACGGGTGAACTGTGAATGAAAACTCCTGAGGGAGGGGAAAAATAGTTGTGTCTGCTGTGAAAGAATATTCTGGAAGTGATCTGCGTCGCAAGACAACCTACCTGGTCAGAATTTCATACTGTGGCATGGCTGGAGTGCACTGGGTGCAGAGGCTCCTTACCTTCCACTGGACTAAGCTCTAGCTCTCTGGAACAGCCATCCTATGCCACGCTGTGCCAGAGCTAACGTCTTGTGACAATAGAATAAATGTGATGATAGCCTTTCAGAATCTAATGACTTAGTAGGCAACTAGTTTCTATCAACCCATAAGCTAAGGGCGCTAGCAGGCAGCATCATGAGCCTATAGAAAAGCTACCCTTCTCTTCTACTTGCCTCTCTCATGTACTCGTCCTGATTTATGACTTTCTCTGTTCTGTAAAACTATAAAAACCTAGCAAAACTTCTTCCATGTTGAAACAAGAATATGGGTAATCTAAATCTGTGCTCCTGGGCTACGGCCACTCAAAATGGGTCCAAAATACACTATCTCTTTCTGAGAAGAAAGGAAGAATAGGAGGAGGAGAAGGAGGAGGAAGCAGCAGCTTCTTCTGCAGCGGATGGAATGTCTTTAGTTCTAAAAATATTTACTTCATGGAAATGTGCCATTAGCACAGGAAATAGACAAGATGAGCATGTCCATTTCCACCGACATCAACTCAGAAATGAATTTACGAGAAAAGCAAGGAATGATCACACCGTCTAAAGTTTGAGGTGCAGGCTCATGCACAGTCACTGTGAGCCTCATGTGCACACACAGTCACTGAGGAACGGGCTGACCAGCAGAACCGTCATGACGTCTTTATTCTGAAGGGTTTGGAAGCAGAAAAGTCACTGTTTGATTTCAGCATGTTTTCTACTTTCTTTTACTAGAGTTTGACCGAATTCATTTGCCCACCACCCTTTAGCCTTTCTTTGTTTCCCCTCCCATTACTATGCTCCTTCTCCTCATTCCCTTTATGTTTTCACATCGCCATGCATACTCATAAACGGGCTTTTATATATGTAAATAATTCTAAGACCCACAAATGAGAAAAAACATGATTATTTTCCTTCCATGGCCTAATTATTTCATTTAATGTAATGATCTCAAGTTGTATACATGTTCCAATAACATAATTTTATTCATCTTTATTGTGAACAAAATTACACTGACTACATTATCAATCATCTACCTATATGCTATCTACTTGTTTATCTATCATCTATCTAGCCATCTATAATCACATTTTCCCTATCCATTCATTTGCTGATAAAATTCCAGGCTGACTCGATCACTCAACTATTGTGACAAATGCTACAATAAGGTGAATGTACAGTTACCTTGGAACATGATGGGCCATGTTGGTTTAGAGTCCTTAAGGTCCATACCCATAAGTGATGTAGCAGAGCCATACCTAGTCCGACATTTAGCTTTGTTTAAGAACTTTTCTATTGATTTAGGGTATCTGGAACAGTTTCTATACCCACTGGCAGTGCTTAAGGGTTCTTTTTTCTCCACATTTTCAGCAACATTTTATTTTCTTAAGGACAGTTCATTTCATTTCTATTTCTCTTTTCAATTTACTGAATGTTTATTCACAGGTAATTCTGAACTTGTTCTGAATAGAATTGCTTTCTTCGTTTCCTCCTTCATACATTAATGTTATATAAAAAAGCTACTGATATTCACTTGTTGATTTTGCATCCTGCTTCTTTGCTGAAGGTGTTTTCCAGCTCTGACTGTCTTTAGGTCTCTATTGTATGTATTAAATCATAAATATGTATGACTTAAAGTCTTCCTTTACTATTTGCATCAATTACTTAAAATGTACTCTTGGGACATTTAGAATTAAGTGATCAACTTCATTTATCAATGGAACATAGCATTAAAGAAAATGCTAATAGCATGCATACCATAATAAATACTATGACTTCATACCCCCCTCCCCCAAAAAAGAAATTCACAACTGTCCAAAATGCAGGCAATAATTGGCTGTGGGGTGCCTAACCCAACCTGATAAACACAACCCAGACACCTATGGCTCTGTAAACCCTGCAGAGGTAGAAACAGAAAGCGTATAAGAGTCAGGGGACCGGGATGTCTGTTTCATGGCTGTCTCTTCTACACAGGTTAAAACAGCTATACCTATGAAATAACAACAGTATGGTTATCTAAACTTCAAGACCCAAACAACACAACCCCAGCTGCCAGGTCAACGGAAAAAGATGAACTCTCGCACAAAGCCCTACTCCCAGATGAAGAACTACAGGCAGTTGACGGCTGCTGAGGGAGGGACAATTAGTCTTCTGGGATGAGCCTCCTAGTGATGAGCCCTTAAAGCACAAGCCTAAAAAAAAAACACTAAGTGGACTCAACAGGGTACATTTACATATTCATGTACGTATAACAACAATAAAGAATAAGAAGCATGAATTAAAGCATGAAGTGATGGTGGCAGGAAGGAAACGCGAGGACATCTTTTCAGTTACCACGGACATTAACACCGCTGTAGCTATTTATTAACGTGTTGGTGACACGTGTTCCACAAGTATCCAGAAATAACTCGGCCATAGTTAAACATCATGTGACTCCAGGATCATGTGCAGCGATGGGAGCAGAACCAATGAAGTAGAACACAGCAGGAAGTGACTCAGGGAAGCCAGGCTTAATTCTCTCTTAAGCCCCTCAGGGAATTCTCCAGACAGTTTTGGTTATGATCATTAATGAGTGTTGCCATGAATTTATATTTTCCTTGCAAATATTTATTCGAACAGGATATAACAGGCTGTACCCTGCCAATCCTCTGGGCAGCGTGGGCCACTGGGAAACGCTGGGCTCTAGAGAGCGGCTATTAGCAGACAGTGTCCTTCTATAGACAATCCAGAGGCCAATCTCTGGCTGCTGCCCTGAGACTGAAATAATGACCCTGGAACCAGCTACAATCTAGCAGGAGACACATTTGTGTCACAGAGAGTTAAATAGGAGCATGCACACAAGAAGGCGCTATGCACTTGGACTTCACCTTATACGTGTGCCCTGGGAAAATAAGGTGACAACCTGGGGATCTGGGGATGTGTTTCCTCTGATGCTAGTTCTGAATCTTAGAGACTATGTATGGCTCACTGTGAAGAGGAGAGCCACAGGCTCCTCTTTGCTTCAGCTACCTGGAGCCAAGTTAGGAAAAGTCAATTGCTATCATGGCCTCGGCCCCCATGAGCCTCAAGATTTTCATTCGCTATATTTGGCCTTGGGTTTAGGAATTTAAAATGACAAGCTCCTTGTGGATTCAGAAATAGTCATTCCCACAGTACGGTATCATCCCTCCAGTAGCTGCACAGGGGCACAGCAAAGGAGCTTGGGGGGGTCACTTGTTCTCATCTTTCCTATGCTTGTGCATGCGCATGTGTGTGTGTGTGTGTGTGTGTGTGTGTGTGTGTGTGTGTGCGCACACACAAAGGGCTTGGTTTAGGAAAAAGAGTTGTTCGCTTTCCACTTATACAGAAAAGCATACCATGTTTTTTGTTTTTTGTTTTTTTTTTTGTCCTGCGCTTTTCTGTCAGTTTGTATACTTTTGTGGTATATCAGTCTTTCTCTTTTTAGGACAAAACCAAGAAAAATGAAAGCATGAACGTGATATCTTTTGAAAAGAGTTGTTTGGACTCTGCAATTGGCAAATTATTCTTTATTTGCAACTAGATTTGACCTCTCATAGGATAATACAGCAGAAAAATTTCAGTTATTAAATGACTTGGTGGGTTCACTGCTAGGGAGACTGCTTGATGGAACAGAAGAGCAAGACTGGGCAAATATTCAGACTTGGGGTCACTTGTCACGAGCACATCACTGTCTTCATTTCTGACCCCCAGAGTGAGAGAAGTGTGTGGAAAGACCTCAGTTTCAAACGGGGTCGCCTTTTCGAAATTTCTTCGCATATGCCACAAACCAATAAAGGAAAGCAGGCAAAATTTAAAATGTTCCATTTTAAGATGTAACTGTCTGGATTCACCTGGGAAAAGACCTCAACGAGTAACTGTCTAGCATGGGAACCCAGTCCCAACAGATACAGCTATAAAACACTCCTACACCTAAGGCACAGGGAACATTTTGGATGAGGGGGCAGAAAGATCCTGGAGTTTGCTCTGAGACTGTGTTTCCTATTAATATCAGCATCTCATCAATACGACTGCCTAAACATGACCTGAGCAAGGACAATAACAATAAACTTACCAAAGTGAATGAGGAAAAACCCACAAGGCTCAACTCTACACAAAGAACTGCAGACAACTAAGGAATACAGCAGGTGGGAAAAATTATCTTCCCTAGAGAAGAATACACCAACTGGTTACCCACTACCAAATGGCCAGCCCTGGAAACATACATATGAGTAAGAGATTATTATAGAGATTAAGCAGATTGTATTTAGAAATATATATGCAAAGACATACACGGATGTGAAAATAATGAATAAAAGAGAATGTGAATTTGAAAGAGAGCAAGAAGGAGAGTATGGGAGGGTTTAGGACAGAGGTTCTCAATCTATGGGGCACTAACTTTTGGGGGCTCAAATGAACCTTTTATTGGAGTTGCTTATCAGATATCCTGTGTATCAGATATTTACATTACCATAGAAGCAAAACTACAGTTATGAAATAGAAACGAAATAATTTTATGGTTAGGGTCAACACAACATGTATTTAAGGATTGCAACATTAAGAAGGTTGAGACACACTGGTTTAGAGGGAGAAAAAGAAAGGGAAAATTATGTAGATATATTATAATCTCAAAAAAGAGAAAAAAAACCTCAAATTCCAGCTTCATAAGTGAAGAGGAGGGTTTTTTTCTGTTGTTTTATTTTTTTATTCTTCTCTCATTTATTACATCCTGATCACAGTTTCCCCTCTCTCCACTTCCCCCAGTACTCCGGTACCCCCCACATCCCTAGATCCAGTCCTCCTCTGTTTCCCTTCAGAAAAGAGCAGATCTCCCAGGGCTACCACCTGAACACAAAGGCCCAGAGAGGCAGCTGTCTGTCGGTGAGCTGGGTATAATTCAGAGACATGTAAATTGTCTGGCAAACTTATATTATGAACTAACTGGTGGCTTAAGACTGTCTTAGAATAATTCACTGAGCTTGACTCCTGTTCTATATGCTTTTCCAAACTTGTGTTTTATTTTGGACAGAAAAAAAATCAAAAGAGTAATCAGAATAATAATTTATAGAATCCAAGTCTCATTCATGGGGTCCGTGTGTTTTTTCACGTATCCTTGAATTCTAGTTTCATTTCTGTCACTGTGATTAAAGACCCATCAAAAGGCAATGGGGGGGGGGGGATTGTATGGCTTATAATTCCAGGCTGCAGCCTATCAGTGAGAGGAAGTCAGCTCTGAGCTTGAGACAGCTGGTCATATCACATCCACAGTCAAAAACAGAGAAATGAACAGTTCCGCTTCTCCAGTCTCGTACAGTTCAAGGCCTGCTGCCTAGGGAATCATGTTAACCACAGTGGCTGCGTCTTTCTGTATCAGTTACCTTAAGCCCGTTCCACCTCCCAGTTTTGATAGCGCTCTCCTCCGTTTCCGTGCTTCTTTCCTTCCTTCCGTCTCCTTCCCTTCCACTCCCTTCCCTCCTGCCCTTCTGAATATATCTACTGAGTTGTTTATTGACTTTGATATGGGCTTCCAGGAACCAGGTTTGGCTCTATTTTTGATCGCAGAGCCAACTTTGGACCTATGTGCAATTTTCTTGACCTTGAACATTTACCTGCTCTTATTTTTACCCGGTCTAGAGTGTTTTACTACTCATGATGAATATATACGTTAGTTTTGGGCATTTCCTTTTTTCTGTATCTGCATGTAGTGTCGTTAACTCCCTTTGGGTTCCTGCCTTAGCTCTAAGCACCACATATAAATACAATGTTTACTTGTTTCAATATTTGCCTTTCATTAAGTTAAAAATATTTTCTAACGTCCCATAACGATCATTTCACTTTTAACCCATCTGCAAATGTAAAAATGTATTCCTTGAGAGAGAATGAAGTTGATACTGTCAAGTATTTATAAATCTACATTGAAAATCTAACTTCTGACTGGTGTTTAAGCCGTTTATAATCAATGATTATTAATACAGTCATGTTCAAATTAACCATCTTTATAATTGTTTCCTATTGGCTCCATCTGTTCTTTCTTCCCCTTTGACTCATTCTGTCTATGTTCATATCAATTAAGCATATTTTATGATTTAAAAAGGCTTTACTAGTCTCCAGAAACTCTTTAAAATTTTTAAAATTCTCAAGCCTCCCCCAGGGTTGTATAAGCAGTTCACGGTACCTGGGGAGAGAGACCCCGACCTGCTGGGCTGCAGCTGCTTTCGTTATTTCAGAGCTGCAGGGACACAGTTTCCATGCTGGATGACTCTGCTAGGATACAGTGGCCTGTGTGTCCCTCTTGCTCATCTCAGTAACCCTTGGCCCTTAGTCCTTTGAGTAACCCCAATAAACTCATCGTCCACTTAGCCAGACTCAGGGTGACTCATCCCCTTGGACTGCCATTAGTGCTTATCTGGGGTGAATAAATATTTAATGTCTTCCCAGGAAAAGTCACATAACAAATGACAATATAAATGGGACAAAATCCTGTAGCCTATTTTAGTCTTCTGAAGAACCTCCCCACCGACTCCCACAGTTGAACTCCCAGCAGCAGTGAACCAAGGCTCCTTCTTCCTCCACCCCCACTAGCACCCACCCTCTGTCTTCTCCAAGGCATTTAATTAATTCTGACTGCATTTTCCTGAAGGCTATGAATATTGATTATTCCTTCAACGATTTATCAGCTCTTTGTATTTCTTCCCTTTGAAAATGTCTAACTTCATCAGCCTACTCCACATCATGATTTGTGTTTTGTATTTAATTCTTGAGATGCCTTACAGCATCTAAGTATCACTCACCTATCAGATGTACAGTTGGCAGGGAATATTTTCTTACCCTTGGTGGGCTCTCTTCACTCTTGCTACTAGGTGTCCTTTACACTGCAGACGATTTTTAATTACATGGAAGATTTTTTTTAATTACGTGCGATCCCATTTGTCAGTTCTTTAGATTACTTCCTATATTACTGACTTCTTTTTTTTTCCCAGAAAACATGTGCCTATAACTTTATTTTGAAGAAGTTTTAGCTGTATTTTCTTCAGTTTCAGAGTTCCAGGTCTTACTTGATGTCTGGGATTCACTCTGAATTGATTTTTGTGCAAGGGGAGGAATGGAGACACGTTTTCATGTGAGCATCCCGTTTCCCCAGCTCCAGGTGAGGAGGCTGTCTTCTTTCAGGCGCAAGTTTCTGAAATCCCTGCCAAAGACTAGGCAATTGCGCCTGCTGACTTATTTGCGGTTCCTCTATACCACCAGGGCCAGGCTGATTTCACACTGTGGCTCTGGACGACAGCTTGCGGTCCAGTACTGAGAAGTCTCTGCATTGCTCTTTCTACTCAGGATTATTTTAGCTCTGGTAGATCTTTTATACTACCTTAAAAATATTAAGAAGCATGTGCCAGGAGGGTAGTGGTGCACACCTTTAATCCTAGCACTTGGGGTGGGAGGGGGGGCAGAGACAGGTGGATCTCTGTGAATCTAAGGCCAACCTGGTCTACAAGAACTAGTTCCAGGACAGGCTTCAAAGCTGCACAGAGAAATCCTGTCTTATAAAAACAACACACACACACACATACACACACACAAAGAAGTCTTTTTCTAGACAAAAGGCCACAGCAGTTTTGATGGAAATTGCATTTTAATCTATAGATTAAATGCTATATAGTATACTCATTTTCACACATTTGGTCCCAAGTATTTCACATTAAGGATTATCAATTTATACAAAGCCTAAGGTCCCCAGAACAAACTCCGACATGACATTACTACAGACAGCAAAGCTTATCCTAATGTTCCTTCATGTGTTCTACTAACCCATGGCACCATGGCAATCCAGTGTTTGTTTCTCTCCCTCTCTCCCCCCCCCCCCCCCCCCCCCCCCCCCCCCCCCCCCTCTCTCTCTCTCTCTCTACCTCTCTCCCTCTCTCCCTCCCTCTTTCTCTCTCCCATCCCCCCACGCCATCTCCCTATCTCCTTCTCTCTCCCTCTCTCCTTCTCACTAATATCACCCTGGTTAGGGTTTTTTGCATAATAAGTTTCTTTTCTCGTGGCACATGTCCACACAATTATGCAAAGCTGTAATTAATGGGTCCAGACACTGGGGTGAGCTGAAGAAATTCTGAAAGATACTCGTCCAGGAATAAGGACAGAAGCTTGTTCCTGGACATGAACAGGAGGGAAAGTAGAACACTGTGGCAAACAACATATGACTACTGAGGGCAGGGGGATTAGCCTATCCCAGGGTTGTTCAATCCAACAACATGATCATCCTTGAAACCCTATACACATCAACAGACTATAGTTATATATTTATATGTTGTCTAATTGGAGGAGAAGAGGAGGCTATCAATTTGAGAATGGGAAGCTATAGAAGGAGTTGCATAAGAGACTCAGGAGGGGCTGGAGGGAAGAAAAAAGAAGGGCGAAAGTGATGTAACTGCATTTCAATTTTAAAAGTATATAAAAATGTTTTAAAAGACCATCAGCTTACAACACAAGATGGTTAACACATGAGCCTGCTGGGTATACTTCATACGTAACAAATCTGCCATGCTCTCTGGAAAACATGACAGCCAGTTACACATATTAACTGTGGCCATTAAAAGAGCTAGGGAGACCAGCATGGGAGTCTAACTTACTAAGTACAAGTGAGTAAGCAGAAATTGGATCATCCAGAGACCTATCATGACGGGGCAGCAGGTTCAGGCATTGCTCCCTGAAAGTTCCCTGAGCACAGAAAGAAAAGTCACAAGACAGCCATTGCCTTCTTATCAGGAAGGCTCTCTGAGCAAGTACTGCCAAAGATAGACTGTCTTGAAACACGTAGTCTTAAGAACACAAGACAGATAATGCATAAATTCTCCCCCAACTACATAGATGTTCACCTTCTACCGTCCTAGGCTTGTTTTGTATATTGACTGTGAAAAGGACCCAGAAGGAAGGAAGTGCTCCTGAGTGTTGGTGTGTCTGTGCCTATAGCCGAGCTCTGCACATGGGCTTTCCTTCTGAGGACTCAGCCCGGCACTTCCTATCTCCCTGCCCTCCCACCCCCCACTAAAACTGCAAGACAGGTTAAAAACTGGCTGCTCACAGTAGATATTTTCCTGTGTGCAGTGCATTAGTTAGGTGGTGTTTCAGCCCCTAAGTTGTCAGGATGAAGCAGGTTTGTAACCCCTGAAAATGGAACTCTGATAAAGTGAAGTCAGAGATGTAAAAGGGTAAGGTCAGAACACTGACACCAGGAGCCACTCTGACAGAGTTCAATTATCAATCCTAGGAGCCGTGAAACCCGGGTGAGGGAGGGAACAGCAGTGAAGCCTGCATCATACTTGGAGCTGTCGGGAGCGTTGTTAGGAAAACACCACAAGCTTATATAGCACACACAGAAAGAACTCGGTGTTCTCAAGTCATGCTAGCTCAAAGAAAGAGGAGATAAAGGAGGAAGCTGGAAAGCTCTCTGTGGCCACGTGAAATGTCAGTTCTCCACTCCACTCCTTCCTCCTAAGCTCTGCCTTCATTTCTGTCACCTGCAGGTCTAATCCTTACACTTCACAATTCCAAGAGTGAAGATGGAGAAGCAAAGAGCTCCAACTCAAGGAAAACATAATGCCCTCCCCACCAGCACTCTTTAGTGGGGATGAAGAACGTGTCAATCATCCGCTTAATCAGAGAATGCTTACCTATGGGAGACTCCTGGTAGCAACTGGCCTCTAGAGACTCCTGAGTTCATCTTTGCATCCCTAAATCTATTTACCCAAGAGACTGTACTGCAGCTGAGTATAAAAAGAGCTCTCTCTATATGTGGGTATTCTCAGTCTTTAGTCAATGCAGCGGTAAGAACTATTTGGGTTGTGGGGTGGTCTGGAGAAGGAATGGGTCTCTGCCAGAGCCAAGTAGGGAGCTTCCCTCAACAAGCTCTGGTTTCAAAGGCCTATGCCAGAAGATGGGGAGTGATTAGGTTTGCATCTGAAACACAAATATCTATACCTCCCACAGGGGAAAAATGTGTGTGTGCCGACTGCTGTGCCATCCTCAATGTCCAGAACACTGCCTACTGCTTAGTAAGGACACGGAGATTCCAGAGTAGTACTTGGTGTACAGTCAGTGCAACTGCAAACACTCAGCTTAAGCTTTTAAGACAAGATAAACTGCAGACTTAAGTTATTAGACCTCAATTAGATAACGGAACCTTCATGAATACATCTGAAATGCCCGGGGCCTTTGGTTATTCTTCTCCTGAAGCCCCTCTCGCTGTTTGGATTTCTTTCTCAGGCTCCCTCTGTGGACCCACCTTTGCTTAGCAAGGAGGGAAAAATGTGTGTGTGTGGGGGGGGGGAGTCCACGAAAAAGGTAAGGAAATGTAAGAGCCTCCTAAAGAGCTTTTGGGAACAATGGTACCTTTAAGTCATTCTCACAGTATGCTGAGATTTTTGTAGTCAGCTTCTGCACACATGGGGCCCTCCATCCACATCTGTCTGTTTGACATTCAAATTTAATCAACAGATCAAAACTACTGAGAAAAGTAACTGTATCAGTAACAAACATGTATAGACTTTTTGCTGTCGTTATTTCCTAAATAATATGCTGTTATTTATATAACATTTATAATTAAGTTCTGTAAGAAATCTCAAGATGATTTAAGGTATTTATATAGGATTAGTACCAGTTATGTGCAAATACACTGCTTCATATAAATGACTTCCCATGACTGTGAGTCTCCAGAGAACTTGAGCAGTGGTGGATGCTGTTATAACACCAAGGGAGTCGAGGACAAAAGAGGCTGCTGTCCTCTGTCCAGTGGGAGGGAAGCAGACCTTTCAAAGCTATTCCTACAGAAGTCGGAATGAACTAAGCGTATAAATAGTAGCACAAGCGGCACAGACTTATCAAACTATTAGCATGTGATGAGTTCACCTGTAGTCCTATTCATGAGGTTAAATATGGGGAAAAATATGTGGAAGAAAATGACCAGCAACAGCCCTTATGTAACAGACGTGGCCAGAGGGATCAAATCATTACAAAGCCAATGCTAACTCTAAATTTCTAGGGAGCTCCAGTGCCACCCCCACGCCGACCCTGCTGTACTCGGCAGTCTCCTGAGTGTGTCAGCAAGAGCCAAGCCTTGCCCTTCGTCTCTTACAGCTGTTGACTGTCAATGGTGATGTTTAAAAAGGAAAGTCTCTGTGGGTTACAGCCTGTGTGTCTATTCACCTTCTGATAAAGAAGCACAGGAAAAGGTAACAAGACAAAATGTGGCAGGGGGGGGGGGAGGGCAAGGAGATTCGTCCAGGCTGCTATTTCGTGTTACTCATGCAAGGGAAGCAGCAGAGGCCAGCCTGACACCCACACCCCACACACCCCACACCCACACCCCCACATATCTCTGCCTTTTCCTGGCTTCCACTTTCTAGCTTGCGCTGAGTTCTAACTGCCCTGATTCGGTGACAGACCGGCCCATGAGCTCGTGTCTTCTGTCAAGTTCCTGATTTTCTTCTTTTCTGGAAGACAAGGAAGAACTCTGCTTGAATGTCATCTGGAACCTACATTGAGACATATACCAAAATGCCTGCGGTCTGACCTTCAGCGCAGGAGCCAGAAGCAGGTAAGGAAATTCTCCATGAAATAACGGGGGGGGGGGGCATGAACGGGAAGGGCTGGTCTTGAGTGGGGCGACACTGGGCAATCTTAAGTGATGTCTTACAGTAAAGACAGGTTGTGTTTGGATGTTGTAATTGACTGGAATGTTAAATATTTGTCAGTAATAACCTGGGGATCCAAACCTTAAGCATTATAACTGGTGATGATTTGGGTTTCCCAATTGTGCCTGACATGTCTGCAGTGATTCAAAAGAAACTGTTTCAACAGTGTCTACCCGGGGCATTTCAAAATCATGTAAAAGGTACCCGGGGCATTCTCAAAAGTAAATCCACGGTCATATTCCCTCTTTCAAAACTTTCATTTTGAAAAAAAAAAAAAAAGTTTCTCCTTTTCTGCAACTGGATGCATATGCATATAACAAATTGTGTCTCCCTGAACATACACTATACTTAACAAGCATTTAGCTTGGCCCTTATACGGCAAGTTAACTCTAATAACACCTAGTAAGATCTGCATTTGATCTTCAAGAGGCATAAAAGCCAAAACAAAATAATTATCCTATACGTAGCAAAACTTTGCATTCATTTGCAGATACTAACTTATACTATATAACTAATCAGCTAAACTACTGAAAATACTTGACCAATGTTAAATTATTTTAGTACCAAATAATCTAAATGTTAATGTAAAAATAAGAAAACAACATATTCACTAAATATATTGAAGTAACATTTTAACTTCTACAAGCACATAAAATCTTATACTTTAATAAAAATTTATAAATGCATACAAGCACACACATACGATCACAAACTCACAGATATGTATGAAATATATACTGTCATGCCTATTAAACCTGAGGAAAAAGTAACGGGATACCAAGGTACTCAAAGCACAAAGACCCAATTAGGGGAAGTTGGCAGTGTGGGTAATACACTACCATTTACTGGCATGCAGCAGCAGCCCTTCAGAGAGGAAGCAGGAAATGACAAGTACCTAGATGGAAGGAAACAAGAGGTGATCTCACCAGGAGCCAAACCCCCCCCCCCCTGCACAATAAGAGGCTACCATGTCTGCTGGTTCCTTCAGCCCAAGGTCTCCTATCAGCCCCATCTGATGATGGCTTTACTTGCTTCCTGTTCTTCCTGATAACCACTCACTGGCCAGCACGTCCTCGCCAATCCCTTTAGTCGGGTACTTTAGTGCTTTTTTTTTTTCATTAAATTATCAACTGACAATGTTAAAAGAAAATACCACAGCCAGGAAGATAGAGCGGTAAGGAGAAATGTCCCTCAAAGCCAGTGTCATAGAGGACAAAGCACATGAGACAGTTCAAAGTTAAACTAGGCAACAAGGTACTAAGTAACCTTCCTAAGTATCTGATCCACCAAGCTCTCTAAACCCCGTTCCTATTTTCTGGGTCACAAAGCATCAGTTCAGATAATATTGGTGAAATCATTAACAATATCATGTATGAAGAAAATACACAGTAAATGAGGGGCAGCAATGTTGCTTTTAATGTTTTCACAAAAAAAATAGCATCATCAGAAAAAAAAATGTAATTACAAAACAGAGCATTAGAAAACATAATCCAGTGGTCCCAATACTGAAGACTAAAACAGTTAAGACAGAGCAAGAGAGAGAAGGTCTTTCAAACTTGAGCCCACAACTGACTCACCTAGTACTGAACTGCAACACCTAACCCTGCGTCTACCTCGGCAGGATTTCCCATCATTTCTTGCTTTAATATTCAAGTACAAGGAGTTTCCTGTTGATGCTGAAACTGGTGATCCTAGGTCTGCTTATTCCCCAGTGATATGGCATCCGTGCCTGCCTTACTAACAAGCCGCCCAAGGTTCTCATTCAATCTGTTATCTAATTATTAAATGAATACTGAAGGAGGGAGACACCCCAGCACCTCTCCACCCACACGCCAGCTATGATGTGACTGAGGACTGCACTAGTCTTTAGCACAAGCTAGTGAGCCAAGAAGGAAAGGAACAATGGTCAAGACACTTCTTACAGACTCAAGATGCTCCTGAAGTCACCTGCTCAACACAGCAGCAGCAATGGTTGAGAAACTGTGTTCCCTGCAGTAAATGTTTTTAGAACAGACTGAATTGTTGAGGCTTTTCTAAGCCTCAAGTTCTGAGAGCTGAGGGGATATGCTCACTGCACAGGCTCCTGCCTTTCCCTCAAGACAGTAGCAAATGAGTTACCTTGACCTCTCAGTGTGGGCCAACTCTACAACACCAGTGACATTGTGTCATAGGCATCTATCTGTGTTTTAAAAACACCGTCTAGAGCCGGGCGATGGTGGCGCACGCCTTTAATCCCAGCACTCGGGAGGCAGAGGCAGGCAGATCCCTGTGAGTTCGAGACCAGCCTGGTCTACAGAGCTAGTTCCAAGACAGGCTCCAAAGCCACAGAGAAACCCTGTCTCGAAAAACAAACAAACAAACAAACAAATAATAAATAAAATAAAAACACCGTCTAGTGGAGGAGAGGAAACAGAAAGAAATAAAAATTACATCGACCGAAAATTAGGAGTCCAATAGTGCCCAGTCTGTTTAGGCAGAGTTCTCCAAGGAAGGGCCCACGAGTGAACCTATCTGATGTGCAAATACTTGACCTCCAATCTACTGAATCAGAAACTCGAGGGTCAAAACTCAGCAGCCTATGTTTGAACAAGTCCTTCTGGTGATTATGAAGCGCAAATCTCAGCTTCACCAAGTAGAATGATCATACAAATAACAGGCATACCTGTTACTTGGATGCAATTATAAATAGTGTTCTCTATTTCATAGTGGCCTGGTCACCTGTAGACAAACTGAGTGCCTTAGTCCAATCAAAGCAGGGTCTGGGGCTGCAAATCAGCTATAAGTCTGCTGCTGCATCCACGGTCCCTATGAATGTAAAAAGGAAGTGCTTCTTCAGGAGAGTCTGGGCATATCAGTTTAAGAGAACCAGCCACATCACAAGTGTACTACCTTTACGTAAAAAAGCACATATGAATGAAGCATGTAAAATCTAGTTTAAATTCTCATCATCCTGAGCAACATACAGATAACATATAAAACAGAAATCCATACCCTTGCAACGCATAATTTCCCCAACTAGGTCTTTAAAATTCCCTTTATTAAATCTGACTCCTCCTTTTGTCTGAAATAGCATCCCAGAAAATGATACCACTAGGAGGTAAATTACTTATCTTTCTAGTAACCCCTGGGCTATAATAATTCACAGGAAAACCAAGTTTACCACGAGGCTTCTCAATCCACCTGCACTTTTAATGTTGAAGACGTTGCTCTGGTATCTAATCAATTTCTGTTTCCTTTGAAAACTTCTGACTTTACTCAGCCTAAATTAAATTGCTAGCCTTTCATTCCCCATGGAAGTTAGCCATCTGCTTTTTGTGAAAAGCATCAAATGTCTTACATGTCATGTTCTGACTGTTCATCCTCGAGATAAGAGGAGGTTTGTGGTTTCTATTCAATTACAGAACGTCTACTGTTGACGTTAAGATGCCAAAGAGAAGAGAAAAGGACCAGCTATGAGACATACGTGCTCAGAAGAAGCTCTATGTGTTGGTGTGGTCATCCTGGCAGGGAACTGAATGCTTGGCTTTCCAGGATCATAAAATAAGCTTCTAATATATCACACACAGCCACTGAACTCTATTGTGAGTTAAAACCACACAGCCTGGAAATATGCCCAATATCTTTTTTTTTTAATAGGAGAGATACTTGGTTGAAAAGGTTGGTTGTGAGATTTTTCCCAAGGTGAGCTCACCAAGGCTTCATAGAAGGAACGTTTTCATCCTGCTATAAAACATGGACAAAGTCCTCCTCTTAGTCTAAGGTTGTTGAAGGAACTGAACTACAGTCCACTCTGGAAACACTGACTCCTTACCACATGACAGCCACACTCTAGAAGCTGGCCATACTCTGCCATAAAGCACCTTCCTCTGGACCCCATTCCAATGGGTCACATTAAAACCTAACTTTAAATATAACCCCTACTCTTATTCTAATACTAACTGTCTAAAAAGTCAGGCCAGTGATCTTTGACCACATAATTTCTTAGGATATATTTTTAACTTTACAGAGATTCTGAGGATATTCTAATCTCACTACAAGCCAGTGAATACTATCCTAGCCCAATGGGAGCTTACAGCACTACTCCTACTAATAACCATAAGAAAATTGAGAAAATGGGCCTTGGTGTTCAATATCCTCTTCCCCTCCGGACTCCTGAAACTGTCCTTCTGCCTGCAAGCACCACTTTTACAGAAGTGAAAACGGGAAGGGAAAGGATGAGGTCTGACATGAAAAGAAAACCTAGAGCCAAGTGCCCCTGTTGTCACCAAGTCTGTGATGAGTTTGAATGCAGCAGCTATCCCCTTAACTGGTGCCACTGACACAGACTGGTTAAAAACATAGATTAAGTTTAACCAAAAGCACAGGGCTGAAAGGAATAGTTTCTGGAGAACAAATATTTTTTTAAATATATTTTATACTCTGTGTATGTGTGTGTGCATGTATGTCTCCACAAGTATGGATGGACTACATGAGGGTAAGAGAATAACTTTTGGGAGCCAGTTCTCTTCATCCAGCACGAGTCCCAGGGATAGAACTCAAGCGAGCAGGCTTGGTGGCAAGCTCCCAAATTCACAGACCCATTTGTTAGCCTTTGAATACATTGTTTTACCTTTGAATGCGCAATGCCATTTACTGCTCAATCTTTTGATACTGTGGCAAAGCATTTGACTGCCTAATTACAGACCTGCAACTGATTTCCTTCTGTACAGATGTAGCATACTGCCAGTCCTGTCTGGCTTCTTAGTCTATTTCAAATAAACAGTAAGACGGGATTTTAAACAACTAAGAAGTCACATGAGTAAAATAACTCAGGCTCAGATTAGATTGCCAGTCCCTGAAGAGACCTAACTCTATTCTTAACAGTTAAGTTTCCCAGGCAATGAAGGAAATAAGGAAAGCCTTACACCAAACTGACGACAAGACTCGTATGTTTTATCTAAAGCCCTTCTCTGCTAAGCCACCTTGGAAAAGGCATGGTGCCCTGTGCTTCCGAAGGCAGGAAGTCATCCCCTAGGCATTAAAACAAAAAGCAAGGAACGGAACAATCATAAGAAATGTACATTCTGTAATAAGATTCTCTAGTTTTAAATCCTGACCAGACCGCTTCGTTTGATGCAGCCTTGATTGAGCTACTTAATGACCCCGTGCCTCATTTTCCTCACCAAGATAACATGCAGAGTAAACAGTTAATACATACTATCCCAGCACTATGACTGACGCAACATAAGAAAGCAATCACTGTACACGGATGCCACCATGGTCTTTCTCAGTAAAACAGCTCAGCGGCAGTCTGGTGGCATTAAGAACCAAAGTTATAAAATTAAATTGCTTCTTATTGATTGCTTTTTTTTCATTTATAAAAGCAGAATGTGATAGCTGTTTAGAAGCATCAGTGTAATATCTATCACATGCCTGGTACAAAATTAAAAGCTAAAATATGATAGTTACTAACACAAAAAGCCTGACGCATATACTTACTGCAAATCCAAAGGCGAAAGATGTCCCTTCCTATGCATCTATCCCAATCCAGAAAAATTACCTTCCCAAACAAAGCACTTACTGAATGAAATACATAACAAAATCTAAAAAAAAAAAAAAAAAAATGACTCTGTGATGTTATAGCAGGAGACCGGAACAAGGAAAAAGTTGTGAGTGCTTTGTCTCAAAAGAGGGAAGTAGGAAATGATAGGCTAATATTTGGAATTACACACTTAGCAAATGAATAAAACGTCAGCTAGGTCATGAATGTCCCCCAAACACAGCTTGTTTCTTTTTCCATTTCCCTTTAAGAATGCTGTCTCTCTTGTCAGATGCTCCTTGGTCAAACAAAGGTTTAGAATTGTTTCTTCAAGTTCCTCAGTTCTTTTCTAGATTGAGTTCTTGTCTTTCTATCATACTTGAAATTCTTTTAGCAGATGTATAGAGTGTCTTAAGTACTTTTCTATTCCTTTAAAAAAAAATACTAGGCCAAAGCAACTCATAAAAAAGGAAATGTTAAATTTGGGGTTTATGGTTCCCGAGGGTTAGAATCCAGGACCATCAAGCATTGCAGCAGGTAGGCAGGCGTGGCACTGGAGCAGTATCTAAGAGTTCAAGGCCTGAGATACAACCACCACACAGAGAGACTCCAAATGGCATGGGTTTTTCGAACCTCAGAGTCTGCCCTCAGTGACACACCTCCTCGGGCAAGGCCACACCTCCTGAACAGTTCTGCTAACAGGGATCAAACATTCAAGCACGTGCACCTATGGGAGCCATTCTCATTCAAACCGCCACACAGTGTAAACATCTCCTCCTAACCATGTCAGTGGTGTCTAATGAAAGGCAGAAGAGTCAATTTATAATAAACGCCAATGATGATTTTCCTGTTACCATCAGTGTATTTTGCATCCTGAGAAACCATCATCTGTCCACAGCTGGGCGGATATTCTGCTTCTCCCTGGCAACACTGCTCTAGCGGTTTACATTCAGAGCACAGAGCATCATAGGCCACTTTGCTAACAAAAACAGTTCTGCAAAAAGATATTTTATAAACATTGATAACTGAGTTATAAATATCCTGTGAGTCAGAAAACTGTATTTTCTGACAGAAGTTGGTCTCTAGAACTGGCCTACGCTGAGCCTGAGTAACAATTTCTCCAGAAAACCCAGCAAGGAATGGAGTCAAAACCGGACTCAGGCTAGAGAGACTGCATAGTAGTTAAAGTGCTTGCTGTTCTCACAGAGGACAGGAGTTCCCGACATTCATACCAGGAGACTCATGACTACCAGGAACTCCAAATCCAGGAAACATGGCACTCTTCAGGTGCATACTCACATGCACACGTGTGCACACAGTCATATATTCGCGCATGCACGTATACACACACACACACAATTTATTTTTACAAAAAAGCAGATGTACATTTTAGCCAGGCATGATGATTTATACCTTTAATCCCAGGAATTGGGAAATAAAGGGAAGCAGATCTCTGAGTTTGAAGCCAGACTGGTCCACATACAGCAAGTTCCAAGTCAGCCAGAGATATAGTGAGACTTTATGAAAAACAGAAATAAAAGCAGGACAAGGTGACAAGCAAAAAGCATCTATTTAGAATGAGAGCCGTGGCTGTCCTCTGCCCCCGTGTAAGCTTTAAACTAAGACTGGGAATCCAAAGTTCTAGTTTATATACATCAACAATTTAACTCCATACAGAAAATAGTCATTTTTACCCTTGTTATTCAGAATAACTGCTATGTTACTGGTGTGGAGTGAGTTCTTCCATATGATCCAGGCTCCTCAAAACAGAGAAGAGCAGCTCTGAGCAACACTTCCCAATGAATGAGATGTGTTTCAAGTTCCCTTCTCTGTGGCCTAAGTCATTGATGGTTGCTGCAAGGTTGAGGTGTTCCTACATTTCTTCTTGAAAAATATCATGTTAAAACATAAACAGATCATTCCTGATATCCAGATAAAGATATCATTATTCATAAAAATGAATAAAAATTATTCATGTTAAATTGGAGCATTTCAAGCTATTTTCTTGAGAGTCATCGTGAAGTTAGAAGACTTACAAAATACTCATTTCCACTCCAGTGGGTTTTGGAACAATGAATGCATTTAGTAGAGCAACAGAGCACACATACAAAGGTTAAAAACGCTATTCTGAAGAGCTGTATTTTGACAGCTGTTTCCTGGTACTGAGCCTTGTTTAGCAAGGTTCACTTCTTATCCTGATTTGGAGCTCAGCTTCTCACACTGCAGCTGGGGAGTGGTCATGGGAAACATGCTATCAAGCCAAGGCTCATGAACCTGTGTGGACCTGGAGCTGCTGTTTTCAACAATTCTCTCTCGACACTATCATTTCTCCACACTGCTCAGGATTACTTCTACCATGTTACCCAAAGTTACTCTTGTTGGGTATTTCAAGGTACATTCAATGACAGGGCTCAACAATTTTACCAGTTTGTTCACATTTTTATTTTGATGAATTCAAGCTGTCTTTGTGTGCCTTTGTAGTTGCTGCTGGTAATCAAAGCAGGGACTCTGTGCATGCTAAAAACATGCTCTAACACTGAGCTATACCCCCGGCCCTCTTTTTTTATTTTCAAAGAATATTTTCAATACTCAAAAACTGAGGCTGTGAATCTTATTACCAGAAATCTAATGGCCTTTACAAAGTGTGCAGAACCATCATTAAAACTTCTGGGGCTGTGTGTGAATGGGGCTGTGGAAAGCAGGGGAAGCACCTAGAACGCCCTGTGTATCCTGTCAAGGACAGACTGTGCCTTGGGCTTAGGAACTCCTGCGATGAAATAAGTTCAAACCACATTCAAAGCCTCCTTGGTCTTTTCTGCCACCTTCAGTTCCTAGGACCACGAGAGAGGGTTCTAAGCCTTTCCCTCATCTCCTAAAAATGTCATATACACCTCTCACTTTAGGTATTGACTTATTTTCATCTGTCAGGAGATACACTTATTTCAACAAAACTGCACCCACATCCATATACAATGTATCAAACCAGAAGCCTCCCTGGTGAGGCTATTCCCTCCCTCCCCCTGGAACACTGTTTGGAAAGCCCTCAAGGTTGGTCCAAATGGGCCAGCTAGATGTTTCCTACTACATAGAGAGGATTTCTGGATGGACATACTACAAAATAATCACCACTAATGTGAGGAGAGGTAGGGGATATGGATGGGGGAGGGCCTGTAAGCATACACCTAAGATGGTATGAACACAGACTCAAAAGCATTGCAGGACATCAGACATAAACAAACGAGTAAAAACAAGTAGGTAATAAGCAAGGTTTGGTGGCAAAGCCTTTAATTTGAAGCCTCAGGAGGTAAAAGCAGGTGGATCTCTGCAAATATGAGGCCAGACTGGGAGTCTATGCATTAAGTTTCAAGCCAACTAGGATTTACAGTGAGACGCTGTCTTAAACAAACAGGTAATATGATGAAAGGTATGAAATCAGTCAATGGAACTTTAGCTCCATGACTCAGTTTCTCTAATCCCTTTCATTCTGAGAGCGTGTATGCAGATGTATGTAAGTGTGTAACTCAGTAAGTGTATCAATGCAGATGTGTGCAGGCTGAGGCTTCCAGGTGGAGGTCAGATGACAACCTCAAGTGTTTCAACTTGCATGAGAAGGGGTATTTTTTTTTTATTGTGTTTCCACTGCCACTGCATATGCCAGGCTAAATGACCCTTGAACTTTCAGAGATTCCACTTCCAATCTCCCCATACAAGTGCTGGGATCACAAAGCTGTCTTTTACATGAGTTCTGGAGATTCAAACTCAGTCTCCAAACTGCTGCATCAGGCATTATATTCTCTCAAGTATCACTCTCCTCCTCCACCGTCCTTCACTCATTCTGAGCTCTGTGAGAGGCACCACCCTAGAACATGGGTCCAATTAGTGCCAGACTTAGGATCCCAGGGAAAGACCGCCAGTAAACAAGTAACTCACAGCATCAAGAACAGCTTTGAGAGGGGGAGAACAGGCACAAACACGGCCAACTCCTTCCCAGGTTAAACCATTTGGGGTGTTTCAGCATCATTACATCAGAACCTTGTTTGGGATAACAACATGCTCTTGTGCAAAGTTCTGACTTGTCAAAGGAGAGTCGGGACCATGCTTTGATGCAGAAAGAAGATACAGGCAAGCTTGGTGTTTCCTGTGATGGAAACAGTAAAGCCCTCCTTAAAAGAGAAAAATCTGCTTTACAGTCTAAGGACCTGAGCAAAAGCCTGAGAGGAAGACTGATGACCCTGTGGATGTAAGGAAATGGGTAGAAAAACTGCCCCCCCCAATAAACTATGAACAAATGTCAATGACCTCAGTGCTCAGCAGTTCTCAAGTGCTTCTTCTGGCTTCTCTTCCTTCAGACACAGTAACTGTCCAACTCTTTCTTCCAGGAACTAAAAGTGGGCCTGTCCTACTCTCAGGCATCTCCCTCTCTCCCTCCCTCCCTCCCTCCCTCCCTCTCTCCCTCCCTCCCTCCCTCCCTCCCTTCCTCCCTCCCCCCTTCTTTCCCTCTCTCCCTCATTCTTTCTTTCATCTTTTCAAGAACTGAGTTTCCTTGTAGGGAATCTGGCTCCATACCTCAGAAGCCATCTTAGAAGGAAAAAGCAGGCTGGGGGCAGGACACAGTGTGGGAACCGAGTCCACGAGAAGCCAGTTGAGATGGCTATGAATGCTACAGAGCAGAACAGAGAGGTGTAAAATGAGGCTGCCAGAAACAGGAAGAGATGGGGAGATTTTCCCAGGCATGGTGACGTCCTTGGTGGGAGGCCATGGGGAAGACCAGAAGGAGACAGAGAGGCAGTGCACACAAAGGATACAGACAGTGTGAGGAGGAAGCTGGGTGGGGCAGCAGTCAGAGAGAGCCACAGAGGCTGGGTTTGAGATCTGGGTTTTATTCTGAATCAAGTGTAGCCCCCAAAGAGAGATGGGGGGAAGGAGGGAAAACTGGGAGACTCTTGCCTTCACGATGACTGAAGGAAGGTTCTCAGCAATTAAAGCCACAACCTGAGGAGCAACAATTTCACTGCAAAGACACTGATGATATCTAATCCATAGAAGAAAACCCTCCACTCTGACTGCGGCTCAGCTGAGAGAAGGTCACTCTGGGCACTCATAAACCAACTAGCAAGTTTCTTTAGAATTTCTGAGACGGAAGATGTTGTCGCGACAAGCCTTTAGCTCAGCTGACAAAGTGCACTGCTCGTGCTGTCCCTGATGAAGACTTCAGCTCCTAGGGCGGCACATCCGAGGATGACTTAAATCGTATGCTATGTGAGCACCGACTCTCTGATGCACATCAAATAATTTCTAAATAAGGGAAGAGATCCCAGCAGAGGTGTGCAGACAAAGCTCAAAAGCCAGCCTTGGAAGAAGAAAGTGGAAAGAACCCATAAAGGACAGGCACACCCCGATGCCATCCTTCAGGGGACTGGTGGGCAGCTGCTCAAAAGAACAGAGGGAGAGCTTCCAAAGTTCACAGAGAAAAGTCACCCAGATCCAGAGGGGTGCGGCAGGGGAACACAAGAGGCCCTACTGGGTCCACAATTTTCTATGTTTAAAAACTGCTCACGGGCAGCGGGCCACACTAACATCAACACTGCTTGGTGAGCATTACCTCCCCAGATTCTTTCCACAACCCCACGGGATACGGAGACTTTCTGCCAGTTTACTGATGCATAGAGTGTCTTACGCAGTGAGTCAGCTGAGAGACAGGGAGGGAGTGTTTGAGTATGGCAATTCCAACCCTTAACCTCTGCAGTGTATTAATCCCTGAGAAACGAGTTCTTACTCGCAGGGTGTATTAAATCAATTTGTCCTCAGATTCTTTCTTTCAAACACCATTAAAGGAAACGTTAAAAGTTTCACTTAGTGTTCTGAGAAACGGTTTTAAGAAAATTTAATTAATGATGAAGCATTTAAAGCTTTGCTGCTTGGCAAAGTTGATGTGACCCACTCTGCCATTAGGCTCAAGATCAAAGTCCAGGCTAACTTCCCAAACAAATGCTATTTATAAGCAGTGGATATTTTGTCCGTCCTTGTTGGGATAACGAACTGTGAGTGCCACATCTGTTTATTTCCTTCTGGATCGAGATGCTTATAAGCTTCCAGCTCTAAAAAGTGTAGTGTCATCCAGTCTAAACTCCAGCAGATGCCCAAAATTTCAGGGCAAGCTGAGAAGGTTCCAATCAGCAGGCATGGTTTGGGCAGTTTCCCAGGCTAGTAGCACTGGACCAAACATAACTCCAGGTGACTCACTAAAGGGCACCATGCCATCCTAGAGGCCCAGGATGGCCCTTGGTGGAACAAGCAGGTGCCTACTGTTGCGAGCCAGATGTCAGGGTCATCCATAGGTCCATTCTTACATTACCACTAGAGCCAGGATGTAAACTCTTGCCTCACTAACGCTGGAGGCAAACTACATTCCAGAGTTATTGAAAAAAATCAAGTAAGTAACAACTGAATTTCCAACTGAAAATAATCACTCACCGCTCAAAATACAGTAATTGTAGTGGGGTGAATCGTAAAAGGTAGAGTTCCGTTTCTATGACAACACTTAGGAATTCACCAATCTCTTGTATTACAAATAAAACTATCTGTAAATTTATTCTGACTTCCTTTAAATTCTGAAGTCTGTTCCCAGGTCAAAACTGCTAACTTCGCAGTGGTTTTCAAGTATTAACAGGGTTTGATTACGGCTCCTGGGGCCATCCCTAAAGCAGGTTTCTGGGGTGTCAGGACGCAACAGTCCTGAAAGACATCGGTTCCAGCAATGTCTTAGGCAGTACAGGTCCTGATGATGACCCAGCGCTGACCATTACCAGGTTAGAGGATGACACGGGCATTGAGGCTTTACTCTGAAGAGAAGCAACCAGTCTCAGACAGAAAGATGTAAAGAAAACAAATGCCCGCCTCTCTGCTTTACTTCTGCTATATCACCATTTCCTTCCACTGTCAACAGTTCAAGGCAGGCTACAACTAACAGTTCAACTCACTCCAGAAAATATTTGCTCAAGTCCTTATAGTCCGGACTAGTACAACAGCTAAGTGGGTGAGGGTACTTGCCACAAAGCCTGAGTTTGATCCCCGGGACCTACATAGAAGAAAGAAGACCCCAACTCCCACCAGCTGTCCTCTGGCCTCCACCTGCATGCTGCAGCACGTGCTGTACAAATGCACATATTGATACACGCACTAAAACAAATGTTAAACATGTTTTTAAAAACTTTAAAGTACCCTATAGCCATTAGATAGCATTAGAAACTAGTTTGGGTATTAGCATAAAACAGCAGCCATCTACGTACCTCCATCACTAGCCTCCTACTTCACCCACCCCATAAACACATCTTTTTTTTGGGGGGGGGGTAGGATCTCACCATCAATTCTACATGCAAAATACCTTCCTAATCTCTCCTATAAACAGGTGCTTCCAATGTAGCCAGAAACTCACCCCACATTGAATCAGCACTTACTACATAAAAACAGGGCTCTGAAGATCAATATGGCCCTCCCCAAAGAATCAAAGCCTTTGCCATTTGACCGTTCACTGCGGAGTTATCACCAGGCAGTTCCTCCTCTGCACCAGGTAAATACGTGGAGCTTCAGGTTGCAGCCCGAGGATACGGAAACTGAGAGATGCGGAGCAGCTGTGATACGTTCAGATGAACTCAAACGGTGACTGGACATAGATGTCACATTTGAGTAATTTAGTTTATTACAGCAAGAATGGCACTTTAAAGAAAGTCATTTACAAGATAAAAGCCAGAGGCGATTGCTTTTTAAGGATTAGTCCCTAATGTTCCTACTGAGAAACACAATCAACAGAGAGCAAAGCTGGTGCACTCCGGGCTGTGCTTTGGAAGACGTTATTAAAAAGAGGCCATAAAAAGACTTTGGACCTAGGTCACAGGAAATGAGCGGTGATGATTAGCTTCTAATGTTTTCTCACAGTGTCAGTCAACCCATTTCCTCAGGATCCTTTCTCCACTTTCACACAGAGAGGCTGAACTATTCACACCCAGCAATACTCCCATGACCTGACACCCACCTGGGAACCTTTGCAGGTCAACCAGCCGCCATACAGAGGAGCAAGCAGGAGGCTGTGCTTGACCCATGAGATGCAATGTGTTATGAACACCCTGCACACACACACACACACACACACACACACACACACACACACACACAGAGAGAGAGAGAGAGAGAGAGAGAGAGAGAGACCCTCCCTCTAAAGAGCTTACAAATCTCATTTATATAACAAAAGTGCTTACCACACAGCAAAACCAGGATTTGCTCCAAACATTCCAATGAAGACACGTAACTCTTAGAGAAAGGAAAGCTCAGGGGAGACCCAAGGGGAGAACAGAGTGAGAAGGGCCATAGAGGAAAGGAGTAGGACTCACAAGGAAGCAGAACACAGGAAGAAGGCGGGTAACCACTGTAGGCCAAGACACTGGTCTTTCAGACTCTAGTTAAGAAACACGGTGAATTTTACAAGCAGTAGATGAAAGAATCCGACAGAATAGCTATATATCAAACGTGTTCAGCCAAGTGACTCAAGCCTGTAGGCTAATGGCACTCACTATGTAAAAAAAGCCTATCTGTCTTGTGGTGCATCGAGGTATCAGTAAATTCTGGGCCTTCAAAATATTTTGTTCCCAAAAATTCTCTCCCAACTCTCCAGAGTGTACCCATCTTGTGTGAGCATGTCCCCTGATTGGCCCCGGGGCAGACCAGCTTGCTTCTGCTGGTTCACACTCTGCTGTTTCACACTCCAAAGCATCCCAGGTGTGAAGTCACTCCACTTTCTTCTCTTGGTTAGGCCTTTGGTGGATGACTCTTTCCCATTCATACCTGGGGCCTTATACTACATCCTCCTCAAATCATAGAGGCCTAAAGAAAAGCTAGCTTGGTTCAAAGAGAGCTTCCACTTTCAACAGAAAGACAGATGCTGCACGCTCAGCCACTAAAGTCCACATCAGAGCAAATGGACGAACTAAGGTGACCTAACACTGCCCTAACTCTTTCTTAGCCCATTTACTAAGACTCCTTGTTCTCTGTATATTTAAAATTTGTAAATTACTGAATGCCTTTAAAAAACATTTTTATTACTAGTAATAAATTATACAATGGACACATGCATAAAGGTGTATGTATCACTTAGGGAAATAAAAAATAACACTAAATGGTGATTCCAAAAAGCCAAGATTCTACTGGCTGCATTAACCGACCCCATGACTGTCCAGCTTCCATATGTACATACAGAGCTCACCCAGTGGCTTCTCTGCACATCCAAGCCCATCTCAGACATGCGAGAAGTATGTAACAGTGTCAATAGAAATGCAAAACTACAGCTTCCCCTCAAAGAGAACAGCAGACAATTTATTCTCACCAATTATGAGTCACATGACCCGGGGACACAGATTCTAATTATTCTAAATTGCATGTCAAATATGGCAGCAGGTTCATGGAGGTTTTATTGCTACAGAACAAAGAAAGCTATAAATCAAGACTCTTGCACACATGTGAAAACACCAGGCTAGCAGGGAACAGCAAAGCTGGGAATCCGTTACAAATAGACCTCAGATACGATTTTTAGCTCTTGGCTGGTAGAGGCGGTAGTCTGCTAATACATCCCAAAAGGCTGCACCTGATAGTCACGAGGATGTTAGGCAAACACAGTTGTGGGCAAGGAATGTCTAATAAGGAGATCAGGATAGCGCAAGATCAACCGCAATTAGAAGCTGGTCCTTCAACATTCCAACCCCCTCCCCCCAGCCACTGAGGTGATAGCTTTGTTGAAGGTCCTGTTCAAGGTGCTTCTTTCCAGTACAGACGCAAACATGAATTCCAAACAGCATGAAAGAGATACGAGAAAGTTGCTCAAGAAAAAAAAAATTCCACAAAGCTGTCCTCAATATCAAATTATGACATGGCCCAGAATCCACTAATTTAATAAGCTTTAAATATTCAGACCTACAAGGACAGCTGCCCACACCAGCACCTTGCACTCACGGCCAAGGAACAAGAATGGAAAGGGAAATCCCAAAAAGGGAAACCCCAAAATCTTGGTCACGTGACAAAGCAGAGCCCTGCAGACCACACAACAAAACAGTCATGGTGGGAAAAGTTCCCCAAACCAAAAGAAAAGGAGCATTATTTAACTGTCTGTTCTGCTGGGGTTTTGCATATTCTGAATAAGCAATCCAATACTCTCCTTCTCTGACACCATCACCTCAATTTCTAAATGTCCATCAAAGCCTTTGAGTTACAAAAGCATCCAGGAGGCCCATGTGTTTTCAGAACAACACAGCTTCAAACTATTTTCCATAGGCTAAAGAAACCACAGTAGCACTTAGGACAGCAACTGTGCAGCCTCCTCAAAGGTGTTAAGTTCATTATTTCATTGGTGTGACTTCTGCTTCAGACGACAGTTGTATTTATTTGGAGGGGTTCACTTTTCAAGCTTTTATTATATTAAAAATATTAATTCTCTTTCTGCTATATGTGCTTCAAATGCTTTTTACTAGTTTTCCATTTTCCTATAACTTTGTTAAATGTCTTTGTTTTGTGCAATATATTCTTCTTTCCCTATGATTTTGATGTTTTGTTTTAAATTACATGAAAACCTAGGTTTATAGTTGTAGAAATATTTACCTAAATTTCCCCTCATTCTTTTATCTTTTTTTTACTTCATTTGCATGATTTTGTACTCTTTTTAAATTTCTACTGAGATACACATTTTTCTCTGCTCCTCTCTCCCCTTCTACCGTCTCCCAAGACCCCCACACTCCCAATTTTCTCCTTCCTATGTATATTCATGTATGTGTCTCTTTGTTGTCTAGGTTCTCTCAGGTTGTAGATTGAAGGCTGGTCTTTCTTTGCTTTATGTCTAAAAGCCACTTATGAGTGAGTACATATTCTATTTGTCTTTCTGGGTCTTTACTTCACTCAATATAATTTTGTCTAGATCCATCCATTTGCCTGTAAATTTCAAGATGTCAATTAGTTTTTACTGCTCCGTAGTACTCCACTGTGTAAATGTACCACATTTTCTTTATCCATTCTTCAGTTGAGGGGCATCTAGGTTGTTTTCAGTTTCTGTTTATTACAAATAACACTGCTATGAACATAGTTGAGCACATGTCCCTGTAGTACGAATGAGCATCCTTTGGGTAAATACCCAAAAATGGTGCTGCTGGGTCTTGAGGTAGATTGTTTCTAATTTTCTGAAAAATTGCCATACTGATTTCCAAAGTGGCTCTACAAGTTTGCACTCCCACCAACAATAGAGACCATTCCCTTACCCCATAGCCTCTCCAGCATAAGCTGTCATCAATGTTTTTGATCTTGGCCATTCTGACAGACATAAGATGGAATCTCAGAGTTGTTTTGATTTGCATTTCTCTGATGACTAAGGATGTTGAACATTTCCTTAAGTGTCGTTCAGTCACCTGAAATTCGTCTGTTAAGAGTTCTCTGTTTAGGTCTGTAACCCATTTTTTTTTATTGGATTATATTTGTTCTTTTGGTGTCAAGATTCTTCAGTTCTTTGTATATTTAGGAGATCAGTCCTCTGTCCAGTCTGGGGTTCGTGAAGATCATTTCCCAATCTGTAGGCTGCCATTTTGTCTTGTTGAGCATGTCCTTTGTTTAGGAGGCCCCATTTATTAAATATTACTCTCACTGTCTGTGCTACTGGGGTTATATTTAGGAAGTGTTCTCCTGTGCCAATGAGTTCATGTGTATTTCCCACTTTCTCTTCCATGAGGTTCAGTGTGGTTGGTTATATATCGAGATCTTTGATCTATTAGGACTTGAGTTTTGTGCATGGTGATGGATATATTTTCATTCTTTTACAAGTTGATATACAGTTATGCCAGCACCATTTCTTGAATATGCTTTCTTTTTTCAATTTTATATTTTTAGCCTTTTTGTCAAAAATAGGTGTTGGTTGATATGTGGATTGATATCCAGGACTTCAATTCAATTCCTTTGGTCCTCCTGTCTGTTTTTATGAATACCAGGCTGTTTTCATTACTGTAGCTCTGTAGTAGAGTTTGAAGTCAGGGATTGGTATGCCTCCAGTATAAACACAGACTGTGCTTACACTTCTTGGCAACCCAGACCTGAATAATCACACAGAAACTATATTAATTACAAAACAGTTTGATGGTTCAGGCAGATTTATAGCTAGCTTCTACATCCTAAATTCACCCATTTCTATTAATCTGTGTACCACTGTGGGCCTATGGCTTACCGGTAAGGTTCTGGTGTCTTTCTCCTGTGGGAGTTATAGTCTGCCTGAATTTGCCTTCTTTCTCCCTGCATTCCATTTCGTTTTCCCACCTACCTATATTCCTCCTTGTCATAGGCAGAAGCAGTCTTTTTATTAACCAATGGTAATAAAACATATCCATAGCACACAGCGGGGAATCCCACATCACTCCAGAAGTTCCTTTATTGTACAGGATTGTTTTGGCTATCCTGGGGTGGGTTTTTTTTTTTCTCATATAAAGTTGAGTATTGTTCTTTCAAGGTCTGTGAAGAATTTCCCTGGGATTTTGATGGGCATTACACTGAATCTGTAGATTGCTTTTAGTAAGATTGTCATTTTTACTACATTAATTCTACCTACTCAAGAGCATGGGAGAACTTTCCATTTTCTGGTACCTTCTTCAGTTTCTTTCTTCAAACTTTTAAAGTTCTTTTCATAAACATCTTTTACTTCTTTGGTTAGAGTTATCCCAAGATGTTTTAAGTTATCTGTGGTTATTGTGAAGGGTGATATTTCTGATTTCTTTCTCAGTCCATTTATCAACTATATAAAGGAGGGCTACTGATTTCTTTGAGTTACTCTTGTATCCTGCTATATTACTGAAGATGTTTAAGAGTTGTAGGAGTTCTTCAGTAGAATTTTGGGGATCACTTATGTAAACTATCATATCATCAGCGGATAGTGAGAGTTTGACCTCATCTCTTCCAATTTGTATCCCCCTGAATCCTTTTGTTGCTTTATTGCTCTAGCTAGAACATCAAATAATATTGAATAGATACGGAGAGAGTAGACAACCTTGTTAAGACTACAATTTTAAAAGGAATGGGAACGCTAGCTCAAAACAAAAGGACTCACCCCGTGTACAAGCACACACATAGACACACATGTACCCACTCATACATTGTCTTGCAAAGTATTTCTAGAACCAGGGAATGTTTATGAGCATTTTAGAATACTACAGAAACTGGCAGAGGAAATGAAAAAATAATGGAGGGGAAAAAAAAGGTCCTGAACTTTTCATTCCAAAGAAAGCACAGCAGAGCCCTTGAACATCCCAGTAACATCCCACCATCTCTATCCACCCACTCACTCTGAGCGCATCCTCAGACTGCCCTAAAAGTAATAACCTGAGGGTCTGAGGAACTTCTCTACGACCCCAACCTTGTTTATATCTTGCTAAATGATCCTTCTGATTCATCTCATGATAGCTTTAAGCAGTTTTGTGCCTCTTGATTCAGAAGTGAGTCACACAAATCAGCCTGTAAACACACCAAAACATCCATGGACAGAAAGTGAAATAATATCATGCTCAATTTGTACCTTGCTATCTAGGTCCACCCCAAACAGGGCATCACGGGTCAGTGAGATGGCTCAGAGCGTATAGTGGTTGTTAATCATCTTGATGACTTGAATGCAATCCCCAGAACTCATGTAAAAGTAGGACTGAGAGGTAACTTCACAAAACTGTCCACTGACCTCTACATGCATGCTGTGACATGTACACACACACACACACACACACACACACACACACACACTGACATACACACAGGTTGGGGGAGAAAAAGAGAGACAGAGAATACTATTTAAAAATAGAGCTTCATGTCAGTAAAACTAAAATTGAATAAAAACAATTCTATATATAAGGTGCTTTAAAGGGAATAAGAGGAAGGAAGGAAAAGGATGCATGGACAGGAGGTGGTCTAAGCATCTATCTGAAAAAGCACTGTTTTGCTCATCCGTAAATGCTATATTTCATTGCCCTTTTGAAGCCACACTCTCTTGAAGCAATCATTTATGACCTCTTAGAAATGGCAGGGAGCCCCACAACGCATATTCTCATCTCCATGTTTTCATGGGGTCAGAGGATGAGAGCAACACATCTTTGCTCTTCTAAGTGCCCAGCACTCACAGTATTCCCCACAACAGTGTTCTGAAGTGGCTCTCATCATTACTTTCTACAGGGGATAATCTATAAGGAACTGAAGCACAGAGGGGTCAAGTAATGCTCCCAAGCACACAAGCAATGAGTGACCAAGATAGTTTCCTTAATAAAAAAAAAAAAAAGATTTATCCTGGAGACTGTGCTCCTAACCACACACACATATTGCCTCTAAGATCACGAAGAGTACTGGTCAACAAATGCTTCAACTGTCTAGAGACCATATGCAAAACTAAGATCCTGTGAGTATGTAAACTGCAATGAGCCAACTGGCAACAGTGCTAGGAGCATTAAGACGAAGCTGAAGATTAAGTGCAAGAGAGAAAGGGGAGAGACATAGCTCCTGGGCAAGGTCTCTTAGCAACCACTCCAAATGGTTCTGAGCAAAGAGATGGAAAATGTGAGCATCTCTGGTGTCCACTTCTCTCACAGGACCCTGGTCCCTACTGTTGGAGGAGGCTGTGCGTTCAGCTACATCTTTATTTTCTTCTTCTGCCTTCTACAGATGTTCAAACACCCTAAGTCCTCAAAATCCACAGAGGCTTTGTGATGTGGACCCAGTAAGCGATCTCTGATTTGGCAGGAAGCAATTATTTAGTAGGCTCAAGTATCACTTTTTTCCCATGGACCATGTGGGAGGGAGTCGTCTGGCAGGGTTTTCGGCACTGTGCCAATATGATGCACCACACATGTCACCAAAGAAAAGGATTATGCATGAAAATGGTAACAGCCCATAATATTATGAAGAGCCCCTGCTTTTACTGACCACCTGTTTGCCTAGACATCACAGTATGACAATACACCATGTTTCCTATGACTGTTCCAGCACCATTTTACATATAAGGAAAGGGACTTAGAGAACACACACAATGAACACATGGACTCTCTGTAACTCAGGACTTGGGGTACCTTCTGAACCCAGATGGGAATGCATTAGCAGACAGGTTCCAAGCAGGAAATGAAGAATGAAAAGGTAGTTTGGGAGTATCCACACAGCAGGTGGAAGACTTTAGGAGGCCACAATGACTACAAATGGCTAACAGCAAAACGCCAGTCAATTGAGCCTTCTGCTATTACATTCAGGAGAAAATGACTCACCTCAAGGACTTTTCAAGACACGTTTCTGTTGAGCTCTGACACCAAGACGCCTTGTTCCCATGATGGCGTGTGTATGTAAATGAACTGGATTGAATATTTTCCAGTGAAACATAATATTAAAATATAAGAGCTAAGATTTAAATCATGCTAAGTATCTTTTATCCTTGGACTAGCAGTGATTTTTAAATTTCAAATATTTGATATTTTATATTTACATATATATAACAGGACACCCAGGACTGCAACCCAATTCCAAACCCAAAATTAAGTTTTATATACCCTCTTACCCATGCAACCTGAAGGTAATTTTATATAGTATATTTCATGAAGGCGTTTGGACAGGGACTCATCACATGAAGTCACACTTGAAAGCTTTCAATGTGTTTTGTCAAAAAGTTTTTGATTTTGGAGCACCTGGGATTTCAAACATAAGGTACACCCAAAACTGTAGTCCATTTTCATACCTTACCTAATGTATGTTGGAAACGGCCACCTGAAAGAGAGAGTGGATGTTATCTCACGTACAATGGAAAAGGCTTCCCTGGTCAATGGCGGCAACAGGGCAACTGCAATGCTTAGAAATCAAGTCCAGAGCCTTGGCCACAGACAATAATCACCCTGCTCTAGCAATGCGGACAAAGGATCCCAGGGTCTCTGAATATAGTGGATGTGATTATCTAGAGTAACAGAAAGTAAAGATGAATATTCATTTTCCCCATAAAACAGCAACATCAACCATAGAGCCTCAAACTACAATTATGTAGAAAGAGATAGGTGGCTAGCTAAAAGCGGATGTGGCTACCAGGGCTGGAAAGAGCATGACTGGCTATTTTCATTCTGAAATCCATCAAATTCTTTGGCTTCTTAAAGAACGTAAGTGCATGACTTGGACTGACATTTTGAAACAGTTTAATATTTATTAAGAAACAGCAAAAAGGAATGAGAATCAAGTTTCTTAGGTGGGAGAAGCACGGAGCTGTCAATAGTTAAATGACAGTTACCTTCTTGTACTAGAAAGACTTCTTTTCTCTGCCAAACTTGCAGAGGCAAGGACCCAGGTCCACAGACTGTTAAGCAAGGGACAGTGATCCACATCCAGAAAGCCAATCTGAGCAGCCTATGGGTACCATCCCTCCTCCAAACCAGAGCAGGCAAAGGACTTCATGAATCAGACTGAAAAGGGACATCAGAGGACCTACATTTCCCCTAACCAGTAGAGACCAGCATTTCATCTGGGACACAACAAAACAAAGCAGAATATAAATGAGGCCATACAGAGTAGAGAGGGGGAAGCCACCCCTTCCCTCCTCTATTCTTAGGAAGAATGTAAGAGGTTTTAGGCATACTGAAGACTTCAGCAGGCAAGAAACAGACTTTTCCAGGTAGGGTACAAGGAACTGAAGTGGCAAGAGGTATGATGTGTTTTGGAAATGGGATACAGCCTAACCCTCATCAAAATGCATGCGTGCTTCGTGATATTGCTGCTCTGCTCCATTCTGGGAGTGGGGATGAAAAGGGCAGCTGCTGGGACGGGACTTAGAGCAGTGATGACTCCATACAGAAGGACAGACCGGAGCTGGGCAGTGGTGGAGCACACCCTTAATCCCAGAACTCGGGAGGCAGAGGCAGGTAGATCTCAGTGAGTTTGAGCCAGCTTGGTCTACAGCACGAGTTCTAGGATAGCCAGGGCTACATACAGAGAAATCCTGTCTCAAAAAAAAAAAAAGAAGAAGAAGAAGCATCAGTAACAGCAGAAGAAAAACAACAACAACAGATAGAGTTGTGCCTCAAGTTAGCATGTAAGAACACATTCTCTACCAGGCATGGCCAACCTGTGTGCTACAGGCTGTATGCATCTCAGGTCCAATATTTTAGGTGACAAGCCATGTGGTAATGTCAAATGCTAGACATCCATATCTCCACATTTAAATCAGCCAATTTTATTTGACATTGGATCTTCAATCGCAGACACTGGCATTATCTCACTGGAAAGAGCTCATGTCCCATCCCTGGTCACTATGTAGCTTTGAGTCTTAAACTTTACAGGTTCTGGCCTTGTGCCCTATCAGTTCTCTCTCCGGTTCACAAGACATGAAACAATTATGAACAGTGATTCTCAATTCCCCTATTTTCATCCTGGCATGTTCATGCAAGGCCAGCTTCTTCCTGCAATGCCTCCCTATTCTAATCCAAAAAAAAAAGAAGTGCACCAAGTTTGAGCCACATAATCCAAATTCCTGGTCTTAATAAAAATATATGTATCTTACTCAAGGCTTTCTATCTATCTGGGAAAATTCTAGTACCTGGTGGATTACAGGTGAACACTGCTCCTCCTGCATTTCACATAAATATTTATATAAAACAGTTATGATTTATGCTGTAAATCACCAGCCTTCAGAAATAAGTGAGCACATAAGCTCTCTGTGGCTTTCCCAAGCATGCAGAAGTGTCACTTACAAAATACATGTTGTAAGCAACACATGGAAGAGAAACTGAAAATCAACACATCTTAACTTTCATATTCTTTTAATCCCATGCATAAAAAAATGCCAAGCAGTAAGGATAGAAAAGCCACTGATGAATCATGCCTTCCCTCAGAGTTCAAAATCTCATTAGGACAAAATAACAGAGAAAGGCTTGTCCAGGGCTGGGGTTGCACCCAAGGCCCCTGCAGCACCATGCCCAAGGTAGCTAGTAAATGTTAGCTGGTGACTAGAAGGAGAGAGAGATGAATAGCCTTTTTCTGGGGTGGTTATGAGAATGAATTCCCCTGCATGGGCAGGTGAAGCAAGAGGCAGGAATGCTTTCTACAGGGTGGGTGAAGATGCGTCTGAAGGTAGTGATTCTATAGAGACTGTAAATACTCTGGGGGAAAAACAAAACAAAACAAAACAAAACAAAGACCAGCCTACTAGAGTCATGTCTTCATCTCAATGTTGTTTATCAGATAAACTGCATCAAATGTTTTTTTGTTTATTTGTTTGCTTGCTTAAGATGAGATTAAGCACTTCTTAAGGTGACGCCACACTATTCAGAATGACAGAAATCCCACTTAGGTTATTACTCATAGACATTTTCACTTACTATTTAAAACCACTTAAACCAAGAGGATATTTCCATGCCTGAAAGCACTGAAATCCAGATCTCAAGGATCTGCAAGTCCACATGGCCTTAGGATACACAACAGTCAGAAGGGACAGATGACCAGGTGTTTATGGAGAGCATAAAAAGTGGTATGGACACATGATGCAAAACTATCCAGCCTGAAAAAGAAATGTGACTTTCCTACATGATGCAGCTTGCTGAACAGAACTCATATATACTAAATAAGCCAGCCATGCGAGAGGTATGGGATTCCACAAGAGCCCAGCGCCCAGTGAAGTCAAATCCATGCAGACAGAAAGCAGAGTGGCAGCTTCCAGAAAATAATAAACAGTTAAGCCACTGTTTTGCATGATGAACAGATATCTGAAAATGGAGGTGGCAATGGTTTCACGACTGTCAAAGTAATGTCACTGAAGCCTTAGAAACGGTCAAGAGACTGAGCATGGCGGCTGACGCCTGGGATCCCAGGACTTTGGAGGCTGAGGCAGAAGGATCAGGCATCAGCCTCAGCTTAAAGAGACCCTAACCTCTAATTAATTAATTAGCAAACATTCAAGGTCCAGGTGCGAGGCACACGCCTCTAACTTCACCATCCAGGAGTACCAAGGCACAAGGACTGCAAGCTCTGAGCTTGCTGAGGTCACAGAGGACGCTCAAGGCAAGCCTGAAGTTCCTAACACGACCATTTCAAAAACAAACAAACAAACAAAATGTCAGGATGGAATGTTTTCTGTGCATTTTTACAATTCAAAGAAAAAAAATGCTGTCTTAAAATTTTTTTTTATAATAACTGGTAGGCGAGCAGTGGGCGGTGAGGAAGGATGTGTGCAGCTCACAGAAGTCACAGGAAAACAGATTACATGGCAGAGGGGAAGTGAAGACTGAACACGGGAACCATTTTTTTCAATGCATCTGCAGAAGGAGTTAGAGGAGCAGCTTGAGAGTTGCTTAGGAGATAAGGAAGAGTTTGAGGAACTTTTACTTCTCTAAGACAGAGGGCAGGAGACAAAATGGTGAAATGAAAAACTGAGATATTTAAGAAAGAACAGAGGAAGTGAGGCAGGTCCGAGGCTGGAAGCTTTCACATGAGACCAAAGAACATGGGGGAACCTGAATGCACTGATCCTGAGCGATGGGGTGTGATTGTGCTAACCCAGAGCACAACTAAAGAGTGAAAAACCATGGGAACAATTGGCTAAATATTCAGAAACCAGGGCCAGGTAACAAACCAAGATGGAAACAGGGATGTCCAAAATCAGAATGGAGTTGTACTGACCAACTGGAGAAAAAGCAGAAGTCCCTTCTAAGGGCTGGTGCTGACGAGGCACAATCAGCATTCCCTGCACCCCTAGGACTGAGCATACCCCAGAGAGACTGGGACCCTCTTAACCCCTCTCTGACCGTCTATCGCTACATTGCCAGCAAGGTCAAAGGTCCTGTGGACACACCCACATGTACAGCCTACACGTACACGTACTCACCTGTACGGCTCTACAGTAGAAGCGCACAGGTGTGCTTTACTCTCAGATTAATTTTCAGTTTTCCGTGGGAAAAAAAAGAAAAGGAAAAACTTTCGAGAAGCTAGCTAAAATCAGGAGCCTCGGGAATGCTGTCGCTATTATTACTGCACCCTCACAGAAAAGGTCAAACTAGACATGGGAACAGTCATCCCCCTGCCGCCTGGGTTCCTCTCCCTCACCACACACCCTCTCCCACTGTTCACCCTTGGTCGGGCCTGAACATCCGTAACCATATGAAAGTCTGCCTCAGATCCAACTTACACAAGCACGGATTAGAGTTGTTCTCCTAGGGGTAGTGGAAGTTTGCACTGCTTGATGCTGGAGCATTTGGCGAGAGGTCAGCATTTCAGAGAGTACTTGAAAGGTTTTGCTTTGAGAGCTAATGCAGCATTTCCCACCTGCCAACATAAGCAGACCGGGCAAAAATAAATAAAAATAAAAAAAAAAAAAAGCAAAGTGCATTCCCTGCGGTACCAGTCAGATGCTGCCCTCTGTTGCTGATCCAGTCTCACCTACAAGGACGGGAGAGACTGGAGGAGTTGGTGAGGAGGAAAACTCCATCCAGTTCAGGACCCAGTAAAAGGCTAAGGAAACAGCAGGGCGCTGCTGCAGGACAGCAGTGGGCTTTGGCAGAGGAGGGGTTAAAATGAGTTATCTGACACTGTAAAGTGGACAAGCACAGCTGGCTGATGACGCAATCCTCAGAGCAAAAGGCAAGCCAATATCTAAAATGCTCAAGACAGAAAACAAACACGGAGCGCGAAGGCCACAGCTCCACCAAAACTGAAGCCAGACTGGATGGAGATGCTCCATGGGAGGAAGTCATAGTCGCCTCTCCGAAACGCTAATGCCTAGGCTTCTGATGAGGACTTCATGGTGAGTCACATTTTCATTTCAAAAGAAAGAAACGGGAATTACATTGGCTTCATAGTGCTTGTGTCTTAGGGCTTAAACTTTCATTTCCTTGATTCTTAAGTTCTGTTTTTTTTTTTGTTGTTGTTGTTGTTTTCTTCCGAGATTTAACAAACATGTAAAGAGTAGTTTTAGTTTTAATTTGCGGGGGGGGGGGGGGGGGGGGGCAAGGATGAAGATCTACTTATAAATTCCGATCTATGATTTATCTTTCTATGAATCATAAAGTAACTTTCATGAAGCCTTGACTAACAGCTTTCTAACATAAAACATGCTTATACTGTACTCTAGTTTATTGGTCAGCTTTCTAAGGATTGTTAGTTTAATAACTCCCATTTTATGGAAAAATTGCAAACTTGAAACTGAAGGGAGAGATTTTAATTAATCAACCATACCATGTCCTCATGCTGGGAAAAAAATCAATGTAGTTAATTCAGTATTTACTGTATACTGACAGTTTTAAAGTATTAGCACTAACAACAGGAAATTGTCACGAGGGGGGGTAATAAAAATAGCCAGATACCTGCAATATGATCACTTTTTCTAGTAAAGGGGGAGCTTTCTCCACCTTTAGCTGCCGTCATGTCTACAAAGGCAAAGAGCCACCAGGGCACGCCATGATTTCAGATGACAGAAGGGGTCTCTAGGAACGCTTCCATGCACCGAGCTCAAAGGTTATAGCCCGCCACCTTTAAGACTTCACACACAAGCAGTCGGGTCACCGGGTGTTCCCAACAGCTGGGTGACACCGGGAAAATCTCTTCACGTCATTATTTTACCAATCTGAAAACGAGCTCAGCAAGTTTCAGGGACGAGACGATTTGTCTGATAAAGGGCAAGGATACTACTCGGAGGAAACAACCGCCTGGCTTCAAATCTATTTCCTTGTCTCTAGCAAACAGTGATCGGGTCCAATAAAATGCATGAGCACACGAGAAGTGCAAGACTGTGCAGAGCGAGTTAGTTCTTTAGCTGCATATTTACATAACAAGGGCAGTAATCGCATTATATAAAATAGTCAATATTATTGGGGACTCAAGAGGAAGCAAGCTTTGCAGAGAAACAGCTAAATTTTGATCTACCGAGACTTTGAATGACATTATGTGCTCGGGATTTAACTTTTCTAACCGGTTTCACCTCTGTCCCAACACCTATTTAAACAAACAAAAAAAAACAAAGGTGGGTGTATCTGGCACACAGCGGACAATAAAAACTGAATTCTCTTCCTATCTATTGACTAATAACGCAGTAAGTGAGGGGCAGGATTACCAAGAGAACTACCAACACTGAGCTACCCAACCTGTGTAATAAAACACAGTGAGAGTTACAAAGTCATCTGTGACACTAAGGGGAAACGAAACCTTATCTGCCAACTGACAGACTATGTAAGTCCTACAGAAAACAGAACATTGGGCCAAAGCACACGTAGCGCACAGGTATCAGCCAGGTCCACCCAGTGCAGCCTGCTCTGAGTGACCCTGCAGTCTGCACAATCCGGTCACTCCTTCCTGGAGTTCACGAGTAGGCCTGGATCCATATAGGTGGTGGCTGTACCCAAAAAAGGAAGTGAGAAGAAGCTACAAGGGTTAAATGTGTTGGTTTGCAGGCTCACCCAGCACATGCATATATTGAGTATGTGTATATGTATATATGTGTATATGTATATGTGTGTATGTGTGTATGTGTGTATGTGTATATGTATATATGTGTATATGTATATATGTGTATATGTATATATGTGTATATGTGTATATGTGTATATGTATATATGTGTATATGTATATATGTGTATATGTATATATGTGTATATGTGAAAAAGAATCTGAGATGGAAATGAAAGATGCTACATCTATAGGAGCCAAGACACGAACTAGGGAGCTGTCCGTGTTGTTGAATTACTGTTCTTTTTTTCCTATTTACATTGTTCAGTATACATAGGTTAGAGGCTAAAGTACTAAAATTAACTAGCAAACTAAGCCCAATTTATTTTTTTTAATTTATTTATTTATTTATTTATTAAAGATTTCTGTCTCTTCCCCACCGCCGCCCCCCCCCCCCCCCCCCCCCC
>NW_026068061.1:3327576-3359693 GCF_014885135.2 Alexandromys fortis | reverse complement strand
ATCGAGTCCCCCTCCCTAGTCAGCCCAAAGAGCAATCAGGGTTCCCTGCCCTGTGGGAAGTCCAAGGACCACCCACCTCCATCCAGGTCTAGTAAGGTGAGCATCCAAACTGCCTAGGCTCCCACGAAACCAATAGGTGCAGTAGGATCAAAAACCCATTGCCATTGTTCTTGGGGTCTCAGTAGTCCTCCTTGTCCGCTGTGTTCAGCGAGACCGGTTTTGACCCAGGCTTTTTCAGACCCAGGCCAGCCCAATTTAAAATTCTTTTATTAGAAAACACAGTGAAACGTATTTCAGCCAAAATGCTCAACCCTTTTCCTTAGCGTTCCCTTCCCCACTTAAAGGTCACAGAGGACTCTTACAGAGTTGCGTTAGAATGTCCATCCAGGTCTTCTAGGCTGCAAACGACAGCTGGAAGAGTTCTGTCAGCGCCAGTGCCATTCACGAGAGCATCGAGTACTAACCTCGTATGTGCTCAGAATGGTTTGCACGGGCAGGGAGGTGGCATCAGCCTATATTTCGGTACATCTATTCAACACTTGGTTTGCAACAGTCAGGCGGTTCTCAGATCCATGGGTCATGTAAGCTGCTAGGAAGGCTGTCTTGGCTAAAGAATCTCACACAAGTAAGGAGATGAGAGGAGTGCTCTGGCCTCTGGGGCGCCTTTCCTGCTGCCAAACGCAGCAATAGTGGCTTCCTAACGTGGAACTGGCACGTGGTACCAAGTTCCACGTACAAATACCCGATATTTTGTTACACTGAAATCCTTCGCTCTTAGTGCTTAAGAAGATCCTTTACTCGTGTTTTGTAGACTAATCATGTAGAGAATATAAATTCATGGAAAACTTTCTAGGTCTAGATGCTCATCCTACCATGGTAAAAGCAGAGCTCACACTGTGACTGTTCCCTTGTCTCGGCATTGTAAATTGCAATTGTCTACAATTCTGCTATGGGAAAGAAACTGATCAAATGAACTGGGGACGAGTATGCAACCCAGATGAATAAATTACAGCCACAGCTAACAACATGGACAATGTGTAGGAACACAGACGCAAACACCTAATTCAACAACCAGAAGAAACTCAAAGTGCTTTCAGATTTGAAACTTAGTGAGTATTTGGGTTCTCAGCTTAACCACACGCACCTGACCAGTAAAATTTGTGCAAACATTTTATAAAAAATCAAACACACTAAAATCTGAAACACTTCCAGTTCCGAGCATTTGGGTCAAGTGGGATTCTAAACTGTGCATGTAAAGTCAGATTTCATGTATTTATACATATTTTGCATCAATTGATAATACAAGAATCATAAAAGATTGCAACTTCATTTCTAATCAAAATATTGATTTGGAGAGGTGGCTCACTGCATACCTTCTACCCCTGAGGACTTGAGTTTGCTCCCAGAACCCACGTGATAGAGAAACTGACTCTCAGGAATCATCCTCTCCCATCCTTTCAATGTGCATACACATGCTCCATGATCAATCAATAAATTAATGCAATAAAATAATTTTTAGAAAATCAAAATTTATATATCTATATATATATATCACATGCAAATCACAAATGCTTTTAGGAATATATGTGTGTATGTGTGTGTGCATGTATGTGCATATAAATATACAGTTGCTATAATACTGTAAGGCAGAAAAGGAAAGGCTAGAGAAGACAAGATCCAGACCCCAGGGAAAGAAGCAGAGCATGGTGGGTCACAGGCAGGCCACCGGTTGCAGGTACCCACACACGATTCACAGGACTTTTTCTGTTGTTGAGTTTGAAGGAAATAAAAATTAACAATTAACAACCATGCTTGGACACTGTGATAAGAACGCATAATAAATCATGAGCCATAATTACTCTAGTTTATATCCAAAGATATCTACATAATTGATCTTCCTTGCAGGATGTGACAGTTTACAAAAAAACTACAATAAAACTCGCGAGATTCTGAACAGACTGGCCTTTTGATAGCTAAGTGCTTCACTTGCCTGCAGCTACGCGAACAGATTCGTGCAAACTGGGTGGCCACTGAGTTTCTGCTGTTTGTCACCCACTACTCAGAGTGGTCCCGCACTCACGCGGCTCACTGTTGGGACACTGGCATAGGTACAGATGGGAAGAGGTTGGAAACATTATTGAATTTTTTGAGGATGTATTTTATGTTATTACGTATGAATCTTTTGTTTGCATACACGTCTGTGCGCCACGTGTGTGTCGCTGCCCTCGGATATGGGAAAATGGCATTGGGCGCCTTGCAACTGGAGTTGACAGATGGCTGTGTGCCACTATGTGGGTGCTGGGGATAGAGGCCAGGTCGGTGTGAGAGCTATAAACAACTGAGCCATTTCTTCAGCTCCTGTCCAAAGCTTTAAGAGATGGAAAGAAAATACACCTGGTGGGGGGGGGGGGATTAGAGGACACAAGGAGGAGGGTGGCTGCTGCACACTGCTAAGAGAAAAAGCTCCTGAGAGGGGGTCACATGATCTGAGATCCGCAGGTCTGCAGCAGGGACAGGACCTCGGGCAGACACCAGGGCTCCAACTGCCTACGCCCCAGTGAATTTGTGTCCCTTTTAGACGTCATCCCTATAAGAGCGTCAGTATGAAAGCAAACCCAGCCGGCTGTTGCTGTTATTTCTTTGCAGAGTCTGACAAACTTAGGTGGTAGCTCTTGCAAGACCCTGACATGGCCCCTATCAGTTCTCAGGGATCCGAAACCTTCAGGAGTTTGAGGAGCCTCCTGAAGAGAGGAGGATAGAGCCACATGACAGGGCTCTGGAGGCCGCCTGTGGGGATGTGCTCAGCACACAAGTTTCTCTTATCTGTCTGCCTCCTGCATAACATTGGGACATTCTAGATCATTCAGCACCCAAGCTACTACTATGCATCATTTGCAGGGTCATCAGACAGAACAAACTAGGAAAAAGATTATTTTAGAAGAACACAGTATTTTCAACTAATTAAGGCATCAGTAACCTTAATCCATCCCACTCCTGGTTCTAGGACACAGCTGCACACAGTGAATCATCTAGTCAAGGTTTCTAGATTCTTTTTTTTTCAACTAAATGAGGACTGCATTCATCTCCCAAAATTTCTCAAGAATTTGAAGTTTCACAGTTTCCCATGATCCACCTATTCACTCTAATTACTACAGAAAAATGTCCCTCCATCCTCTTGTCAATTATCTGAACCGGCTCTGCAGTTTTGCTATTGCTAACAGTACCTCTGTGACCCACTGGCTCACAGTTCCTGATACACATCGGCAAAAATGCTGCAGTCTCCCCTAAGAGCTAAAGTATTCCATCTTCCACCACAGGAAACGTAAATGCTTGTTCTTACCAAATAGTTCCAGTTCACTTTCCACGGTGATAAACTTGAGAAACATAAAACTGAGTGCTATTTGTTAAGTCCTAAAACTTAACTTTTAAAAGTCCTGAACAGTTCTTACAAACATAGTCATATATATGTAGTATATATATATACTACATGGAATAATTTATATTTAAAAGGGAGAAGATAAGAAACACAGGATTCAGGGCAGGGCAACTTCTGAGTGGGAGAGAAAGACAGGGAGCAGCAGATGCAGGATGGGCTGGTAGGGCCCACGTGCTGAGGGGCTCTGAGCTCCTCCTCCTGGTGGGCTTCAGTCTGTATTATATAAGTTAGTGGGTACTCCGCTGGACAGGAGAACCACTGTGAAAGCAAACAGCATTATATGTGTGTATGATAGGAAGTAGTTTTCAAAGAACGACAGCAAAGGCTATATATAGAATATAGCAAGTATGAGAGACAGGCCAGGCCAAGACCTAGTAACCAGAGGCAAGGCGAGGTTAATCCACTGCAGTCGATGTCTGCATGAGATCAGTGGCTCCTTGACCTCTCAAGACACAAATGAATGGACCAGAGTTACAGAGTAAACAGAGAGGATGCTGGGAAAAAAGGAGGGAATACCAGCCCAGGTCAGGACCACAAGAACTCTGAGCTCCAAACAGGCATGGAGCACACCAGAGCCTTTCGTTGCTTTGCTCTCAACATCAAGGGCACTGACTAATAATTCGTATCAACAGAAAGAACATCTTTGCAAGGAAGAGAGATTTTTGCTTTACTTTTAATGACGCCATTAAAAAGATTTCAAATAATACAGTCATGGTATTTCAAGTGGTGGCGTGTACAAAAGAGTTGTGGGCCAAGGGGCATCTGCAGCTCTGGGGACCTCGGTGACCCCAGGGGCTGAGGCCTTGTACCTCCTGGACACTGCACACGGGACCAACTCTGCTGTTGGCGCACAAATAACAGCAGAAAGTAGTCCTGGGACTGAGGGAACCGGTGGTTTTTCACAGGAAACACTGGGAGATGCTGTTCTGCCTGCCTGAAGGTGGGACAGAGCGGACACAGCAAGGCAAGTCTGGCTCACCGGGGAGTGTGAAGCTGCTGGTGACCTCTGTCCTCTCCCAGGAGAGATACCTGAGGCACTTGCAGAAGATGCAGGGGCCAACAAATCTAGTCACAAAGCTAGTGGCTTGATTAGGATGACCCTTGCGAACTAAATCAACTAACCAGGGAAAGAGCACGTGAGAAAAGACTTAAAATCCCACCGAGGGCTTTTTAAACTAGCTTGTTTAGATACATAACTCGTACAGACTAACTTTCTCCATCACAGTGGACTGAAGTCAGTGGTGCACAAGAGACTTGATATAACTTTTAGACATACAGATAGAGAAGACACCACTTTTAGCCTGCCACTGGAGGAGAGGCTTCTTCAACTTCATAATGACCACAGAGACACACTGAACTTACTTTTTTGTCTTCTGTAATACCGTAGGTTAAGTAATTAAATCAGGAATTCAGACTTTCTGGAACTATCTATGATAAAAAAGTGGTTATAAAAATTCAGTGTTTGGGGCTGGAGAGCTGGATCTCTGGGTTTTCTACTGTGAGGAGGATTATGGTCTTTGAAAACATTCACAACTTGAGGGAAGGGTTTATATCTTGAGCACCTAGGCAAAGCAAGGTACTCAAAATATAAAATAAAGCATTCGCATCAGAAGAAAGATATGAAGGAGGTAAGCAGAGGCAATCCTTACTATGAACATATTTAAAAAAAAAACAAGAGTAAAAGAAAATCTTTTCTGGACAGTTTCACAAAATCTATAGAAAGGTGGGGCTAATGACTCGGTACATACAAAACAGGAAGATCTGAGTTCAGATCCCCCACACTCACACAAGTGCAGGGTGGGCGTGGCAGCCTGGGTGTAATACTGGTGCTAGAAAGCTAAAGAGGGTCCCCAGGGGCAAGCTAACTAGCTAGCATGACTAGCCAAAACAGTGGGCTGTCAGTTCAAATGAGAGGAAGACCCTGAATGTTATCCTCTGGCATGTGCCTGCATGTGCACACACACACATACATACAGACACATACACAGACATGTGTACACACCATACCACACACACACACACACACACACACGCCTGTACACGGATACACATACACATGCCCCCAAAGAAAGGATTCAAGGGAATCGAAGGAATGAACACACCCACAGCTATGGCTATCAACAGAAAGGAGGGATTATCATCAGCGTTTTCACAGAAGAGCACTTTCTCACAGCAGCGGTGAAACAGCATCTGACAGCTGCCATGGAGCAAGGCAAAATGAAGACCGTTTGATCCTATTAAACATCTCCTGGAAGGACAGATTTTTATAATAATAAGAGTATCGAATGGAATGCTGGGAAAGGACCTCTAATTCAACGGTGACTCCTAGTCTGTAGGTCAAGGTCTAGGAAGAAAATAAGTCCGAGATTAAGTGCACCACCTTTACGCTTCCACACTTCAACTCTACAAACTCTAAAAAAAGTATGGTTGTTCTCTCTCCTTAGTAAAACACTCAAGCCTTGCTCAATTTACAAGCTAGTGTCATAATATAATCCATTAAAATCAGAGGGCACTGATCCCTCCAACAGGGGTCAATACTTAGAACAGGGAGAGGGAGCACACAACACCCCAGGGGTCAAAGTATATGGGAACCAGGTCTGTGCACGGTTTCCACTCCCACTAACAGTCCTGGGCATTTAGATTTGCTCCCTTTGGCTATCTAACCCTGAGTCTTAAACAAACCTGCAGTCAGTGGTTGCTATTCAGCTCGAGTAGAAGCAAGAAAAATCTGCTTTCCACCCATGCAACCAAAGGATATCCACTGACGGCCTAAGTATCACAACGGGAAGGCCTGAATGCAAATACATAACTGAGAAATGAAAAGACCATCTCTCTGGGGCCAGGAGAGGTCAGAGATGCATTTCCTTGCATGGCTCTAGAGAATAGGGCCCTGCGTTCCAAAAACAATACTTCTGGGAGGGTAAAACAAATCAGGAATTCAGGATGCTTAGCCTAGTATTTCTAGAGAGAGAAATCAGATCTAAGCCCTCTCTGAAGGCAGCGCTACACGGGTTTGGGCTAACACTGACTGCTGAATAAGAGCAGAGCCCTAAAAACTCCAAAAAGCATAAAGCATTTCACCCTAACTGCTACTTTTTTGTAACAAAAATGGGGGAACAATCAGAAGTGAAGCTTCCATCACCCTGCCCCCGGGGAGAGGGTGGAAAGTGCTGGGCTACGCAGGTGAGTCAGGGCACTGTGCAAAGGGTCTCCTGTGCTTCCTGCGGCCCTGTATCTCAGGGCAAAGGAACGACAACCTAAATAAATATGCAAAAGCGAGGGAGCCCAAGAGGATGGGAGACAAAGCCTTCTAGGGGCTTCTGCTTCTTCAGCTGCCGGCTTACTCACTCCTGAGACGTTCCCACTGACTCACACACTGCCAGGTGCCAGGTGTCTGATGTTGACAGAAACAGGAACCCTATGAGGAAGCCTCTGTGCTCTCAGTTTAGAGATGTAATCTCTGAGAGACAGAGGCACCTGGCGTTTATTAAGATATCAAAACTATTAAGAACCGGAGCCACACTTCTAACCAAAACTCACTGCATCTCACGTGCATGCTTGCATTCAATCATTATGTTGGATGGTCTGTCCACTGTTCCAACAGAGCAGTAAATCATGTCCTCATCTTTAGTGTTAATGATGTATTCCACATGCACTTAAGGTATGGTAGCAAAAGGACAGCTAAATTATCGTCTTGTATCAGAGGGACGTCACATCCATCTGCCATTAAGCAGCCATTCTAGCAGTGACTGCGATGTCTAAAGAAAACCACAGAGCACGACTGCCACCTAGTGGACAAAGGCCAGGACTGCAGCGGAACATGTACCAAGGCACAAAACAGACCATCAACAAGGAAGCGAGACGGGCCCCCAAATTGATTCGTCCAAAGCTTAGAAACACTGACAAGTATAAAAGTAATGAGCGAAATTTTACGACAGCACCACCCAGGCTATCCAGACATGATGGTGGTGTAGAGGCCAGGAGAGCGTTGCCATTGTATAACCTCCAGAGCAGTGGGTGTACTCAACCTTTCTAATACTGCAACCCTTTAATATAACTCCTCATGTTATGGCGACCCCCAATCATAAAATTGTTGTTAAACTTCATGGCTGTAATTTTGCTACTGTTATGAATTGCAATATCAATATCTGACATGCCGGATAGCTGATATGCACCCCCCCCCCCCCGGCCCCGCAAGGGTTGAGAACTGCAGCTCACGAGCTTCATATTCAGAGGACAGCAGGGCCGTGGTCTGCGGAGCACAGGTGCCGGCATCACCACCCCTGCCCTCCTCCACTAGCATCTCCCCTCATCTGCAGCCACGATCACAAGACACTGAACACAGAAAATAAGCAGATGGGCCGGATGTGGCAGGCTTTCATGTTTCTGTAAGTTCCACTCACTGTGTTTGGGGAAGTGGCTAGAATTACAACACCAGGCTTGGACACTGTTATCAGTTTATTGTCCACGCCGGTCTAGTTCCTATCCCTTGGACTGTCTCGCATATAATCAAAGGTTGACTGTGAATAGTTTTTCTTCCTGAGTTTTGAAGTCTGGACTATAAGGAAGCGAAGACAGACCCACGTTTATATTCAGTGCAAGAGTTAAGTTCTTAGGGGTCTGCACACCAGCCTAAGATCACACGGCCATTTCTCAAGAGAGAGCTAACTAACAGTTCCCTGTCACAAGAGATGTGGATCACTGAACTGGAAGGCCACAGAGGCCAAGAGCTAGACAAGTCAGGTTAGCCACGGTTCACATGTACCAACACAGAAAATAGGCCTCAGAAGAGAAGCAGCAGCCAGCTGGCCTTCCTCTTGCCAGAGAACTCAGGTGATCCATGTAGCCTACCAATTTATACAGCAGCCCCGAGCTTCTCCTGCAGCAGAGTCTTAGACATCAGCATGCAAGATGGGAGCTGAATCAAAATCAAAGCTGGCAGGGCATCTGTAACGGACAGTTTAGGAGCTGGCAGAGAAAAGGGAGCTGGTCTAAATAGTAGTGCAAGGAGGAGGAGGAGGAGGAGGAGGGGGGGGGGAGAAACTGAAGGGACCCAAACCTTGCAGAGCTTTAAAACATAAACACAAAACAGGATTTTCAAAACACATTTACAAATGCAAATACGTGCCTTTCAAAAAAAATCTTCTAGCTCCTGAAAGAACTCAGAAAACTTAAGGACACCATGTACCCACATGCACATGTACACACATGCACACACACATGCTCTGTGCCCCCTAAACTGTCTCTGAAGTACGACGCTTAACAGGTCTAAGTTTCAATCCAATCTGGACATGCATAGCCTACCCTATCCAACCTGGCAACTCAACCATTGTAAGCAGTGGCTGCTTACGCTGTAAGATGAGTTCCTAGCGACTCCTGGGCAAGGCTCTATGTAAATGTTTAGGTAACCCATGTCTCTACTGTCCTGTCATCTCTTGGGTCTTGATGACTGATCCTATACCATTCTCTGTCACAATACCCTCCATCCTTTTCCTCATCTAGTAAAGCCAATTCACATGGCAATCTTTGTTATCACATGCTCAGGAAGGCTGCCCTGACGCCAGCTTTCCTGGGGCGACAAAGGTCCTTCCTCCTTCAGGGAGAGCCCTTATACTCTACAGTACCACAGTTCGGTCCCCTAGAGTTCTCGGAGACGAATGGTTTCCACGGCATCCAGCAAACATGGTTTGATGTCTCCAGGAAGCAAATGGATAGATGATCTTGGGGTCTTGGCATAGAAAGAAGGACTGAACATCCACAAGAGCTAAGAGCCACAGTTTATCACAAGAACACAGACTTTCAATAACAAGGAACCTCAAAGGATGAAGCGGTCAGAAAATAAGCCAACTGAGGAAAGGACAAGGAACTGAGAAATGAGATCCACAGTGGCTTCTGGGATATGTGGTGCTAAGCTGTGAACATCCTCAGCATGTAAGAAAAAAAAATAAAAATGCAAGGACTCCTCCTGGGCAAGGGTGAAAACTGGCTTCTTGCTGGCTGAGCTGCAGAAGACGCACGGAGGCCATGAGGAGGGGGCAGTGCGGCTGGAACAGCTACCGTGAGGCTCCAGCAGGCAGCCAAGTAGAAGTGTTTCTGTGAAACCCGAGTGTTCCAAGCCAGGCCTCTTCCCTGAAGTCACTTGTCACACTCCATGGTCTGTCTGTGCCTCAGAAGCAGAGATGACCATTCTAACATCATAGGAGTCACCATATTGAGCAGGACAAGTTTGGACAAAGGTCAAGGTGTGAGTTCCAAAATACCCAGAAAGGCTAGAAAACTGAGGGCAGACTTAAGAGGCATAAAGTTAAATTTGCTAATTTAAAATAATTTTAAAACAATATTATGAAGTTTCTAAAAACATAAAATTCCTTGGAAACCACTTAGAATAATGACACCAAAGGAAAGAGGCGTATTATTGAGAGAGAGGAATCAAAGGGAAGTGGGAAACGCTCTTCAGAATTTTCAGCTTTGTACACGCCTCTACTATTGTGGGAGCAATGTTTTCTCCTTACTGCTGTGCTGAGTGATCACTCCAGTCCCAAGGACACACTTTGGCAAGTCAGTCTGCATAACTGTGAGATATCTCAGCCTGTGTGTTCGTTATTTTTCTTATAGTAACTCTTGATTGTCAAAACTCTTCTGTAAAACTGAGCAATCATGTTGAGTGTATTGGCTATGAAGTGTTTAGGATATAATTTTTAAATAATTTGTTGTGGTTTTTGCCAGGAAATCACAGGGTTAATGTTTGTGTTCTTTGATTTTCAAGCCTCTTCTTTGCTGACATCTTGTGGTATATGTAGCTGCATTCCTTCCCTACTAGATGCAACAGCACCTTCCTTCCTTCCCCGAAAGTCTTTGACAGTGGTTTCCAAGCATTGCCACAGGGAAACAGAGCTACCTCTGGTTTAAACAATCCACGGGAAGACTGCTGTGTGGGCTTTTTGCATTGTCTTATAAGAAGAGGGTTGCCTTTGGTTTCACTTGGGCTGGCTTCTCAGGCTGTAACATAGACACTTCACCTGGGAGTCCTGCTACAGTGAGAACAGAGGTCCCATGGCCCTGGAGTCCAGCAGGATGGCTGGCCCAGCAATCTCTGAGTGGCACATTTATTCATTATTTAAAGTATACAAAAATACTCGATACACTGTAATTGTGTGTGTATGCATGTGCATGCGTGCAGCACACGAAAATGCTGGCACCAGCTGGAGGAGTTGGATTCCCCTAGAGCTGGAACTACAAGTCACTGGGAGAAAAAGCAAAACTAAAAGCAATACTTTCTTGAAATACAAACTGCATGACACGCAGTGAATTTAATCCATTTTTCTTTTGTAACACAAAATTCTAAATTATGAAATGTAGGCCACATCAAAGATGAGGTCACACTGGGCTTAACCACTTCTGTAAAACAAAACATTACTTTAAAATAGTAACTTATTATTGTATGTGTTATCAAAATGCTATGAAGGAATCATTTCTCTTCTTCAGAGACAGAATTGAGATACCTAATACAGTAGTGTGGAATTCTAGGTGCTGCTAACTGGTCCTGTCTTTGTTGGGTGGGTGTTTGGTTCCTTGGTTTCTGTTTTCTCTGGTTCTTAAGAGTGTAGTGGCTGTGTGTGTCTTGCCTGGTAGGAAATGCTTCTAAGGTCCTGGTAGGTGTGGGAACTTGGGGGTACCAGGGAAAATGTGTTTCTGGGTATTGAGAGCTGACTCTGCAGAATGGGGATGGGATGTGGGGGGGCTAAAGGGATCCACAGGAGGGAAGAAAGCAGGGTATTACATCAGGATCTACTTAGTACCCTGGTACTGGCAACAGAGTGAGGCGAGGCCATAGCAAAAGGCCTGCTAGAATTCTGGACATTAGACTAGGAGAGTGGACATGGAGGGATGGAGCCAACTTGCTTCCCAGGCTGAAAAGGCCTGTGGTTTCCCAGGGAGACTTAACTGCTTTCTGGTGTTGGTGGTTCGGGTAAAGCCATGAGCAGGGACAGAGGTTTGATTTGTACAATAGACTCGAGAGGAGGGAAGGGGGTATAGGGAGGCCTCAACAGGTGGTGTGCTGCAAAGCTAGGGATGAAACTGGGGGATGAGATTTGGAGGGGAGAGAAGGCAAAGATCTGTAGTTAGCCCCTCTGTTTCCCGGATCAGAGTTGTGACCCTGTCTATTTCTTATGCAACAGATATTCCTGACTTTTGGGCTCAGTATGGAACTCACTTTTCATAGGTGCCTTCCTAGACAGTCACGCATTTTGAAGTTGATCAATGATCCACCCTACAGAGAGGCGGCACAATCTTGAGCTAGCTACACCCACAGATGTATCCCATACAATATATAAAAGTTGTAATGTTTAAGAGGTCTAAAGCTGTTATCAATAATGTTTTACAATTTATATTAGAATGAGGTGTGCCTGGTGTGAGCCTTTTGGCATATTAACATAGGGCAAAGGAAAAAGAAGACAGTTCCTCCAGCAGCAGTGGATCTCAGACCACTCCGTGCCCAGGCAGACAGCTACCTGTGACCACTGTCAAGTGTGTGGGGAAAGACCAAACAAATCACAGATACTTGTTCCCATTCCATTACCAAGGCCACTTGACCCCTCCAAGTCAGGTCAAAGGGAGGGTCCAGGAGGCACTGCCTACAAGCGTGAGCACGGGCTCTCTGCACCTACAGGAACACGGAGCAGCTACTTTTTCCACCATGGCGGGTGGTGTGGGGGGTGTTTACAATCAGACATAGTACAACTTGCACGTCCGTGTAAGTCCCAAGACACCAGGGAAGTTCCTTTACACGAGCATCCACAAAGAAGGGAATGTGTCTCATGAAATCATTTCAGGGAAATGTGTTACCGTTCTATTTATACTGACTTCTAGAAGCTAAAAGGGAAAGAATCTGGCTCTCATTAAATCATTTCAGGGAAATTCTGCTTCATTACATAATTATCACGCAGTTCAACTCTCTCTCTCCTTCAAAATTGTATACACAACTTCAAAATAATCCCGAAAATAAATGAGTTCTGCACCACTGTAGCTAAGAGGATGGTGACTGAGGCCACCAAATAAAAGCCAGGAAAACAGCAGTATTAATTCACTCAAGCTCTGGGAAGCTGGCTTTCAGACAAAAATTTATGTAACTGAGGGGGCAAGTTATTGAAAGCAATGAAAACATGGAAAAGATGCTCATTGTCACTAACCACTTAATATCAACTATGGCTTGAATGCTGAATGTCCCTCAAAGGCCATGTGTTGGAGACGTATCCCCAGAGTAACACTACTGGAAGATGGTAGATAAATACTGAAATATATGTCAAGGTCTGGATGGAGACAATGGGATCCCAGTCTCTCCTTTTTCTTCCCTCCTTTGCCTAGCCATAGGTCCAGATCAGCAGACCAAACAATCATGACCTGGAGCCTCCCAAACTGTGAGTCAAAGTGACTCTATTCTTACTGTAAATCAATCATCTCAGGTATTTTTTATAGTAGTATAAACGCTACTTACAATATATGAAGCCATAACATATGTGTAAGAACATAAGAGACCATCAAGGCAGCAAACTCATTTGCGGAGCCAAGCACACACAGCAGCGGCTCGAGGGGGAAGGGTGAATAAAAGCTTCTATGGGGGAAGGAACTTTAAGTAATTTTTCTTGCACAAGAAATATATACATTGGCAGGATCAAGTAGCAAGATGTATTTCTAGTTTTACCATAAGACACATGAAAAGAAAAATACAAAGGGAAAAAAGGCATTCCACTGAAGGAAGCAGTACACTGCTGGTCCTATTATACTTTTTATACGGAATACAACTGGATTTCGTATTGCATAGCCATAATCCTCCCTTCTTACATTTCCCTATTTCATTGGCATAGTCTGCCACCAACTATGTAGGAAACATGCTGCCAAGCACCAGCAATATAAGCAAGATACATCTGTAGCCTAAGGAACACACTGTCCTCAGCAATCTCTTTCCCACAACTATGGATTAGATGCAAGTATTCTGAGAGGGGTAATGCATGCCTGGTGTTTATTTTACAAGTATCTCAACTACTTAATGCCCTAAATACAAGGCTCTCTTCTGAAGGAAACATAACAGCCAGAGATGAGCCCTGCGACAGGAGAAAGGCACACTCATACACACACACACACACACACACACACACACACACACACACACGTAACCACACATTCAACCAATCATAGCTCAGTGTGGGAGAGTAAAACTTCTTAAAGAAAATGGCATCCAGATCAATAATGAAGAGAAGCCTGCCAGCTATGAAGGTAGCAATCAATTTTCTACACAAAGTCTATGTGAAGATCCAACAGATAAGGGAAAGAAAATAAAACAAGTACACACACACACACACACAAAAGAAATAGAGGGACCTGCAATTAAGATTAACTACACATTTAGCTAATGAAACGTTTTTTTTTTAATTTGTCATCTCAACATGTTTTACAAATAAATGATATCGCACTTTCTTTTTCATCCTGTCTGCACGATTTGGTGATGAACATTTTACTCCTACAGAGCACCCACCCTCAGGAAGCACTGCTGACATTTAAAACCAAAAGAAGAAAAGAAAAACCCTAGGAAGCCGCTTGTGGCTAACACCAACTCATTAGACAGGTCTAATTGAGAAGAGAGTTTGGGAAGCATGCTTAAACTTTCTGTAGAACTTTTGTCATTGTATTTTCTGATTTATGAAAATATTGCAACCAGTTTTTCAATGAAAATACAAAGGCTCAATTTTTCAAAATGACTCAGTCAAGCAGGAGAGAAGGAGCACAGGTTATAAGGCCACTTGCTGCTCTTGCAGAGGACTCCAGTTTGTTTCACACCAGAGATGATAGCTCACAACTGTCTGTGTACCTCCAGTGTCAGGGAATCCAAGACCTTCCAGCCTCCAGGGGCACTGCACACTCATGGTACCCATGCAGGCGGGGAGGTAACACACTCATACACACGAAGTACAAATAAATCTCTTAAAAAGTTAAAAAAATTACTCATTAATTATTAAAAATCCCAGCTAAAGTGTAAGTGTAGATGTTTTTAAGATACTGTCTTATGTAAAAAACATATGCATTGTGAGTTTCTTTACCTATCCACCTCAACAACTCTTCAAAAGTGCTAGGAAGGCTCAGTTTATGAGTTCATCATTTTATCTAGTATACAGAGAGAAGACTGACACATTACAAACTATTGTAGACATTACAATATTAATAGTAGACATTACAATATAAATACAGTAGTAAAATATACTGTCTTGCCGGGCGGTGGTGGCACACGCCTTTAAGCCCAGCACTCGGGAGGCAGAGGCAGGCGGATCTCTGTGAGTTCGAGACCAGCCTGGTCTACAGAGCTAGTTCCAGGACAGGCTCCAAAGCCACAGAGAAACCCTGTCTTGAAAAACCAAAATAAATAAATATATATATATACATATACATATACATATATATATATGTATATGTATATATATATATATACTGTCTTAAAGTTGCTACTTTTCAAGCCTATATTCAAATTAGTCTGTCCTCAGACCTAGAAGAAAGCACTGTGTGGGAGGATGCCACCCTCTGGGCTAATGAGAGCTCGCCCCATGCTTTCCATCTGAAGGGAGATAAAAACTCCACAAGAGGGAGTAAACGCTTCAGAATCTTGGCGGGTTTCACCAGATTCACATTCCTCCACTATCAGGTATCAGTCATGAATGACGTGAAGGCCGTAAATTGTACTGCAAGTAACTAGTCTGCTTCTCTACCCAGATCCTCGCCTCCAGAAGTTACAAGATGGCCAATTCAACCACCACAGACCCTCCAGACCAGTCCTGCTCCCGGAACACCCTGATCACGCAGCAGATCATTCCTGTGTTGTACTGCGTGGTCTTCATCACGGGGATCCTCCTCAATGGCATCTCGGGATGGGTATTCTTTTATGTGCCTAGCTCTAAGAGTTTCATCATCTATCTCAAGAACATCGTTGTGGCTGACTTTCTGATGGGCCTGACTTTCCCTTTCAAAGTCCTTGGCGACTCAGGCCTCGGTCCCTGGCAGGTGAATGTGTTTGTGTGCAGAGTCTCTGCCGTGATCTTCTACGTTAATATGTATGTCAGCATTGTGTTCTTTGGGCTCATCAGCTTCGACAGGTATTATAAAATTGTAAAGCCCCTTTTGACTTCTGTCGTCCAGTCAGTGAACTACAGCAAACTGGTATCTGTGATTGTCTGGATGCTCATGCTCCTCCTTGCTGTCCCGAACATCATCCTGACAAACCAGAGTGTCAAGGAGATTACGAAAATACAGTGTATGGAACTCAAAAATGAGCTGGGGAAGAAGTGGCACAAAGCATCTAACTATGCCTTCGTGAGCATTTTCTGGATTGTGTTTCTTCTGTTAATCATCTTCTACACGGCTATCACGCGGAAAATCTTCAAGTCTCACCTCAAGTCCAGAAGGAATTCCATCTCGGTCAAAAGGAAGTCCAGTCGCAACATATTCAGCATTGTGCTTGTATTTTTTGTCTGCTTTGTACCTTACCACATTGCCAGAATCCCTTACACAAAGAGTCAGACGGAGGCTCATTACAGCTGCCAGTCAAAGGAAACCCTGCTCTACGTGAAGGAATTCACTCTGCTACTCTCTGCGGCAAACGTGTGTCTGGACCCCATTATTTATTTCTTCTTATGCCAGCCATTTAGGGAAGTCTTAAATAAGAAGCTACACATCTCACTAAACGTCCAGAATGACACAGACACGTCCAAAACCAAGAGGGGAAATACAGTTCATGAAAGCACAGATACTTTGTGACTTCCCACGCCCTTCCGAGTACTGTCCATGTTGTTACATGACAATTAAGAAGTATAGGTAAAATGCATGCTTTTGACAACAAGTAACCTATCTACCAATATTATCCGGCAGGAAGTATGAAGTTCAAAACAATAAGAACAATAAAACTCCAACTTTCCATGTAAAATGAAAGTCTTTGCACATCACTTTTTAGATATCAAATAAATGGAGGAATAGCATGTGGTCTACAAATAACCAAAACTAAATCCTTCTCTGCTATTACCTTGCTTCCTAGGAGACACCCAATCTTTCAGGTGTTCTTCCTAAATATCTTTTTCTATTAATGCTCATATCTACTTAATGTTTTACATTCTGTGTGTACCAATAAACAAGTTGCCTTCAAAACCATCGGGGATTTCTTTTTATTAATAATCAATGTGTGTAGGAACACCCCCAGATTTCCTCACAACCGTACCTGGTTCAGCACAGTGTGCTTAGTCACACTTCAGGGCAAAGAAGGTGGTTACACAGAAAACGGAAACATTCCACTTGTCTCTGACTTTCCCAAATGAGTATTTCATATGCGCTGTGTCTCATTAAAGCTTTAGACCAAACACAGCCTAAACTGAAACAGGAACGTTTCTGTGCTGCTAGACAACATTCCTCACTTGCCCAGAAACTCCACGCTTCCAGTCATCGGTCAAATCAACAAAGAACAAAACTCCCCAAGATCTTCAGTCAGATCTTGAGGACTAAGCTTGCTATACGTGTTGGATTAAATGCACATGGCGATGGGAAGGGGACTGTGTTTATCATCCTTCAGAATTCCCACAGCCAGCGCAAACCTCCCCTTGACTAGGCTACTGAAGCAAATGTAAGAAGTGGAGAAAGGTACTAAGTAAAGCTTGAGTCACGTGGTGATCTCTTCCACTGCCGCCATCCTCTTCTCTCCACAATACAAAGTCACCTTCCCCTGTGGGACCAAGCAATGTCTTTGTAACCACTATGCTAAGGCGCATGACTAATAGGAAAGCAAGCATTTTAGGAAATGGTATGTCAGGGGGATAATGGGATTAGAAATCACAGCAGAGTAACAATTACTGCGTGCCAGAGCCACTATTAGGTTTTGAGGCTGTGCAGCGTACCCTTCTGTGCCGAAGACGCTGGACGATAGGGGTAAAGACTCTATGGAGACATCCGCTCAATCTCTCTCGCTCAGTGAGTTGTGTAGGTGTTGTCTTCAGCAATAAGGCCTAGCTGTCAGTTAGTGGAGAGCAACCTGTAGTCTTGGCAACAGCCTGGGTTGTTTTAGGATTCCCATGGGGTCTATTTGACCAATAACTAGATTAGATGTAACCCAATCCTGGTACTGGAAGCTTCATTTAGTAACAAGAAATGACCAGTTGGGACTCTGTCTCCCCATCATTTGGCAATTTCATTTATTACCTTCATACATGTATACGTTTTAGAAAGGTTCTGCTCTTTCCATACTAGCCCTCAAATGCTCCTTACTTTTAGCTTTTTAACTGTCTCTCCCCCACATTCTCTCCCACAACCCTTTCTCCCACCCATTCCCATTTGATCCCCCACTTCTATTTCCCTTTCCTGACAAGATCTACCTGCTCCCCCTAGACCCTTACTCTACATCTACCTTCCGTGGTTCTTGTAGCTTGGTTATCATTGACTTCACAACTAACAGCCACCTATAAATACATAGCATTTTTGTCTTTCTGGGCCAGGATACCTTACTAGGATAATTTTTTTCTAGTTCTTCCACTTGCCGGCAAATTTCATGATGCAATTTTAAAAAAAAAAAAAAATAGCATTCACCTTCTGGTTTATCTCCTCAGCCTCCACCCTCTTTTTTCTTTTTCTTTTTTCTTTTTTTTTTTTTTCTAGCAACACAGCATTTTTTTCTAGCAACACAACAAGGAAACATTTCCCTTTGAGAAAGCCACTTTTTAGGTTCTGAGCCATACAGTTAGCAGAGGTGAGTTAGTACTAGGCAATGAAGCAGCCAGCCTGAATCCAGCTGTCACAACTTGGGATGGAACAAGATCAGAACTGACCCAGTGAAAGAAAACCCCGGGCTCATCCTCAAGAAACCTTCTGGGAGGGGTGCTGTCGCGATGTAAACTCCAGATGTGCGGGAACGCCTAAGATTGGAGGCTTACACCACAGCAGGCAGACGAAAACTGCTTCAAATCTAATCCTGGTTTTACACTGAAGGCCTATTTCAGCCCCCACCTAAAGCCACACCCAGAACCTTGGACACTGGGGTATGTCAACTAGTAAACTCGCTACAAAAACTGTCATCTAAGAAGACTGCCCAGCGCCAAAAGGCCAGTCTTGAAGACACAGGGAACACTGTAGGGACTGAGCAGGTTATACATAGGACTATCTACGTGTATACAAACACATATAACAAACTGATGACAAAAGAGACCGTGAATTTGAAGACCGGGAAAGGGTATGTGGGGCAGTGGCTCTCAACCTTCCTATCGCTGCAACCTTTTAATACAGTTTATGCTGTGGTGACCTCCCAGCCATGAAAATTATTTTCATTGCTACTTTGTAACTGTAATTTTGCTACTTTTATGAAACGTAATGTAACTAACTGATATTCAGGTATCTGCTATGCAACCCCTATGAAAGGGTCATTCGACCCACAGATTGAGAACTGCTGTCTTATGGGGGTTTGAGGGGAGGGGAAAATGTAATTATATTATAGTATCTAAAATAAAATTAAAGAGATACTATACCGATTACAAACAGATTATCACAGCCTCCCCACTTTCCAAAACTGGCGTGGGTGATCTTTTAGGTGTGCATCTCTATGTGGGCATCTGTTTGGAACTACTAATGTGTGATCATCAGCGAAAAATCACTACTTCCTTTGGATCAGCTATTTGCTGCTAGAGTCTGATGACATGTGGATTACAATTTTATAAAAGTAGATGCCTACAAAAGAAACATTAAAAAAAAAGTTTGTCTACGCCAACACACACGTTCTAAACACTTGGAAGGTAGAGGAGGCAGGGTGGTCAGGAGTTCAAGGCCAGCCTCCGCTCTGGGTTTGGGGGAGAGACCATGCCTAAACGGAAGAAAGGAATAGGGTTGAAAGTGCCAGCAAACATCCTATGCTATTGTCTGGCTCCTGCATACAGACATACACGCACACCTTCAACACCAACAGTTCTAATTAGGGACTACAGAATCGACGGATGTTTTATTCTCTCTTCTTGTGTGGCTATGAGTCTACGTGACTGTCTTTTTACATTGTTTACACCGCAGCATCAACTTGGCTTGTAAGTGAGTGGTCACATAAATCAAAAGTATCAAATTAGCTCCAATTCCTTTTACTTTGGATGCAACTGCAATTGTGAACAGCTCCCATGGGTTAACTTTGTTCACCAGCCCCAGAGATAATAATAGCGAAGGACAGAGAAAAAAAAAAAGTCAGTGTAGCCATGATGGATGAGGCGATCAGAGAGGACTGAGGGCTGCAGGTATATCACTGAGATACACCTATTAGTATAAAACACGTTTCTGGTGAAGAAAGTTGAAGAAAAAAACATGCCTTAAGATGAGAAAGGACTGTAGACAGTAGTTTTATCCTAGAAGATCTTTCAATATGGAAATAAAAAGCAGTAAACCCAAACCAGGAAACGTACTCATGCTACAGAAGACCCAAGCACCAAGGAAACTTACGGTCAGAACGTAATAATGGCAACATATGATTAAGAGTGCTGTCATTAACATTTACTAAGGTTTCTCTTGCAGCTAGACTACTACCCAGACGCTTACTTCCTGCCAGGCTGCTCCAGACTCGAGGACGCAGCAGCTCACTGTTCCTTTGCAGACTAGGGCACTACTGCTTTCGTGATTTTCACCCCTGAACACAGGCAAAACCCCATTTCTAAGAGCCCCACTGAGGGCAGTTTTTCCAGTGTCCCACTTCCCCACAATTGTACAAACATTGCCCCTACAGAATCATCTCCGGCCAGGGATTTCTCTGAAATAGCAGGTTGTTGTCTGTATGGACAGTGCATTGTTCCTGAGGTTAAGGTTATCAACTGGGCCTGTACTTGTGACTCTCATCTTTCCCCGTTGACCCTTTGCACTATCGTTGTTTTATTTCTGATGCGAAGAACCCTAAAGGGCAAATTTAAAAGCTCTTGAAGATAAGACTTTGTTACTGAAGATGCCATACACTTAGGATACAGGACTTGGAATGACCCAGTTAGAACTGACCTTCTGGAAGCCTCCTTCCTAAAGACTGGCTCTCATATGATCAGAGGATGTAATACATAGACCTTCTTAGCTGTAAAGCCCACAAACCACAACAATGACTGGACCAGCAAGATATCCATAATAGTGCAACACTGTTACCTTCATCTTAGAGAGAAACTAGCTGTCTAAACCGAAGGTCCTCTTAATGGGAAGGAATGTACACCTGCTATTGTAAACCTAGTTAACAACTACCCAGGCTGGAGAGGTCGTACACCCTAAAGGAAAATCTACCATCATTTCTCCAAAATCATGGCACTTCTAACTGCATTCTAAACAGTTATCCCTAAACCCACAGATAACTACAGTTCTCAGCCACCATCAGAAAAGCTATGTGCTTGTTTTCTTCTCCAACAGACAGAGACCACTACACAGATCCACAGCTGGTCAAACTGCAGACTGAGTGCGGCAAGCCCAGTCACAACTAACATGTCTGCAATGAACACCTGGGGAGGAATACAAGGGCCGCAGGACCGGGATGCCTGTGGCTAAATAGCGCCCCCTAGATGTCACAGGGGAAGGGCACCTACGAACTCTAAACAGCATGGTTATTTAAATAAGTCCAACATAATTAACACCAACAGCTGACATGCAAGTGTGGCTAAGGCAAATCCACAACGTCCCACCCCTTGATGAAGAGCTACACGTTCCCTGGCAGCTGAGACAGCTTTTGTCCGGGGACATGCTCCCACATAAACTGCCCAATCCCAAGAGGTCAGGCCTGGGCACGAGCACAAACAGGCAAGGCCAGACTCAGTAGGTTGTCTACACCCATGTATACATATGTAACAATGATAATTTAAAAATGAGAGGCTGTGACTGTGAAAGAAGGGAGGACATAACAGGAGTTATGGGAAGGACAGAAACAATATAGAGGACTCACATACAAATTTCTCAAAATCTTTTTAATTTAAAAGTATTATTATCTGGAAATTGTGTTGAAGAATTTTTTTAATGATGCTATGGACAGCATAGGGGATCACAAATCAATTTGTGGGGCAAATCATTTTATACATATAAAATATAAATAAAAAATAACTATCATTTCTTGAATTAAAGTATCACCAGAATCAAAATAAGGGGAAAATACCTTTACCTCATTTCTTCCCACTTGGGTTTCTGAAAGAGTGGGTTAGTGGTGGCATGCAGCTTCCTGTAACGTTAACAAGCTACGACCTGAAAAGTATTGACCCTCAATGGGACAGAAGGAGCTTCAGGCGACTGAAATGAAACCTCTGCATTAAAAACTTAGTATCTCAAGCTTGAGCTCTAGAGGAGGGAGAGGAGAACACAGGGGCTGTGATGAGGGAAGCTGAGAGAGAGAGAGATGAGGTGGGGATAGGAACAGAACAGAGAAAAGAGGGGAGGGGTGGGTGATACATAACCCTGAGGATGTTTCCTTAAAGCCACAGGCAAACATTATTTTATGTCTAATTCAAAATAAATATATATGCCAGGTGGTGGTGCACGCCTTTAATCCCAGTATTCGGGAGACAGAGACAGGTGGATCTCTGTGAGTGTGAGGCCAGCATGGGCTACGGAGAGTTCCCAGACAGGCTTCAAAGCCACAGAGAAACCCTGTCTTCAAAAACCAAAATAAAAGAATAGAAAATAAAAACCTCATATATATACTATACATAAATGTGCATGTACATGTACATAAATACTCACACAGCTTGAATGAAGCTATGGCACTTGGGGTGATAATGCCTCCCACAGGAGACACAGACTATGGAACAAAAACTGCAGTGCCAAGCGAAGGGAACCTCCCATCTGGTCCTTTGCTAAAGTGGAAAGAAATGCCCTAGAACAATACAGGGTATTGCTTTTGCCCCTGGCTGTCTCCCAGAACCTCAACATCAGACCCAACTGCTGAAGACACCATACAGTTGAGAAATAGGAAAGGGGGGAACTCAGATGGGACGGACCCCAAAGTCTCCCTGCCTCTCAAGTACCCTAAAGATGCTATGCAAGCTGCCGAGGGATAAAAGCAATCAATGGTCCTCCTCGGCTGTGATACCTAACAACCACAACTTGGCCATCAGGGCAGGATATCCCCAAGGCTGAAATAGTGGCACTTACAACTGAGAGATGTTTAAATAAAGCTTTCTAATGGGATTTAAGGCTAACTAAATAGGATGAAATTATGCCTGGTATTATGAATCTAGCCAATGTGCCTAGGTGATGAGGTCGTGGACTCTAGAGGAGAACCTACGGCTGCTACTTTTCACCAACCGGCACGATTCCTAACCGCAGACTGTGGGGTGTGTAACCCCAGTGGATACATCTACAGTACAACCCCTAACCTAAGGCTCAGGGACCATCTCAGAAGAGGAGCTGGAAAGAACAGAAGCACCAGAGGACCAGGACAGCCGCCGGGAGACAGTGTCTTCAGTATATGACAAGGGAGCTTTACTCACAATGACACCACCAGGTGACACGCCAGCCAGTGTGGATGGAGGAAATATCCCAAGGTGCCATCCCCAGATGCAGAAATACTGGCCAGTAGTGACGGCTCACGAGGAAGAATCGGTGTTCTCAAGGGATGAACCTGTCTAACCAGGAGCAATCAGCCCTGAATATATACAGCTACAAGCAACACCAAATGGGTACAGCAGTCTACATTTATATATACACACATGTGTATAAAATAATTATTAAAGGAAATCATGAATTTGAGATGAATGTGGGACACAGGGTGGATGAGAGCAGGGAGAGAGAGGGCGGCTGAAATGATGTAGATAAAGTTCCTATGTACGAAATATTCAAAATTTAAAAATTACTAAGGCCAATAGAGGAAGACGTTTTCTCCGGCAACTCAGACAGTCAGAACTTATTCTCAAAGTGAGAATGCAGATGGGCTGCTCATCCCAAACTCAGGGTGCGGGGGCAAGAGGATGTGGAGCGTCAAGCCAGCTGCCTATGAAGGGAGACCATGTCTCAAAACAAAACCAAAAATAAAAAATAAAATTTGGTTTCACTATAACAAATTGGTTCCTGCCAGGCAATGGTGACACATATCTGTAATCTTAGCAGTGGAGAGCCTCAAACAGGAGGATTCCTGTGAGCCTGAGGCCACTCTGGGTTTATGTGGCAAAATCCTATCCCATAAACACAAAATCAAACAGATTAGTTTGTACTGCTCAGGGAGGAGGTGCAGGGACAAAGAACCAACACAATGTTGGCTTGCTCACATTTGGCAACCCAAACATAAACACTAGTCTTAGATTTTTAACAACAGTTAGTTGCTTGTACGTTTTGGTCATCTAAACCTAAACTAAAACAAGGAAGTGAACAAATAAAACACCTACCCAAAATAAAGAAAAATTTCCCCAGGAAACCTTTATCCCAGCTTTCCTTCCTATCTCACTAAAACCACTCCCTACCCAATTTGCAACCAGTTCCACCTGTAAATTCCCTTCGCCTCACACTTAGACCCAGGGAATAAAAGCTCTGATTGACTACCGCAAGTCTCTTTCCTGCAAACGTCTCTCCTACGGAGGCCACAGCTTGGCACTTACTGATTAAATGTGCACCAGCATGTTCATTACGATAGATAATAGACAGACAGTAGGTAGGCTGGTCTCTCACAACAAAATTTATGTTTATCACAATAAATGTATTTATCAAAATATGTTTGGGGCCAGAAACTAATATTCATAAAAGCTAGCCTTGCTCTAATAACCCAAGGCCTTGGCTAAAGGGGTTGGGGGTCTACTCTTATGAAAGAAAAATAAAGCCAATCACTAATGAGGCAAAACTTCTCATTCAGACCAGCAAGTTGTTGGACAGGCTACAACCTCGGAGTTTGGCTCTATTCAGACACTAGTTAATGTCACGGTAGGGGAATAGTTAACTTTGCAACATAAGGTATAATTTCTAAATGCATGTCTCATTTCTTTAAGCTGTTGGGGTGAAGCTGAGAAATACTGTCTGATTGTTTTAGTCTCGTAACTTGGAAAAGAGATGAAATACATCCTTTAACTTTTTTTAATGCACTATTAACATGATGTGTGGATATGAGTGTGGATATGTGTGTATTGTGGTGGTATGTGCCTGTCAGAGGACAGGTTATGGAGTGGGTCTCTCCTTCTACCTTTACACGGGTTCCCAGGACTGACCTGGGCTGTCAGACTTGGGTGGCAAGCACTGTAACCTGCTGAGCCAGCTCCCTGGTTTACATGTAATATATTTATGAAGTAATAACTCAAAAGTCATATGCACAATTACATCTATAGAAAAAGTTAATTACATAAACCAAAGAAAGGGGAGAATGGCAGCTATCTCTCTGTTGTTCCAATGATGTTCTTTTATTTTTTCTTTCAAGGCTTTTCTAAAATGGAGTTGGCAGGATGGCTCAAGGTATATAAAGGTGCTTGCCACCAGGTCAGACAAACTGAGTACAATCCTGCTTGGTGGAAAGAAGAAACTGATTTTTTAATGTTGTCATGTATCTCCACAAACATGCTATATGACACATGGGTAAATGCACACACACACATATAATAATAATAATAAATGTAGAAAAGTATGTTTCTGGAATTAACAACAATAACAGAGTAAACCACAACCCATCAGATCCTATCTTGTGTTAATTTCTGAAGATGGTCTCACATGATAGCCTAGACTGGTCCTAGATTCACGACAGACCCCAGCCTGCCTCCAGCTGCCTCAAGTTCATGGCTTTCACCCTCCTTCTGCCTCCCAAATGCTGGGACCACAGATATCTACTGGCCACTGTATTGGGAATTTTTAAATTGACAGATATCTTAGCAAGAATATAAGCTGCAACAATATTATTTAATTGTACCTTTGAAATGCCGGTGTCTATGGCTATACTAAACAAGTATCTGTTACATGCCTTACTGTCTTATGTCATAAACTCAGCATCATTTTCAAGACTTTAACACTGGTATTTTTTTAAACTATTATAAAACGGAAAAGTCTGGGGGTACTTCTAGTAATAAAAGAAAAAGCAGGCAAGGTATTTATGATGGATAAATAAAAATATCTTCTCTAAAACAGTAACTGACAATTAAGTTACTTAAGATAGAAAAAAAAATGTTTTCTTAAAAAAAAAAAAAACTTCCTCAGGAGACTTTCAAACAGCTTAAACCATTTGCAAACCACAGTTTCATCTACGTCAATCTGTAACATTTTAAAACCACACAAAAAGGAAAGGAAATTTTTAGTTCAGCAGACAACCCTGCAAAATGGGACTGCCATCACTCTGGCTAGCTAAACAGCTCACGTTTCTCTGAAGACCCGGACCCAGGCCTGGCTCAGAGGACACCACCAGGTAAGTCCTTTTCAATGGCTAACTAATTCAGTTTTTCCCATGGGAACCAAAGTCATGATTTTCAGTGTTGGACTCCTATCAGCATTTTCTGTTCTCATTTGGCCTCATCTGTCTTTAAATTAAAAATATATATATATATATTCAAATTAGACCAATTATCCAAGCGGGGACAGCCTGAGCTAGTCACTTTTCTAACTAGATCTATACGGACAGCCGTGGTGTAACTTCCCGGCAGGTCATGACCAGACATTCCTCTACCAGTCCTTCATTAGCACATTTCAAAGCATGTCTACAGTGGCTCCTGTGGAAAATCTACTCTTCTGTTTTGTTTTATCCCCAAAGTAATGAGTCAGCTATGAGAAGGAGCCAAGGAGACGTTTAATTTCCATTCTGGATTTCGCTAGAACATAGCAGAGTTTGCCTACTTTGCACAGATACCACTGCCACAGAGTTTATCGAGCTCTTGGATCTGAGATTTGTGATAGAGAGCCTGGGACGCTGTTATGATACAATTCTGCCTACTGATCAACATATGCTAAGTTCTGAGAAACTGTTGTTTCATGGCAATCTAGACACAGTTAAGAAGCAAATGCCAAGCACTCAGGACTCTTCAGCATTAGTTACATTGTAACTATTTGAAGTAAATTACCCCACTCTGGAATAGATGGTCAGTTATAAATACAGAGAATACCAATCAAGACAAATTGTTATAATTCTTCTCATTACCATATGTCTTACTGATAAAACGAGAGCTTGACATATAGTTATTCAAGCAATAGGACACTTACAGAAACAAGTTACTATTTTCTATCACTATGCAACATCAGAAATGTCTATAAGGAAGTCAGAGAAGCCTAGCGTGAATTCAGATGTGAAGAGTCTCCCACAGGTCTATAGGCAGGACTCACAAAGAGGAAGAAGGAGAGAGGCTCAGAGTCCAGAGATCAGCAAGTACAGATCCTCATCTTGCTCCAATAAGCTGCGGAAATCTTGGGCACTTTGCAGTCTCCTCAATTGATTTGAGGACAGAAAAGAATCCACTCATCGTTAAAGTGCCACAATTCTAAAGTTCTACCACATGCTTAGGTATAGAGATGGGTAGGACTTATTCACAGGCAGTGCAGACTCAAACAATCTAAACTGAGACTCGGGATTAAGGGAGGGATAGATCAGTGGGAAATCGCGTGCTATGTATGCAGGAGCCTTGAGTTCAAACCCAACACTGAAAACAAAGACAGACACCAGGAATATTAAAGGAATATTCAGTCATGGTAACTTTGACAGTGTACAGAAATTACATAAAAGACCTAAAGTGAAATTTTAAATGTATGTGTATTTATGCGTGTATAAACACACACAGAGTAAGATTACACTGCAAAACACATGGAATGTCTATACTTCTCTTATTACTAGAGTGCTTGGGAAGAAAGTTAAAACTAAGAAGTTTACTGCAGCTGTTTTACGTGAAAACATCTAAGAATATTCCTGCCACATAACCCTCAGGTAAGGATTGGTTTTTAGAGCACCAATCATTAACATTAGAACCTCCATTGACATTACTATGGCTTCTAAAATATGACTGCGATGGACTCTTGGCTCTGTAATTTGCCAGCTCTCCAAGCAATGGATTTTAGCTTGGTATACCTCAGATTATAGCAACCACACAACAGGACTCATAAAATGTACTATAAAAAAAAATGGGTAGTCATCACAAATAAAAAGTAAATGCTTTAACATTTTCGTTAAGGTTGGTTGGTACAGAATGACAGTACCAGTGAACCCCAAAAGCCCTCAGTCCTGTGGGGAAAAGGGAAGAGCATGTAACCTTTAAGTAACACTTAAGACAGTTAGGCAGACATCTCCCTTATCAGCTTACTTGCAATCATTGCATCATTCCAAGATGCAATGGCCATTAGATGGCTCAGGAGTGAAGGTGTAAATTGGGTGCATGAGTAGACCTAAGTCCCATCACAGAATTCTGGAGAAGTGAAAGGAGAAAACGGACTCCACAGAGTTGTCTGTCCACAGACTTCCACATGCACACGAACAAGCATAATAATAATGACAAATAAATTTTAAAGGCACACATCGTATCATTAACTATTTTGGGGTGTGAAAGTTGGATAGTCGTTAGAAGTTGTTTGATTTAAAGAGGGTTTTATGGCTGCTGGGTCAGTCACTATTGTCAGTCACTGAAGTCTCAGTATCCTGCAACGTTACAGGTGACTTTGCTCCTGATAAAACTCTGGAGACTGAGAAGCCTAGGTTTTACACCGTCTGATTTCCGGGACGTTCAGAAAATTCCACATAGATTTGCTTTATGAAAGTGGTATTTTTTTGGCTTCACTTAAAAAGGAATATTAGTTAATATGAAAATGGATGGCCCACATCAGGAGGCATCACACAATGTACCACGTGTGTTCCTAAACATGTTGCGAGACTAGACCACACCAGAGGGAGCTCAGTCTAACTCGCGCCCACAAGTCAAGCCAGTATTCTCTACCTGGAAGGAGCATGTTATTGTCATTATCAGGCTCGATTGTGGTGGTTCCCTACTATGAAAGTTAGAAGGGGCTTTTGCTTCGTTTTGCTTTAGATTAGACAAGGTCTCATGTATACCAGGCTGGCCTTGCCATTTAGCCAAGAAAGAGCTTAAACTAGTGTACCTCCTGAGTGATGAGATTATAAATGAGCACCAGCAGGTCCAATCAACGTACAAGTTTTAATACTGGTACAACTGACCCATTCTTGAAAAATGCTGTAACCAATAAATATAGACCCCTGTTCTAGAAGCTTTAAGATTCACTTTCACAGACCTACTAAAAACACTTCGTAGAAAAAGTTACAGCCATTATGTTCAACAAAGTACCTGTCAAACTCCAACAATACAACTTTTTCCATTGGAATTTTAAAAAGTAAAAATAAATAGAAGAAAGTAATTTCATTAACATAGCAAGCATAATATAAGAAAAAAATATCCGATGGGTACTCAGACTTAAAAATGGCAACTAAATTCAATCTGGAAGATGTTCAGCATTTATGGTGTTCACCAGGCCCACACGGCTGGAGGCCACAAGGCTGGCTTTACAGGTGTATACCATTATGAAACCGGAACACGATGAGAGAGATAGTAGGCATCAATTCAGAACCAGAGCCTAACCCTTCAACTCCTCCCACTGAAAATAAGACACAAAATTTTATTTCTAAAAAATCTATTAGGAGGATTCAAAACACAGGACCTGCTTTCAAAATAACAATATAAAAAACCTTTGTTAAATTTACTGTCATCTCTTTTCTCCAACCAGCCTAGGTTCTGGCAGCATAAGCTACAAAACCTACAAAAAGAAAGCAGAAAGCTACATTGAACTCTTTTTCAGACAAAACCACAGGACCTTCCTCTCTCTACTTCCCAGAACCTCTGGTCACTTACCTCCTCTGCAAAGAAATTTCACCCTCAACTGGTCACAGACAGCATGCAACACAAACCCACAAGGTCAAAAACATCCCTTCCTAAGAACAAATTTACTTGGGATTTCCTGAAAGTCACAGAAATCAGACAAGGGAGAATTCGGAACGATCTAAGCTGTTCCCACTAGCCCAGTGAAACTCTTCCTAAGAACTAGAAAGACCATGAATTTTGAGTACAAATGTTTCTTTTAAAAAAGTATTTCCTAATTTTAGTTACTAACATCTCCCTCCTACTCTTTTTAACAGAGCCGTGGACGGTTATTTTTAAATATTGAACTCAAGCTTATCTCTGAAGATGACAAATAGTTCACTGTTCTGTCCCGTTTACAGCGATCTGGAACCATTTACATACTTTTTTTATTTAGTTTTCCTCATTGGAATCATTGGAAGTTGTTTTGCAACATGGGCTTTTATACAGAAAACCACAAATCAAAGGTGTGTGAGCATATACTTAATCAACCTGCTTACAGCTGATTTCCTGCTCACTTTGGCATTGCCAGTAAAAATTGTTGTTGACTTGGGTGTGGCACCCTGGAAGCTAAAGATATTCCACTGCCAAGTAACAGCCTGCCTCATCTACATCAATATGTACCTCTCTATTATCTTCTTAGCCTTTGTCAGCATGGACCGCTGTCTTCAGTTAACACACAGCTGTAAAATATACCGAATACAAGAACCTGGATTTGCAAAGATGATATCGACTGTCGTGTGGCTCATGGTCCTTCTCATAATGGTGCCAAACATGTTGATTCCCATCAAGGACATCAAAGAAAAGTCAAACGTAGGTTGCATGGAGTTCAAAAAGGAGTTTGGAAGAAACTGGCATCTGCTGACAAATTTTATATGTGTGGCAATATTCTTAAATTTCTCAGCCATCATTTTGATATCCAACTTCCTTGTAATTCGGCAGCTCTACAGGAACAGAGACAACGCAGACTGTGCAAACGTGAAGACGGCTCTCGCCAACATTCTCTTGGTGACAGTCAGTTACATCATCTGCTTTGTTCCGTACCACGCTGTCAGGATCCCTTACACCCTCAGCCAGACAGAGGTCATATCTGATTGCTCAACTAGGATCTCCCTCTTCAAAGCCAAAGAGGCCACACTGCTCCTGGCTGTGTCCAATTTGTGTTTCGATCCAATCCTGTACTATCATCTCTCAAACGCGTTTCGACTGAAGGTCACTGAGACTTTTGCCTCACCTAAAAAGGCTAAGGCTCAGAAAGAAAACTCAAGATGTGAAAGTGATGTGTAAAACACGGGGTTTCGCATACCAGCCCTGCCTTCTGACTGAACCACAAAGCTGGTCATAGTTTTCACAGATCAAAGAAGATAGTTAGTAATAAAAGCTGCTGATGGCTAGCAAAGCATGTGGGAAGTCCTTTTCTCAATACAAGCCCGCCCTGTCCTCACACAGTAGCTGGTATTCTTTAGCCCAAATATCTGCACAGGAAAGTTATCAGAGCACATTGAACCAAGGTCAACCTGAATGACCAACGTGAGGAGAGCCAGGGCAGAGACTGAGACTTGCTGCAATGGCTGCAACTCACTTCTTGATGAATACATGCCAATTAATCTGCATCTAAGCTGCCAGGAAACTCGTCAGCAACACAACCTTTAAGGTCTTCCACAACCTAAAAAATAAAGACATCAAAATACCCGCATTGTCTTCATTTTTATCCTACCACTTTGAAAGTTAGCAAATGCGCTATTCAGTAGTCCTACTTTTAACATCTGATTTTTTTGCAGCAGTAACAACTTTTAGTTATAAAACGTTAACAGTGACAGAACTGGGATCACAGTGGTTAATTCCACACCCTGGAGGTTGAGGTCAAAGGATTGTTATGAGTTTGAGACTAGCCTGGGCTAGTGAGTTGCAGGCCATCCTGGTCTATAAAATGAGACCCTATTCCTAATTAATTTTAAAAGGGGGTTGCAAATACATGGGGTATGTTTTTAAGAACACGAGGGAGCTGCTAAATTATGTTAATTGTTGAAACTGTTTTGGAAGTGAAAATCCACATCAAAGGTATTAGAAATATAAGACTAGCCAAAGAATCTTAAAGTAGAGACAAGGACTCATCACTAGGCCATGCTAGGAACATAGCCTAGATTAGATCATGGCACCTCTTAAATCTAGACACACGGCCAATCAGAAAGAGTCTGCAGTACAAAGTACAAGTCACTCCAGCTGTGAGCACATCCTCGCCATTGCTAATACATACCCAGGTGAGGCACGGCAATGAATAAACTTACTAGGAAAATCAGAAAAGTACTGATCAGCATGAATGAGGTTTGAGTTTGTGTTTTGGTCTAGTTCCCTCTCTCTTCTTTGGTGTGTGTGTGTGTGTGTGTGTGTGTGTGTGTGTGTGTGTTTGTGTTGGGGGTAGGGGATGGGAAGGACACCATGACCTCCTACAGCTTGCTGTATGTAGCATTGAGCTCACTATGTAGCCACACATAATCTTAAACTCCTGATCTTCCTCCGTCTACCTCCCAAGTTCCAGGATTAGACATGTGCTTCCAAAAGCAGCTCTTCTGTGTGTATTTGTAACATTACAAAAAAAAACCCCACATAAGATAGTTAATAATGGGCTAGAGAGACGGCTCAGCAGCTAAAAGCATTTGTTAGTCTTGCAGAGGACCCAGGTTCAGTCCCCAGCACCCCATATCAGGAGGCTCACAATTGCTTGTAACTCCACTTGTAGATCCCAAACCCTCTTCTCGCCTCCTCTGGTACCAGGTATGCTGACGGTACACATGCACACATGCAGGCACTCACACGTATGCACATCAAATAAATAAATCTAGGAAGGAAGGAAGGAGGGAGGGAGGGAGGGAGGG
>NW_026068061.1:3272177-3327459 GCF_014885135.2 Alexandromys fortis | reverse complement strand
AGGAGGAGGAGGAGGAGGAGGAGGAGGAGGAGGAGGAGGAGGAGGAGGAGGAGGAGGAGGAGGAGGAGGAGAAGGAGAAGGAGAAGGAGGAGGAGAAGGAGAAGGAGAAGGAGAAGGAGAAGGAGGAGGAGAAGGAGGAGGAGAAGGAGAAGGAGAAGGAGAAGGAGAAGAAGAAGAAGAAGAAGAAGAAGAAGAAGAAGAAGAAGAAGAAGAAGAAGAAGAAGAAGAAGAAGAAGAAGAAGAAAGAGAGTGAGAGTGAGAAAGGGAAGGAGGGAGGGACAAAGGACTACATTGCAATAGTGATGAGTGATGGTGACTGCGGACTAGATGTGGTAGCACATGCCTGAAATACCACACGTGGGAGCGGAGGCATCCAAGAAAGAAGTATTACAAGCCTGTACAGATTTTATAGCCATGTGTGCTCGTGTACACACACACACACACACACACACACACACACGAGGGGGTTGGGGAGGAAAGGAGGGAGGGAGGATGAATGTGTTCTTAGATTGCAATATTATTTTTGTACTTCAACAATTAGTTTCAAAGTCCTGTGTATAAGTTCACAAATACATTCTTGGTCTGATGAAAGCAATTTAAAAGGCACTAATTGTCTATATTTTAAAAAGAAACATCTAACAGCAGTTTCTGGTAAATATCCATGACAGGAACTCCAATCATTACGACATGTCTGACACCCTGTGCATTCTTGCCGGGTTACAGGCGAGCAGAATTCATACACAACAGAACAACATCCCCCCCCCCAGCCCCCGCTCTGGTGAGCAGATCAAAACAGCCACGAAACAGAATGCTCGTACAATTTTTGAATCTTTGCTCAAGGAGCCCTTCATGCTCCCTCCTTGGTCGACGCGACACAAGGTGGGTTCATTTTTCAGACTGGCCCACAGTCTACAGGCATTTTCTTGAGGAATGGTCAATGTGGAAGGGGCCATGCCACCCTGGGCAGGCGGTCCTAGAGGTATATGAGAAGTGGCTGAGCAAAAAAAGGAAGAAGGAAAGAAAGAAAGAAAGAAAGAAAGAAAGAAAGGAAGGAAGGAAGGAAGGAAGGAAGGAAGGAAGGAAGGAAGGAAGGAAGGAAGGAAGAATCCTCCATGGCCTCTTCTTCAGTTCCTAGCTCGATTTCTGCCCTGATTCCCTCCTTCATGATAGACTGCAGTCACCTGTGGAATGAAGCAAACCTTTTCCTTTTGGTGGTGGTTATCACAGCAGCAGATAGCAAACCAGAACAAAAGTTAACCAAAAACTGGACCCAAAGGTGGCGTAGCGGGTAAGAATGCTTCCCGTGCAATCATGACGACCTAAGTTTAGATCCCAGAATCCATGTAAAAAGCCAGGAATTGCCACTCACTCCTGTACCCCAGGACTGTAGGGAGCAGAGAGTAAGGTCACTGGAGCCCATTGGCCACCGGCTTCGTTCTCGCTACCGTAAGAAACCTGTGTCAAAGGGAGAAGCATTACGTGGCACACACTCCTCTGGCCCCTGTGAATGTGTGCACAGGTGAACACTCTTGCATACACACTCAGCCCACAATATACACCTTATATGCGTGCATAAGCACACGCAAAAAAAATATTAAAATTAAAATTAGATCCTTTAACAGCTGTCAAGGGGCGCTGTCGAGCAGCACTTCTCTCTAAGGAGACAGACAAGGTCACGTGAACAACACAACGGAGAAGTTGACTTCTGGTACCTGCTCAGATCCCAGAAGCACAGAGAAGGCAGACAGACTGTAACATCTGCTCACACAGGCCAGTGCATGTAACTCTCAACTACTTCCAGCACTTCGCTGTGTTATTTTATACTTTGTTGGTTTTTCTTGGTTTTGTTTCTTGAGACAGAGTTTCTGTGTAGCTCTGCCTGTCCTAGAATTCACTTTGTAGACCAAGCTGGCCTCAAACTCACAGAGATCCACCTGCCTCTGTGCCTCCCTAGTGCTGGGATCAAAGGCGTGTGCCACTACTGCCAAGATTACACTTACTATTTCAAAACAACCCCAAGGCATGATAGCTCATGTATGAATATGCCAGAAGCATCTGTAATACATAAGGCCAACCCCTCTGCTACCACAAATGAACTGCCAGTTTACTCTGCTGTACTGCAAGCTGGTGACAGAAAGAACCATAGAAAATTATTGATAATATTCTGAGATGAACAACAAAGGAGTCTGTAAATTTTTTACATAGCACAAGCACACAAACAAAAAGGGCATTTTAACTAACATAAGACAAAAAATATGAACTTAATCAATTTGAGTCATTTAGGTAGATGTTCCAAAATATCAACTATATTTAGCTTTCACAAAATCCTCAACTTCCCAAAACTTGTAAGTGTCCAAAGCATTCAGGAAACAGTTACCCAAAAAATTAAAAATGTCTCAGCTTTTAGCCCAATGTTCATTACGACCATCAAAAATACTCTCATCTCTCTTAGGGATAAACACTTCACTAAAGACTTCAACACGCAGTTTCCTGCCACGCTTTCTTCAGGTGCTACCTAAGCTTTGAACCCACCAAGTCCAAAGCCAAGCCCACCCCACCTACCACCTCTTGACAAAGCTACACCCATCCCACCTTCCAACCCTGTCATCAAGTCAGAACCACCTCCTCAGTGACTCACTTTGAGAACAGAAGGGACCCAAAATGACAAAAGCCTGCCTGTTAGTGACACAAAGGTTTCCACCCAATTGCTAAACTGGCCCCAAATTCTTACTCATCTGTAAAATGCAAAAAGTACCAATACTCAAACAACATGAGTGAAAAAAAAAATTAACCAGCAAACGACTTTCAAATTAAAGTAGGAAACATATCTAGGCATTACTTGTAGTCACTCAAATCCTTTTAATATAAGGATATTGATATTGGGAATTCTATTAAATCTAATTAGTGACCAATAATCGCACCATAACATCCAAGCTATTATCTGTATACACAGGCCATATGATCCAAATTAGGGCCATCAAACCAACAGCGCAAAGTTTCACCTGACATCGTTACACGTGAGCGGATGGGCAGGTGGGTAATCCGACGGCCAAGTCACCAATGACCACGTAATGAACTCATCCTGGTACACGCCGATGGAACCGTGACTTACCAGAGGTATGGGAAAGTGGGTTGCGTACTGCAGGTGGCGGAGGAGGTCATAATTTGATGGAAAGATCAACTCCCTTGGTTTTTCTCTCTTCAGCAGTTTCTCACCATTAACCGACATTCTTCGGCTCAGGGAAGGGTTGGCATTCTCACAGGACTCTCCAGGCATGGGAGAGAAAATCTATGTCATGTAAAACAAATATTAGACATCATTAATGAAGAGGGACCAGCCATTGTGCCACGTACCAGAACGTCAGACACAAGACGCTCACAAAATAATGATCAGAAAGGTAAGTAGAAATTCTATTAATTTCTACAAAATTAAATCATAAAATGAAAATCACACGTGGCACCAGAACGTCAGACACAAGACGCTCACAAAATGATGATCAAAAACGTAAGTAGAAATTCTATTAATTTCTACAAAATTAAATCAGAAAATGAAAATCACACATGAGAAGAGCGGGTGGGGGAGAGTGGTCAAACCAGTAAGAGGACTGGCCATGCAAGCAAACTTAAAAGTGTTACCCTCAAAGGGTTACATTTCCTCCAAAAACACATGCTTAATAACACTTAATAAGATTAATCCATAGATAAATATTCCAAAATGTACAAACAATGCTTTTATAAACAGTAAGATTCATGAAAAACACATTACACTGAGAGATGGTAGAAAAATGAATGAGTCATGACGCTATTCTTCAGAAACTCGATGTGTAGATTATCATAATAAAACTACATCCCCACACTCCCCAGAGAGGATGATCCCAAAATGATGATGTCAAAGCCAGTCAGCTTTGTAGCCTTTTCAAAGGGGGCAAAGCGGACCAGCAGTGAGGCTGGCCTGAGACAGAACAACCACAGGCAAGCAGGTGACTTAGTGAGGGTGACATCGCCATCACAAGTGAGTCATTCCAGCACACCAGGCAAGAAACAAAAGGATGGAGACAAGCTGGGTGGGGGAGGGGGGAGTGGTGGGTTAGCTGCCAATGAGAACCAAAGGTTGAACCTACTGGAAACTCAGAACCAAAGTCACTTTTAAAGTCACTCTTGTCTACTTCATCAAAAATGTGAGCGGTCCCTGAGCCGAGGCCCATGTGCGCCATGATACTGTGTTCCTGTGAGTGCCGGAAAAAAAGAAAGCCGCGTTGTAAAAGCTGCAGTTTAAAAGCCGGAGGTTGAAAGATGACAGTAAGTTGTTCAGCGTCCTGTCTGTCACTCTCACTGTCTACTCCTCTAAAAGAGTTAAAGGAAACTTGAAGGCATGCATTGTGTGTTAGAGTCACAATCTGTCCCCCGTGAAGAGAAGGCCTTAACTCCCATGATGTTTTAAAGGAAGAGCACAGAGCTTCTTCACTTAACACAAACCGGCCACAATTTCTTTCACTGAGCTATTTCCAATAATAATAATAATAAAATGAGATTCTTAAAGATCTAAGAATAAAATGAGATGTTTTAAAAAGCAAATATACCTACAACTTTAAATAAGTATAGCATAAGAGTACCTGGCAAATTCATATTTAATAACAGAAATAAAGCTGTATTTTGAGTACTCCCAGAGTGTCATTAATTTCCACTGGCTTCTCACTGTCACCTAAATCATTTTATCTTGAAATTTTAAATATCTGGGACAATGTCTAGAATGTCGGAACTTGAGAGAAAGCCGTACAGTCGTCAAACCTACAGCAGAAATTGCTGCAAAGAACAATTCTACCCTGGTTTAGAATGAGATTAAATTTTGCAAAGAAAATCTGTGTTATTAAGAACGAGGGACTCTCCCTCTATTTGGCCAAGAGTGGTGTAGGGAGACCCTCCTTAGAATGACAGCCCAAGGGGTGCGGGAGTAAAATAAGTTCACCTGTGAGGCACAAAACAAAAAGAAAATTTCAGGCTATACACATCTAAAGCTAAAAGCATATCATTTTAAACTCATGAAGAAGAAAAAAAAACTGTGGTCAGTCTCATCTTTTCAATAACTATACAAGGTAGAAAATTCTAGAAGATATATCATCAAATATGTCATCTGTGATTGGAGAGGAAATAAACTTTGTAGAGAGAAAGTAACTAAAATCCCATTGTCTTCCCATCACCGAACTGCCTATCTGAAACTGACTCCCCCAGCGGAGTTCACTTTGGGATGCGGTACGGACATCAAGCCCAGGGGTATACCTCCATCTTCATATCATGGTCCTTGGAATAGTGTTCGTCTGCATTCTCTCCTGCAGAGGCAGTGATGGACAGATCTCCTCGCGAGATGAGGGTGCACATGTACGCATCATGGGAGAAGACGTCGTGGCGGATAAACTCACAGAAGAGCAGCACCAAGTTCACAAATTCCACCTTCTCGCACTCGCTGTTGGGGTCCGCTGCGTGAGAAACAAATTCAGTCAGAGAGCCCTTGGCCAGGCAAAAAATAAAGAGAAGACAGAAATCCTTCAAGGTTTCATAACATTTTCATTACCTCTCACACTCTCCCCAAGTACAGAGATGACAGGGGTAATAGAGATAGGAGCATACTGGCTGGTTTTATGCCAGCTTAACACAAACTAGAGTCATCAAAGAAGGAGCCTCACTTGAGGAAATGGCTCCTCCCTAAGACCCAGCTGTAAGAAACTGACAACAACCCAAACAAAGAATGGGTAAAGAAAACGTGGTACACTTACACAACCGAGGACTACTCAGCTGTTAAAAATAAAATAAAATCATGAAATGAGCAGGTAAATGAATGTAACTTGGAAAAATCGTTGTAAGTGTGGTAACTCAGACAGTCCCGGAAAGACAAACATGGTGTGTATTCAAATTCTATGGGGATATAGTCTGTTAAGGGAAAGGTAATCATGCTACTATCCACAGACCCAGAGAGGCTAAGTAATAAGAGGGGCTCTAAGTTATGCACAAGGAAGGGTCTTCTTCCCTGGAAAATGGAAATAGAAGATATTTTGTGGGTGGATGGGGTGTGGATAGGGATGGGAACAGGAAGGATCCGGTGGGGAAAAGGGAGAACTAGTACTGGGAAAGACGACTAGATTGGGGGGCAGGGGGGCATTTGGGGGCCATGTAGAAACCGAGCATAGTGGAAACTCCCTGGAATCTATGAGAGTGACCCTAATGAAGTCTCCCAGTAATGGGGAGTATGGGGCCCAAACTGGCATCTTCTGTACCAGGCAAGGCTCCCAGCACTGGGACATCAACCCAGCCACAAAACATCTGACCTACAATCTGCCCTATCTGCAAGATGAGCTGAGGTAATAGTGGTGCAATGACTGGTCCAATCTGAGGCCCACTTCACAAGAGAGAGCACATGTCTGGCACGGCCTGGATAGCCAGCAACAAGAGGTTGGACAGCCCAGAGGTGAGGACAGTCCAGGTGCGGAACAAACCTGACTGGAAAAAAAAAAACCAAGGGCATCATTCTTAATGATAACCTGTTCCTGCTATACTCATAGATCAAACCCTAGCCCAATTGTCATCAGAGAGGCTTCATCTGGCAACTGATGGGAGCAGATGCAGAAACTCACAGCCAAATACTATGCAGAGCCAGGATAACCCATAGAAGAGGGAGAGGAAGGACGGTGGGAGCCAGAGGGGTTGGGGACACCATGAGACCACAGGCTAGAAAATCAACTAAGCAGGGCTCACAGGGGCTCACGGAGACTGCAGCAGTAATCACAGACCCTGTAGAACTCTGAGCCAGGTCCTCTGTATCTGTGTTATGGTTGTAATAGCTTCGTGTTCTGTGGGACTCCTTAACAGTGGGAGTAATGGGTATCTCTGACTCTTTCATCTGTGCTTGGGACTCTTTTCCTCCCATTGGGTTGCCTCTTCTATCCTTGACATGAGGACTTGTGCCTCCTCTTGCTGTAATTTGTTGTGCCACTTTCAGTTGCTATCCCCCGGAGGACGGCTATTCTTTAAGGGGATGGAGGAGAAGTAGATCTTGGGTAGAAGGGAGGCATGGCAGGGGAGTGGGGGGGGGGGACTGGGAAGAGTGAAGGGTATGGAAACTGAGTGTAACCACAATCATTATATACTATAAAAGTGTCAAAGAAAAAATAGTAAGTTCTCCTTTTTGAGTTTCATTCAAACATTGACTGAGGCACCAACGTTTATAAAGCACTGATAGACGGGTTAGTTTCTTTTTAGGTGTATGTGTGTGTGTGTGTGTGTGTGCATGTGCCATGAGTTTATTTGCACACTGGCCCCCTCAGAGGTGAGGAGAGGGCGTAGGATGCCCTGGAGCTGGAGGTGCAGATGGATGCCAGCTTCCCTTAAAGAATGCTAGGAACCGAGCCTGGGTCCTCTGGAGAACAGTAAGTGCCTTCTCTCTAGGCCTTATAGGCAGCTTTTTATTGTGCAGTATTAACTGGAAAATATGGATCCTATTTACTAAAAACAATTCCAAGCTTAATGATAGTTGTTCCTGAAAAAATAAATGACCATGTACTTCATAATGCAAGCCAAAGCCTGGCTGGATTGGTTTCCTTTTATTGCTAATACAATTTGTGGTTATCTTTAAATACATTAAGAGGGCTGCATCTTCGGGGTATATATGTGCACTATTTCAAGTGAGACTTAATGATAGTTTAAATGCTAAAGAGGCAGGCTTGGGGGAGCATCCTATTATGGCTGGTCTTGACTGTAAACTAGATGAGATTTAGCATCATCATGGAAACAATGCTCTGTGCGTGTCTGTGGGGGAGTTTCCAGATCGTGATAAGTGGGAAGCCCCTGAATGTGGGTAGCACCTTTGCATTTGGCTAAGACACTGGACTGAACCAAATTAAAAACAAGCTGACCACCAAGCTTTGCCCTCTGCCTCCCGAGTGTGGGTGCAGGATGCCCAGACACCTCAAGCACCTAGAGGCCCAGACTCTCCACCACGACGGACTGTGTCCTCGAGGGAAAGTGAACCTTTCCTTCAACTGCTTTTATCGGGCATCTCCTCACAGCAATGAGAAGAGTGACCAATGCCCACTCACCATGAAGAAGAGGAGATAAAGGGACACAAGGCAGCAGTCGGCTCAGAATTTTTTCTCCCCCTCAATTCCTAACCCATCTGTAGAGTTCAGATTAGGATTTTCAGTGCTGTAACAACATTCTACAAGCTTTATATCATACCCTTTTAGATGAGCTTAGAAAACTGTACAGCTAAGTCTACAAAGTTAGATGCCTGGCACCATCATTCTCATAAACACCAACCCCCAAAATGAACTCATACAAAAGCTGATGTGCTTCATCCCCTCAAGATCGTTCCTAAGTGTCTCCTCTCACGCTCAATGGCAGGCAGCCTCTTCTCAGGGAAACTGAATGGGTCTCTCAGACAGAAAACGTGACCCAGAAGAGGCAGAGAACAGACATTCTATCCAAAGACAATTGAAATGGGTGGAGGCAGTAAATTGGGAACAACTGTGCACCTTCCACACGGCCCAAGATAATTTAGAGTTGCCCAGTACTGTGCCTGGCTTTCTGCTATCGGGGTATCTTCTACCTCTCATCTTCCGGTTGCCTACTTTCAGACCACCTGGTCGGTTCCAATACTTGCTTGCACCAAGGCCATTGGTTCTCAACCTGTGGTGTGAGACCCCTTTGTGGGGCTGCATATCCGATATCAGACAGTTACATTACTATTTATAACAGTAGCAAAATTACAGTTACGAAGAAGCAACAAAGTAACTATATAGCGTCAGGCACCGCTGAGGAACTGTACAGTCAAGGACAGCAGCATTGAGAGCCATTGCCCAAGGCTCTAAGGCCTCCAGAAAACTCAAGGAAAGCCTTGCCTTGTCCCAAAGATCAGCCAAAAGAAGATCTCTCTGCAAGACCATCATAAAAACATGTATTTAGTTTGTTATTTTACCTTCTTTCCACAAATCTCTCCCTTCCCTGCTATACCTATCGCTTCTCACTCTGCCACTTTTGTGTCCTTCTCCGTCTTCCATGGGAATACCCCGGAAAAAAATGGTGGGCAAGCTAACACTGCTCACACAATCACTTCTCAGAAACTTCCCACCCTTAGCGCCCCTAATACGTGCTTGTCGATTCCACAAACTCACAACTTCCCAACGACGAAGTAGGAGGGCATTAGCTTACGGCGATGGAAACATCTCAAGGGGAATGGTGATGCCATGGCCACGCCCACACATCAGCCAGCTACCTGGAGGCTACAAGGCTATGAAGTGCTGTTGCTTTATTTACCTCCCTTCTTAATTAAATGGAAGAGAAAACCAGAAGATTGGAAAGCAGCTCCAAAAGCAAACCAGTATCATCACAGTGCACGGCTAAAGTATCGTGGGACCCAAATTCCTCTGCTTGGGTAAGAGACAGGGGCGAGGGGTGGAGGGTGGAGGAGGTGGAGGGGTGGAGGGAGGGACTAGTGCGCCAAATATAAGAGTACGAGGACACTTAACTTTTACATTTTAAAGGTTTTTTTTTTGATACTTCATTGATTTTAAAATGACTAAACTTACCCAGTGGGAAAAAAACAATTATTACATTTTCTTAGATTATTTCCCATGCCAAGAACTTTAGATGAGATGCAAAGAAGAGAAGGCTCAGCTGATAAAGGAAGGAGGGATGGTGTGACGGAGGGAGGGAGGGAGGGAGGGAGGGAGGGAGGGAGGGAAGGAGGGAGGGAGGGAGGGAAATCCCTCATCTAAAGTGAAATGTCTTTTTTACTTACACAGTGATGGGGCCTGTGTATCTAAAAATCTTAGCAAAACATTCTGGAAAACAGGCAAGCTAGACCCAGCAAGCGAGGCTGAAGAAATTGACTCCTTCTCATCCAGGACTTCTGAGTCACCACATCTCTGAGGTTAAAAACAAACAGAACGGTGCATGAGTACAGTTACAACAGGTGACGATCTGCCAGCTCAGATAAACATCCGAACTCTGAGAAAATCGAGGAACTGAGACTTCAGAACCATCTGAAGAACACAGGCCACAGAGAGTGTCACTCCTAATAGAGGAAACCAACTTCTCCGCAACAGTTCAGCTGACCCAAAGAACACCCCAAGGAACGTAATCTGTGTAAGCTGTAATTTCTTCTGTGCACTGTAAACTCTGCACTACTAGTAGTGCCCCCACTGATTACACAAGACAGTGCAGTTTAAATATTCCTTACTCCTAGGCACAACGGCTGGTAAAAGCCTAAGTGCAAGTCTACTGCTTTTTCCTGGGCTCTCTGGCACACAGTTATAATTCCAGTTACTTTCTGTTGTGTTTCCATCAGGAAGACGCCTATAGAATGTGTGGTAGGAGCTGTCAACTGAAGGAGCAAACAGTTCTTCCAAAAACATTCTTTTGTTTATTTATCATACTTCAACAAAAGTGTTTTCCTGGGGCCTCCTGGACTCTCCGTGGCTCAGGAAACATCTAGAAAAGCCCTATGGAGAGCCAGGTCCTCTAGTCACACCACAACTTGAGAAGCCCAATGCAGAACCCAGCCCAGGACAGACAAGGTCACTGTTGTCAAGCTGGTGTTCTGACAGGGGAGGGCAGATAGGAAACAACAAGGACATCATCGACTTTCACTGGTGCTGCAGTGAAGAAAACGATGTGGATATGATCACAGGGCAACGGCAGACTTTCCATCACCTAGGAGATGTCATGTTACCTAAGGATGTCCCACGGGAAGACACTTAATGAAACACCAGTGCTCTGTAGAGGGACAGTGGACAAGAAAATGTTCAGGAGCAGAATTTGCCACCCAGAAGGGACAGCCAGCGCAAAGGCCTGAAAACAAAAGTAAGTTGTATATGGTGAGGGGACAGACAACCAAGACAGCGTGAGAATTGTAGCCCCAGGACAACAGGTTCCAGATGTTGTAGGGAAAGGTGGGTAGGGCAAGCAACAGGAAGTTCTGTGGGTCTTAGAAACTTTGTCCAACTTAGGAGGGGAGAATTACGATCAGACCCGTTTACACTTCTAGAAGCACACTCTGAGGTCTCGTAGAGGAAAGGAGAGAGCACCGTGAAGCAGAAGAGCATGGGAAGCCAGAAGTCACCAGGGCGCGGCAGCTCACACACGTTCCCTTGGCCACTGGGCTAATATTTACTTTAAAAATGTTCACTTAACCTGGCTGTGGGGGCACACACCTTTAATACCAGCACTGGGGAGGCAGAGGAGGGTGGAACTCTGACGTCGAGGCCAGCTTGGTCTAGAGAGAGAATCCAACGACAGCCAGAGCTACACAGAGAAACCCTATCTAGGAAAAAAAAAAAAAAAAAAAAAAACAAAGAAAGAAAGAAAGGAAGAAAGAAAAGAAAAAGGGAGGGAGGGAAGATGGGAGGGAAGAAGGATTCATAAAATATGAACCTCAGTGTCACAAAACTGGGTTTCTTTGTTCCTTTCAGATGTTAAAATTTAACTTTAATGGATACCGTTCTTAATTATTCTCAAACTCAAATTATTCAGTGTCTACTTGGATCCTACTACGAGTCTTGAGAAGATGACATATCCCTCCCACTCCTTTCTCAAGACAAAGAAAGCTAACATAATACAGAGAAGAGCCAAGATGTCCCTCCTTGGAGCAGTATTTTAAGCTACATCATGCATAAGTAGAGAGAAAACTGGACCTACCTCTGCCTCAATCTCTGCTTGCCTTTTCTCCAAGAGTTTCGCCACGGCCATGGCCCTGTGCTTGCCAGATCGTTTGCAGCTCACAGCCCACTCACATAACAACGTCACCACTGCTTCGTCATTGGGGGCAACCTAGTGACCAAGAGAAATGCACCAACCATATCACAATAGATGGAAGCGAAGGCCTACCTAAACATTGAAGCTTTGTTCCCAAGTTTTACTAGCAGATATTTTCAAATCATTTTAACTTAAATAGGAGAGGAAAACCTCACTTAGAAAGAAAGAAATCACTTAAAATTCACCCCAGTGTGTAACAACTCCAAGAAAGCCAGAGTTTCCTTAAAGAGGCCTTGACGCTCTAGTATTGAGTTTCACATCCGCACAGGGAAACGACCACTGGACTCCGAGAGCAGCTGCTAAAAAGCCCACATACCCAACTCCACGGTTAGGTGGTCAGCATGTGGACTGATCTGTTTGTCGTGTAATCCCATCAGACTTTGCCATTAGTGAGAAATTAGGATAAACAAACCATGTGTGTGGCCCACCGCGCTAAAAACCACAACCATGAAGAGGGGAAGCCAAGCATCCAAAGAAACAAAACCTGCAGGCAGACCTGGTCAGCAAAGCACATACAGAGCGGCGTCATTCCGGGGACAGACTCCAGCGACTGAGGAGAGGGTTTGGTTTCAGGGACCCACGGGGACATGAAACATAGATGGTGGGATTGAGGGGTGACAGAAGAGAAAGCGGGCCTCTTGTGTCGTGCCTTTGCTTTACAGCACCCATGCTACCACAGCACCCTTCTGGCCACAAGACTGCAGTATTTCTCGTGAGCATACACATTATGATAGGAAAAGTAGAGGACCGCAGTGTTAGCACTGAAACACAGCACTGGACAGTCCCCACACTTCAGAACTCATAAGCTCACGTATGGTTAGGATACAGTTATGAGAGCCGTCCCAGGAGGCATAATCCCTCACATAAACCAAGGCTTACGGACCCTGACATGGACAGGATTCCAGAATGAAAATGGATGAGGAGCTGTCGAAACTGGCAGTCCACTCAAATCCTAAACCTCTTATTTCCCTTTCCTAGCTGGTATCAACTACAAATACTTCTTGGCTAGAGGGAGGACTTCGGGTCTACTTCCCTGCTCAGAGTTGGGGTTCTGTCCAGCTCGAACCTGTACAGGTCTGGTGCCTGCTGTCACTGTCTGTGAGACCAGACCTGTACCCATTACACCTGGAAGACACTGTGTCCCTGAAACCCTCCACCACCTCCGGCTCTTACAATGTCTTTTCTTCCACATAGATCCCTGAGACTTAAGATGAGCAGACATTCCATTTAGGGCTGACTGTTCAGAGTCTCTCGCTCTCTACACATTGTGCAGGTATGGGTCTCTATGTTATTACGCAGCTCCCATGGGAAGTTACTCAGATTTGGACTGAGCAATGCACGCTTCCATGGGTACAGCAATATGTCATTGGGAGACATTTTATTGCTTTGTTCATTTAGCAAAATAACACAGTAGGTTTTCTCCTAGGCCTGTAACCTATCTAGTCTCAGGTCCCAGGTAACTCAGTGTTGGGCAGCCACACTCCAAGGAAAGCCACATACATGTCCAGGAATAGCTGGCTAACACAAAATAATCCCCATGTTTTGAGGAGTTGTTTTTTGTTGTTGTTAGTTTTTTTTTTCTTACTGCTTTTATTGTTTGCTTTGATTTTCATTTCTTGGGGGGTTAGATTTTAGATTTAGTAGGTCTTTTGTTTGTTTGCTTGCTTGCTTGCTTGCTTTGAGAAAGAGAGCACACAGGCACACCTGAAGTTGGTTAGGTAGGGAGATGAAAAGGATCTGAGAAAAGTTGGGAGAGGAGAAAACAAGGTCAAAATATACTGTATGAATGCATTTTTAAAACTTAAAAAAAATGCTCTAGGACTTTTCTCCAATGTTTTTAAATTTTCTCTACATATGTGCTGTTATTATTTTGGCAGACACCTTAAAGGGAGCTCTAGGTCTCTTTATTTAAGAGACCCAGTGCCTACAGTATACATGCAAGAGGGTTGGATGCTATGAAAGGCAGGAAGACATCCTCTACAAATGAGAAGGCAATGTTAGTAAAAAGATGAGCCCAGAGGAGAGAGGAGCTTATAAGGCCATTCAATAAAAGAGCAGTCCTGGAAAGGTTCAGTGTAGGACATAACTAAGACATTGACATTTTGATAGTCTCAGTGCTCACAGCGTTTTAATCTAGATAGAAGAACTACAGTTTCATTTGATACTTTTACAGTACAAAAGAAAAGTATTATTTTAAAAGAGAATGGACCTGGGCCATGAAGGAAAATTACAGGCTTTCTGATAAACAATAATAAATATAAAAGACAGGAAAGCCCTATTCAAAAACAACAAAAATCAAATACCCTAGTACAAACTTTGGGTATAACCCCTACTCTCATGACTACTGTTTATCGGACATTGTGTTCTGCCCTAATTAGGTGTGACCTCATTTCACACAGAAGCCTGAAAATAGCTACTGTTCAAGATATGGTGAGAAATAAAGACCAGCATCCTTTGTCTAGCCCAGAACAAACCCCCCAAACTTACCAAACTCTGAATCACCCATGGCTGGCCACAAGGTAACCCCATCTCTGCTTGTTATTTACAAGCAGCTGGTATCAACTGAAGCACATTCCAGATCCTTCATTAAAATCTAAGTTCATTCATTCTGTATAACTTAAAAAACAACAACAACAACTATGCCACTATTCAGGTCAGAAAGCTAGGTTTCATCTTTCTCCAAAACCCACACCCCAACTATAAATGCCTTGGCCACCCCCTCCTGTTGCACCTGATTGTCCCTGTAGTTCCCCAGAGCTCCAGAGAACTGACTTCAACTCTATAATGAGGCTCAGGGATCCTTGCTGACCAGAGAGATTCTAAGAATACATTTAGGTTGTCCTACAACCAAATTTCTAAAAGCCTGCTGTTACAGGGATGCCCCTCTGTATACTGTGAATATGTTTTATTACCATTGACTAATAAAAAAGCTGCTGTGGCCTATGGCAGGGCAGAATATCACTAGGCTGGAAACCAAACAGATACAGGGAGAAAGAGGGCAGAGTCAAGGGAGAAACAAGTAGTTGCTGGAGAACCAGGATATGAAGTAACAAGTCATGAGCCTTGTGGTAAAATGTAAACTAACAGAAATGGTTCATTTAAATTGTAAGATCTAATTAATAATAAGTCTGAGCTAGTAGGCTAAACAGTATGAAATTAATTAATATTAAACCTCTGAGTGGTTGTTTTAAAAGTGACTGTGGGACCAGGCAGGATGAGAGACCTCCAGTTACAACAGCATCAATCAAAAATTCATGCAAAGTAATTTTACACAAGTTCATAAAAGGCAGAAAATGCAGTTACAGTTCACCTAACTACGGGGGCTGCACACTGGTGTTTGAACAGTAAATGTAAGAAAGCTACACAGCAGTTTTAAAACTGGAAACCTTCCTTAACAACATACTCTGTAAGTAGTGCCCATGCGGGATGATGTTATTAAGTGCAATGCCGGCTTAGCCAAAAAAATAACCTTTTCCAGAACTAATGTGTTTCATAGAAGGGTTAGAAAAGGGTGTTATGAAACAGGTGGATCCTGTATTTTAACTGCTTGTTTATTCATTTAGTATCTATCGAACACATTCTTATTGTGAAGTCCTCTTCTAAGCACTGAATATAAATACATTCTCATATTTTACTTTAGAAAAAAAAAGAGATCAGTAATATCCTTATGGATATTATTTCTAATATAGCCACACAATCTTTAAAATGTTCATATAATTTGTTTCAGTAACTCAATCTCTAAGGAAAAAGATATGGGAAAAAATTTAAATGATAATAGAAATGTGTGCTCCGGGCATCTGCAGGGTGTGCCACCAAACTGATGCTCCTGCTGATCCCTGCCTCAAGAACTGGCAGTGACTTGGGTAATGAGATAAATCAAAGAAACGTGGGATGACTTCAAAGGCAGACAGCAGTGCATACAGAAAGTTCATGGGTAAAACAGTCCGTCTTCAATAAAGGAACTACAGGAATGTTTGGGGTGGGGATTTGCCTTTGGAGGCAGTAATGGGTAGGTTTTTCATTCTGGTATAATTCTAAACTTTTAAAGCATTCACCTCTTAGGTTTTCAATACACACAAGCAAACAGGGCACAAAAAAAAAAAAGTGGTGGGAAGGGGAGCCCAGCCTGAACTATAGCACACAAAGGTAAGGACAGGGAAAGGTGTGCCGAATTATCAGGTCAAGCCCGAGCACAAATTAAAACATGTAATCAGAACACTACATATGACTTAATTTCCAGTCAGACTGAGCATATACCACATGTCTTTTTATCCCACCACTCGGGAGAAAGAGACAGGCAAAGCTGTTTGAGTTCCAAGCCAGCCTGGTCTATGAACTGAGTTCAGATCAGCCAGAGCTGTCTCAAAAACAAAAACATCAAGATGGTGAAGACAATGAGGAGGAAGAAGGAGAAGGATAAGCGATAATTTCTGGCCAAAAGATTGGATTAGAAATAGAGAATGTTTACAAACGGGGCTTAGAGGCTCTTACTGTGTTACATGCATGAATTCTACTCTTCAACTCTAAAGTAGCTGTTGCTATTCTCATTTTACAGATAATTAGAAAACACGTACCTGCTGTAGCATGCTGATGCTCAACCCTACAAGGAAGCAGGTCCTAGAAGGCTGCAGACCAGTCAACCGCTATAGTCTCTGGACTAGCCCCAGCTTTCACCTCTAACCTGACTTAACATGCAGGAGTCAAAAAAGAAATGGGACCATTGAGGCCTCTGGCACACAGGAGATGGAGGACAAAGAATAGACCACTGGGCCTTTGATACAGGTGTCAGAGACAGTCTAATCACTCAGACATGAACCACTGTACAGGGTCACATCCCCAAGCATTTTTAAACAGAAGAATTATCATAAAAGTATGAATTGTCTCTGGTAAGTTTAGAGGGGGACCCAAGGGCTATGAGGGAAAGACAGGAAACAACCATGTCAGCTGGCCACACCCATGTGTGCACATCAGAAGGTTAGCCAGCCAGCACACCTGTAGAAAGGCGCCGCCTGATCGCATCTCTCCTGCAGCCGCCTTCACTCCACCTCCCTTCCCATCCTAGTCACTAGTAATAGTTTGGAGCATTCAGTGAAAAAGAGTTTGCCATATAGGTGAGACACAAAGACAAAAGTGTACAAAAGCCCCAGCCCTGTGACACTGGGGGCTCTTGCTCGCTGATAACCATCTGCAGATGATGGCCAGCACAGTGAGCTGCTTCCTGGTTAGAGGCCTCAGGGTCCCATTTCTTGGACATGAAATCTGACTGTATCTCAGCCAAAAAAAAAAATCCTTTGGATTGGTGATATAACACACATGGCATTTATTATACCTATGGACATTTCCATAAGCGTATTTTCCAGAGATATTTTAGACGCCTGTTTTGTTGCTGCTGTTGCTTTTCTGAGGGGTGGAATGATAGAGGAAATTTTCCTAGTCTTACAACCTTTGGATCAATGTTGACAAGCTTTAGATTTTGCAATGGCCCAGAAACTAAAGGTTTGAAGCAGAAGAGTGCCTTCTTCTTTTTAAGTGTAGAAGTTGAAGATAGCACGTCTGTCGGTTCTGACAAGAAATGATGCAGATAGGAAAACAAAATGAAGACAACCCTTTGGAACATTTGAATCGACAAGTCATTTATTGCACCAGGATGAAAATAAAGTTTTCCATCCTTCACTTAATTATCATTTATATAATGCAGATGGAGAAAACAGAGCCCTTGGAAGCAGAATCACTGAAGTCGTGTGGTGACAATTATAATTGAAAAATAAATCCTTCCAAAGACCTTGAAAAGCGAGTACCTCCCCTATTTACAACAATTGAAATACTATACTTAGCATCCAAAAATCACTGTATTATGCATGCTAAGGAAAATGAGAGTAACATGTAAATAAGAGAAATACAAATTTCCAACGTTTTTATTTGGTTATTTGCTTTACTGCTCGACAAACAAAGTAGCCTAGCCATGAACACAACCCCTGCGGTTAACCAGCACTACCATAGGAAGTGGATTGTAGTAGCAAGGGCACTGTACACACAAAGGAAATGGTGCCAAGGGAATTCACAAAGAAAGAAAACTAGCAGCAGAAGCAGAGTCAAAACGCACTGTAAACTGGCACAGACTGCATGGCGTAAACACATCCACAGCACGCGACCTCTCTACGCGCAGCTCTACGTGGCAACGCCCCTTAATCCCAGCTGTGTGAAACGGTGAGCCCAGACTGCAGGTTCAGGGCCCTCTTGAGTGACAGGGTGAGCTCTCGGCCGGCTCTGACAACTAAGTGAGACACTGCCTCCGGGTTTAAAGGAATAAACAGAGGGCCGGAGATACAGCTCCACGGTACAGCACTTGCCTAGCATGTGCACAGCCCTGAATTCAATCCCCGGTCCTGCGATAATCACAGTTTACGGTGCTTGAATTATCAAAGAAGCTTTAAGAAATGGATTACTCCTGCATGTGAATGTGCCAGCATCGGTACGCAGGGCATTATTCCAGCCATCATAAAGGCTGCCCCAATGGCATCTGACACTGTTCTATTCTGCTTCACTATCAGGTGGAAAGATTTCTAACAAGAATAAAGACTCAAATCTATGAGCTGAGTGTGTTTCTATCCCTCCACCAGTGCACTGGGTGTGAGTTTGGATAACTCAAAGAATAAAGACTCCAGTCTATGAGCTGAGTGTGTTTCTATCCCCCCCCCCCCCCACTAATGAACCAGGTGTGAGCATGGATAGCACGGAGTGTGTTTCTATGTTGCCACTAATGAACTGCGTGTGAGCTTGGCTAACTCTTCTCTGATCACTCATTTTCTCATCTACAAGATATAAAAAATAAATTCCACAGGCCAAAGAAAACTATAATGCAATGACACAGGACAAAGGCAGAACCTAGGGCATAAAAAGTACTATATTTAAAAAAAAAAAAAAGCTAGTAAACAAGACTTGCAGACAGCCACGCTGAAACACAGCTGTAACTGTAGCATTCAGGCATTCAGGCAGATGAATGACACATTTGTAGCCAGACCAGGCCACTTTGCAAGTTCCAGCCCATCATAAGCTACACAGCAAGACTATGATGAAAAATAATTTTAAAGCATTTTTTTAAATCCCTGGTGGCTAGAGAAATGGCTCATCAGTTAAGAGCACTTGCTGCTCTTTCAAAGAACCAGAGAGTTTGACTCCCAGCACCCACAATGGCTTGCCACCGCCTCTAACCCCAGTTCCAAGGGAACCATCTCCCTTTCTGGCCTCCTCAGGAACATCCCTGTGGTGTATACACACACAAAAATAAATAGATAAATAAGTAAACCCTAGGGAGCCTTTGGCCAGTGAGATGGCTCAGTGGGTAAAGGTGTTATTCTCCGAAGCCTGATAGCCTGAGTTCCATCTTGGAGAGTCAGAGAGAGAAAGAGAACTGACTCCTTTGTACTCCAGTCCCCACACGTGTGCTACAAAACAAAGACACACACATGTCCACACACGCAATAAATAAAGGTTCTTTGAAAAGAGAACTTGGAAAACCCCATGTTCTTCCCGTCTCTTTTGCTTCCAGGCCATAAAGTGATTGGCTTTAACTACCATGCTCGCCCACTATGGCATGCTGCCAGACACAAGCCCAAAGCCACAGCACCAACCAATGATGGGCTGAGGCCTCTGGAACTGTGAGCCACTAGGAAGCTTTTCTGCAGCTTGTCAGAGGGCTCAGCAGTGAGGTCAGCTGCCACTAAGACTGAACACTTGAGTCTGATCCCCTGGCTCCACAGGGTAAAAGGGAAGAATCAACCTCTGCAAGTTAAGGGAATCTCCACAAGTACATCACAGATAGGCACACTACAGACAAGACAGACGGACACAACTGATAAATGCCCAATTAATGCAATATAAAGTTGAAACTATGTGTTTCCTGTTTACTCACTGTATAAATGTCTGGATACAGATTTTGTTTACCCCCAACTGTTAATATCAACGACATTCGGCTAATGAATTTAAGGAAATGTTAATGCTGAAAGATCCGTGGGACTCCTGAGCGGGGTAGGAAACGTGGCATCCTAAAGCACAACACTGGTCTTGCCAAACTGTGATGAGCATTAACTGCCTCAGTATACATGGACCTCAGCAGGAAGCCATCCACATACATTTCCCTCGTTCTACAGGTAGGGTCCCTAGACTGTTCCTGCAAAGCTCATGTGTTAATAGCCCCCTGCTGGTGGTGCAATTGGATGGTGCTGGGCCCTTCAGGAAGTGGGGCCTGGTGAAGAAAGTATCTTGAAACAGATATCAGGACCCTGGCCCATTGTTTCCTCTCCCTCCTGTGTTCTTCAGTGTGCAACATCCCTTCCATCCATGACGACTCAGCTTCAAACAATGGAGGTGAGGAACCATGGAACGACACCTCGGAAGTCGCAAGCCAAGATAAGTCTCTCCTCGGTTAAGCGTTACTGCCACAGCAATGGAAAGCTGACTGGCACACTTGACGGATACACCGCTTAACTATCAGTGACTGATGCTTTTAGAAAGTGGCTTAGTTTTCCTTCTACTAACAAAAACAAAAAGAGCTTACGCATTTGCATGGCCACGGTCTATTGTACAGCACTGAGCCACCTTGCCCTAGATGGGTCCATGCAAGTGCTTCTTTACTGTGCACAAATACGTTACAGGAAACAAAAAGTGAAAAATCCCGACAGACCCTGGGTGAGGCTTATGGCTGAGTAGGGCTGTACAGTGGATATTTTTGCATGCGTCCATCAAAGCTCCAAGACGCCCAGTATAACATGTCATACTACGTTCATTTCTCCTGTGTTGCCTGCCTCTCTGGATTTACGGGTCACGAACAACAGTGGTTACTGCTGTCTGGTACCTAGTTACACGATGCTAATGCCGCACTGACCGTGGTGTCACAGCATTTTACGTCATCCAGGTTGGAATTCCCCTTTGCCCCTTCACACACGTAAGCACATTATCCACAGGTCCCCGCAAAGCCTGTTGATTTCACGGCTGAGGGGCTTCCTGTCATCCAGGCCCCTGCCTCCACTTGCAAATCCCTTCTTGTCTGTCTGATTCTACACCAACTGTAAAGTGGATACACATTTCATTAACTTACTAAGCACCCCTCTCCTTCACAGCAAATCCTAGAGGTGTGTCCTCCTCCCCGGTACTGTACCAGTAGTCTTTTCCATGAGCACAAAACCCCAAAGTGAGTAATATGCATGTCCTCAGAACCCAGGCATAGAGCCAGGGACTAAGGATGTGCTGGGAGGCACAAGACACAGACTTCGAGACCACAAAGCAAAGGCCTTAGAAAGCCAAGTGTGCTCGGAGCACAGCCAAGGAGGAAACAAAGCTCTTGTATTGTATTTTTGATGACAGTAATCAAGCAGAGTGCCTAAGCCTAGCAAATTCAAGAGAAGTAAAGTACATGCTAAACTTGAGGCTTTAGTTACCCCAAAGCTCTAAACTCTGAGCACAAACCGGTATGAGACAAATATCAACAAGAACATGTAGGGTTTGTGGTTTGGGGTTGGTGGTGGTACTAGGAGCAGGGAGGGAGGAAACGCCCATGATGCTGCAGTTCTGAAGCGCTCTTCCTGGTGCAGCTGGCCTGGTTTTTCCATTACTCAGTACAAAGTCTGTTTCCTGGGATCCCAGAAAGAGAAGTGAAAAATAGCTTTCCCTGCCCCCTTTGCACCTTCCCTTTTATCCCTATCCCTGAAGCACCCAAAGATTTTGCGGCCCCTGCTCTCACATCAGCCGTAATCAAGGATAGAGGCCAAGAGGAAGGAAGTGGTCCAAGAGCTCTGCAAAGCCGAGGGGCCCTCCCCACCCAGTTGCTTGGTGATGATGTCACCATAACCAACTCACTTAGTAATTGGAAGCTGAGGGCCCCACAGACCACTGCGACTCCCCTCCTGCGGGCTGCTGGGCCCTGACATTCCAGTTCATCACGTGGCAGGAAAGGGTCTAGAGCACTGACCAACTTCAAGAAGCAAATGCCCTAGACGCATGCATCTGCAGCTGGGAAGCAAGCTGCATTCAAGCAGGCACAGCACAGACCTGCTGTTTGGCCTACAGAGCTCATATACAAATCCCACTGCTCCATTTCTGCCAAAAATGTTGGCTTCCCAGACCCCAGCCAGTCTGTCAACAGCCTATTCATATAAGCGGTTCCCACATCAGTCTACACCGCATGCCTCACCACTGTCGGACACTCTCTGAGCTCTGAAATTAAACACTAGCGTTTCTTTATTTTACACTACACCGAGTGGAAAATTACCAAACACAGAAGTGGGGGGGTGAAGTATAAAGGGTTTTGAGGATAATTCCCTGCCTCCTTTGCCATAGCACTCAAGCCGACACAGGCCCAGCAGGTCACCGGGGGCTAAGGGAACACAGTAGAAGGGCACATCCCGTGAGCTACTAGTGAAAGCGTGCCTCAAGCCCGGGCAGCGTTGGATCGTCTCATCACAGGCAGGACCTGGTCTCAGGCATCCTTGTCTGTGCACTCAGCTTTCTAATGAGCTTCCACTGATGCCAAGACTGGTGCTGCACTCGCATCTGGACAGGTGTTCTCCCATCTCCTACAAGGACGCGAGAACTAGATTGCCCCCTTGGTCATTCCAAATGGCAGAGAACGGAGGGGCTGAAGCTTCCCCAAATGGGAGGAACAGTCCCAGTAAGAGAAAACCTCAGACCACAGTGACTAGAGGTCTTTATCTACCATCTAACATGCCGTATCAATCCTAGACAAATTACAAAATCAAGAAAAAAGGAAGTGTTTTAAAGACAGGAGATGGGGTTCTGAGTCTTAACCAAGCACTCAGTATATTCTGTCTTGGCAGAGACCAACTACACCCTGTTGGTTCTTCCAATAGAATATAGGCAATAGCAAATTTTGGAATATACTTATAATCTGCTTTATAATCTCTAAGTATTCATGGTCAAGTATTATATAATTATGAAAGAACTCCGGGCACACGACTATGAGCAACTTGCTCTAGACAACACAGCTATCATTCAACATTCACATGTGGATTCCAGAAACATAACAGGTAATCCCTGAGCCAGGCATGGTGCAAACACCTGAAATCGCAGCACTCAGGGGGGCATGGTAGGAAGAGTTTGGGTTCAATGGTCTGCCTGAGCCACAGAGTGAGATCCTCTCTCAAAGTAAGAAGGGTGAGGAAGGGGAAGGGAAGATGGGGGGAAGGAAAAGGATAAAGGGGGGCAAGAAAAACCCAATAAAAAGTAAATAGAGAAGTAAATGTATGTATGTATGTGTGTATATATATGTTTATGTCACTTGCAAGCCTATACATAAATAATTACCTTAATATAAATATACAATAAATATTAAAGCCATATTTTTTAAGTGTTAATGTTAAATTCTATAGAAGAAGCTGTCCATCCAGGTATCCTCACAATATTAAAACGTATTGTGAACTAAAGGCTAACAATACCACTCATGTCTCACTCAAAAGTAGCACATTAACCACAAGACCACTCGCATCTCTTTGCGGAATATAATCAATATTTGATCTAATTACTGCTAAACCAAGCCAACGCTTGCATTCCCCCAAATTGCTACAACATCCAGGACTCGGTCTAGGGCCCACATTGCCCTCTAGTGGCAACTACTACCACTCGCACGGGCACAGCAGAGAATAGAATGCCATCCTCAACAGGAGGCTCAAACTCTCCCCTGCTTTCTCAGATAGGTCCGCTGTGGTCTGAATGAGGGTATTACAGGTTCACATGTTTCAATACTCCGTCTCCAACTTGTGGTGTTTGGGAAGGTGGAACCTTTAAGATGTGGAAAACCTTGCTGGAGGAAATGTCACTGACTTTGAGTTTTATCTCCTGGCCCCATTTCCTGTTCTGTCTACTCCTGTGGAGAAGAAACGCCATCACTCTGCTTCTGGACTGGTAGGACAGTCTCAGGCTCCCGCTGCCGTGTCTTCTGCCTGTCACAAACGGCAGGAACCCTTCTGCACCGTCAGCCAAAATCAGCTCTTTCTTCCCTAACTTGCTTTTTACCAAGGTATTTCATCACAACACAAAACTAATTAATACAGATAAAACAGATAATATATTTTAAGGGAATTCTCAATATAACTAACTCTACTACCACACAATCATTTTTGTTCAGTTTATAACAGAATAAGCATTTTAGAATTTAATCTGACAGAGTCCTTGAACCCAGTGCCTTGTTTCTGGTACCTGCTGTAAAGTAAGCAGGTTTCTCAGAGAGTTCTGGAACAGTGGGATATTAATCAGAAACATTGTATCATAATCTCTACCCTTGGTATAGGCAGCCTCCCTAACACTTACTTTTGCAATTGCTTGTGGGTAATTTGAGTTTCCCATGAATGACTGCGGGCCATGACCCTTTTGAGGGCTGTTTATCAGCTATCCTACATTATTAGATATTTACATCATGACTCATAACAGTAGCAAAACTACAGTTATGAAGTAGTAAAAAGAATAATTTTAAGCAACATAAGGAACTATATTAGAGAGTTACGGCAATGGGGAGGTTGAGAAACACTGGAATAAGGCTTTATTTCTTTTTCCTTGAAGATTTATTTGTTTTTTTTATCTTATGGGCATGAGTATGATTTTGCCTGTATGTTTGTTTGTGTTTCACGTGCATCCCTGGTGCTTGTGGAGATCCCAGGAGGTTACTGGACCCTTAGAACTGGAGCTACTTAATGGCTCTGAGCGGCGATGTAGGTGCTGAAAACCGGGCCCTCTAAAAGAGCAGCTGACCTCGAGACCATCTCTCCAGCCCTGAGGCAGAAGCCGCAAGTCAAGACAGCAAGGCTGAAGAGCTCTTGGTGGACTCAGACAAAACACACAGAGCAATGCTGGCACAAAAACCTCAGCACTGCAGACAACTCGCGTCTACGTGTGAAAATCCCAGCGTTCCTAAACCTCTCCTCTACTACACAGACAGGAAACGTCCATCTGTTGGGTCAAGAACACCATGCCCCGTGCCTCCCCTCAGTGAGCTGACAATCACGTGGACTCCTCCGCTCTCTTAGGGACAGAACTCATTTCTGCAGAGACTTCCCAGAGACAGAAACTCCACTCAATGTACGCCATGCTTGCAGCACGCTGCTCCTCTGTGGATGCTACGGTCTCGAACCTGTTTCTGAGGAGATAATGGCTAAAATGGCTCACAAACTATTCCAACAGAGGAACACTCTGGGACGCGTGTCAGGACCTGCCTGGCATTTAAGAAAGCATTTCGGCTTTTTTTCATTGTTTCAGCTCTTCTTTCCACAACCCCAGGACCAATGCCAAGCTTAAAGGGATGTAAAAAGTTAGCTACGTTGTTTGCTCTGAACGTTTGCTAATATATACCTTAGTATTGCTTTCCATCTAACACAAGCTGCATATATGAGGAGCATTTTTTCCATTATAAAAATAATACTTTTATTTTTCTGAAGACTTAGAAAGAAAAGCAGGCTTTGAAATTTTTATATTTTATATGCAATTTAAATTGTATAAAAAATTTTAAATTTATACTGCAGTTCACTAGCAAAACAATCTTTTGATAGGGAAAAAATAAAAAGTATAATTGTTATGACTATTCAAAGACCATGCTCATATATAGCCATGTGCTGCCCTCTGCTGTGCTACAGACTAAATTACACCCCAAACTAAAGTCATGTATCTATATAGTCAATCATTAGACAAGCCATGTACTAAAACTAAAAGGTAGAAGATGGTAAAAGGTAAACAAAGGTCAATAAAAGATTTCCCTATTAATATATTACGGGAGCCCCAACCCAATGTGTGTTTTACTGTAATAATGGTGAGTCACCCTGGTCCCAGAAGAGAAAGATTGGCATTGTGCAGGCTTTTATAAGACATACATCATAGTAAAGACGCCACATTTACTGAATAAGAAGAAAACGGGACAAAAAGGAAGAAAAGTAATATTAACTACCTCTTGGCTATCTTTGTTTTGGTTCGCCCAGAAAATTTTATGATAGAGCGTCTCCATCGAATTGCTGGAATCAGTGCGGTCAAAGCAATGACGGTCCAAGACTTCCAGTGTGTGCAAAACCCGACTAATAGTCACCCCTAGATGCAGAAATTAAGGAAGCAATTAAATAAGCCAGAGTTATTAGAGCATTAAAAACACCACTACACAAGGGAGAGAGCTTTGTAACTCTCGGCATATACTATCAAGGAACTGCAGGAACTAAAGTAGACATTCTAGGCAGCCAGTAGCTAAAGGCCTATAGCTCCCTCGTTCCTGAGTGCCTTGCCAGCCCGAGGAAGACAACAGAATGCTGACGGCTCTTCAGCGGGATACTGTACCTGCTGTTGACTCCTGACACTTGTCAAAAGACCACCGGACCTCTACTGCACGGCCTCGCTGTTTGATCTGCTGTTCTACCTCATAAATCCTTGCCCGAACCTGGAAGATAGACACTTCAAATTAACTTGTACTTGGAAACTCTGAATGGCTGCCTAAACAATGTCAAGGCTTCTACGTGAGTAGATCCTCCTCAGGTGAGTGACAATCTCTACTGTATCGCAGGAAACCTAAGTTCCTGCGTGAGCCATGCATTTTTAACTTTACAAGCGATGGTTTGATTCCATAGTAAATGCTTATAAAAACAAATGCCCGGGGGAAATGTAACAAGTGAAATTTCTTCACAATATGTAAGGCAAGGCAGAGTTCGAGTATCTCTGAGCCATTGGTCCAAGCAGGAAACGAATGAGCAGAGTTTCAGTTACTTAAAAAAACAGCTCAGTGATTCTACTGGACCTATTGGTTTCGTGGGAGCCTAGGCAGTTTCGTGGATGCTCACCTTACTAGACCTGGATGGAGGTGGGTGGTCCTTGGACTTCCCACAGGGCAGAGAACCCTGATTGCTTTTTGGGCTGACGAGGGAGGGGGACTTGATTGGGGGAGGGGGAGGGAAAGGGGAGGCGGCGGTGGGGAAGAGACAGAAATCTTTAATAAATAAATTAATTAATTTAAAAAAATTAAAAAAAAAACAGCTCAGTGAAAGGCAAGCGTCTTGTGCTAAGTATCAGACATAATCCCAAAGCTGAAGCTGCATTACGTCTTGAAGCAAATAACGCAGCACAAATAAAAATACACAACAATTACTAGACATCACAAGCTCTTATCCCAGGGCTCACAGTCGGGATCAGACTCTTCACCAAAACTGCTGGGGTGGCAGTTGCCTGGGTGAGCAGAACACTCTAGGAACATCTGTGTTTCCAAAAAAAAAAAAAAAGTCAAGAAAGATAAAAAAAAAAAATCACCTAGAGTCATGGCAGAGCTGGGACAGTCACTACGGTATCTCAGGTGGCCCACCATGCTCAGGTGCTTCTGGGGAACGAAAACATTCATAAAAGCAATGAAGCAAATGTCTACCTGCTGATTGAAAGCCGTATTCCCACCCGGCATGGGGAGGCTGGAAGGGGCAACCTGCAGCAGATCCAGGGGAGAGCCTGGGTTTGCGATCTTATTTTCGTTTGTGGAATAGTTCCACACCAAGGCACTTGGGCAACACAGAGTGACAGTCTAGAAACAAAGCAGGAACATCCCAGACATTTAGAGGAAGGACAAAAGTATTAACAGCAACTTCAATTTTAAAAAAAATGGCAGCAGGTTTCCTACAGATGATCGTAAAATACAAATGTCATTCCCCACAATCAGCCACCCAAGTGGTAAGACAGGACTTATGAGTCATCAACACAGCTACCGAGAAATTAGTGTGGTTTATTACCTAACACTCCAACAGAGGAAATGTAGGAGGCTGAGTAAAATATAATATTTGTTACTTTCGAATGAATTTTTTATAGTTAAGCAAAAAGAAATACAATTAGAATATTAATTGCTAAGATTAAAATTTTTATTGTTTTTTAAAAACTCTTAAGTAGTGTGTCTTAAAGCTTGGCAAACACCCAGCAGATGCACCTTCACAGGAATCATCCAGCGTTTCCATAAAAGTCTGGACAACAAATATTTCCAGCTTTGCAGACCACCTACAGTTTCCCTTTGGTGATTTCAGTTTCACAATAAAAATGGGAAGCCTATTCTTGGCTCGCGGATTAGATCTGGTCTAGAGGCTAACTCCCCCCCACTTGTACCCTAAACTTTTGTGGACACTCTTTTTAAGCTCAGCCTGATTGTATGCAGCAGTCCTTCCAAAACATCACACCTGTTTGTGAGCCAGGTGCTGCTGGCTTAGCTTTATCTCAAAAACGCCCATCAAAAGGCAAATAAATGATGCTTCCCATATCTCGAGGCTGGCTCTGAGAACGGAATGGCTTCATAGGTCACCACTTAACACAGTGCCTGAAACCAAACCTAATACAGTGTGAAAGACACTTAGAAAGGACAGGACCGTGACAGCGGTTTTATGGCTTGCTTCTGTTTCCAGACTATAATTTCCTGCTATTCTTTCCCCATATACCCAACCCTCCTATTCTCCTTGACGGGCTCTCCTCGACATCTCTCAACCATACGTGCCTTCAGATCAGTAAGTCATTTGTCACTAGGAGCTCTGTGGGCAGCCTCAACACACCTCAGGTCTGCCTAGTCTTCAGAACTAGAAATGTACCCATCTCTTGAGCATATCCACAAGCAGAAGAACCATCCTGGCATCCTTCGGCATTCTTGAGGTACTAGCTCCAAGACCCCTCTCAGATATCTAAATTACAGATATGCTCAATCTCCTGAAATTGCATAGTATTTGCCTATAATCTGTGCCGTCCCCACACTTACCTGCAACATACAACTAAGTCCATAAACCAAGGGGCCATGTTGCGCACAGGAAAGGAAATCCGAGAAGGCCAGCTGCATGGGGCTCATGCCAGGGCCAGGGGTGCCAGGACTGGGGGTCCCAATACTCGTGTTGTTTGCTCCGATTATCATGTGGGGTGAGTGAGCAGCGAGGAGGCTGGGGCTATCACTCAGTAGCAAGGAAAGACGCCGGGCACAAAAGTACGCTAGACGACGAGACAGGTAGGCAGACTGGACAAACTCATCTGAGTACTGAGAGAGGGGCAGAAGGGGAACAGGAGTCAGTCATGCCTTATGCTTCAGAACTAGTTCAATTTGACTCTCCTTACTAGGAAGAAAAGGCATAAATACAAGGTAGGCCAATGTCATCCAGCTGTGACATAAAGTAAGCCACATACATAGTCTTGAATTTTTCCAAACACCACTAAGAAAATAAAACAGGGATTCAAGAGATAGTACGGCAGTTACAGAATGCAGGCTTTGTGGTTCCCAGCACCCCCACTTCAGGAGGCTCACAACTACTTCTAACTCCAGATCCAAGGGATGGATGCACTCTGTCCTCTCTGGGCCCCTGCATGCATGCAATGCACATACACTCATGCAGGTACACACATAAAAATAAACCTTTAAAAAAGGCAAAATGAAAGTCAAAGAGAATAACGTGCTGTATTTGTGCCAATACTTCCAAGTCATATCACTTCAACAAGTAACTAATATAAAATGTATCCAGGGTATACATTTTTGCATAAAATCTGAAGTCTGGTGTGCATTTTATACTTACAATGTATCTCAGTTCATGGTGGTTACTTTTCAAGAGCTCAAACACCCATCTGGTGAGGGGCTTAACAAGAAATGCAAGCACAGACCAACCCGGAAACTAACATAGAAGGAACAGGCAAGACTCTCTTGTGTGCAGCATCAGGGGAAGGTGAAACGACATGGGAAAGTTGCCCGCCCAGTGATGCACTTCCAAGTCATCTGAATTATCACTATCTCTATGCGTTACTAAGAGAAGAATAAGTCTCATTCAAAATACCATTATTTAACACTATTTGACAAATTAGCCTTAGTGACCCTAAGAATACTTGCTAAGCCTAAGAGGCTGTCTTGCTCAGAGAGGAGCAAACCAATGTGGTGAAATTATGTTTAGGTTAAAAAAAAAAAAAAACTATGGACACAACAATAGAAATGCTTCCTTAGCATTTAAAACATTTTCTCCCTTTCAGAAGGAACGGTTTTCCCCTTTCTGCCTCTCCTTGCCAGACTCATCTCTTGCCATTTGCTCGACTAGGTGGCGCTGAGACACACCATACCTGCAGCATCAGTGGCAGAAGGAGCTTGAGAAGGTTGTCGTCCACTGGTCTGATCTTTTCTAGGACGTCCAGGATCCACGTCAAATACTCATGTTTTTCCAACATCCCTTCCTTAAATGAAGAAAGGGTACACTACTAATGACAAAAATACCCTATGGTTTTAAGATACACTGCCGCCATGTAAATTCAATCCTGTGTGATTGTCACAGGGTCACATCCCACAGTCCAAACCCCAAACAAAGATGTAGAGGGATTGGGGGGAAGCAGTATGTGTGACCAGGGGTTTTATTTTTGTTTCTGGTAACACATTTCATTCTAAACTTATTTTTTAAAATTCAGATATTCAGAAGCCATCACATTCCAGGCTGACACATACCAAGAAGCTATCAGGGGCATGAACTCATTTTCAGGGAACAGATGGGGCTAACTGTGATCACTCTGCAGAAGACTACTCATACCACTGTCCCAAAGGTACAAAACCCACACCAGACTCCGGGCCTAGAGTAAATCTTAAATGACTCTCAGATTCGTCTACCTATAAATTGTTTGATTGTTCACTAAATGATGGAAAAGGTAGACTTTTAATAAAACTAATTTTAAAATAATTCTATACAACCATCCTAAAAACAAAAAAAAAAAGCAAAAAAAAAATAATCCAATTACCCCTCTGTCATGGCATGGTGCCTTTTCCCTTATTTTTTTTTCTTTTTTTAACTAAGCACTCTACTACTGAGCTACATCTCAAAGATGCCACTAACACTAACACATTCATGCTGTCCTTTGTCAACTGCCTTCATACACACGTGAATGCACGCATACACACGCCTGCCTGTATACACACTTGTGATGTGGGATGTCCTTCTGTATATGTGTTGCTTTTATTGAGTAATGAATAAAGTTGCTTTGGGCTATGGCAGGGCAGAATATAGCCAGGCTGAAAGACATATAGAGAGACAGTAGTCAGAGTCAAGGAGCCGCCATGTAAGTGACAAAAAAGAAGGGCACGCTGGAACCTTACCCAGTAGGCCACAGCATCGTGGCCTACAGATACAGATTAATAGAAATAGGTTCATTTAAGATGTAAGAGTTAGTCAGAAAGACACCTAAGCTATTGGCCAAGCAGCACTGTAATTAATATTGTTTCTGTGCGATTATCCGGATCTGGAGGGCCCAGAACCAAAGAGGAGTCTCCCTCTACACACATGTACAAATACATTTGTATGACTTTCTAGACATATATACTTAATGTCATATCATCGTCTTGGTGTTACGTTTCAAAGGATGAAAAACTTCAAAATAGAAACAATCCATGTTTTATGAAAATCACATGCCCTATTTATGAATTTTGCAAACATTTAAAATAAGCTTTACATCAATGTGTAATGATGGTGAATACAAGGAAACAAAATTAATTTTAAAAAGGAATCCTGGGGCTGGGGAGACGGGTCAAGCGGTAGAATGTTTGCTGTGCAAGCATAAGGACCCAAGTTCAATTACCAGCATCCATATTAAAAATTAAATAAATAAGTATTAAACATAGTGGCATGCACCCATAATCCCAGGGCAGAGAAGTAGGTAAGGGCAGACCCTTGAAGCTCATTGGCCAGCCAACCTAGACTAAGCCGAAAGTCCCAGTAGGAGACCTGGTTACAGAAAATAGAAAGGCTGGCTCCTGAGGAATGCGTCAATATTCAGTGCTGACCTTTAGCCTCCAAGTATCCATGCAATCGGGACAAGCAATAGCGTGCATGCGCACACACACCACACACACAAAAAAAAACAAATTTAGTACATATTACTACTTTATTACATAATCTTTCTAAAAGCACTAAATGTGCTGAATAAGCACACTTCTGAGATACCACGTGAATGGCTAGCTCTGTAAAAGCCATGGCAGTGTGGAATAGGTTCTGAAGCAGTCAGCATGAGTGGGGCTTAAGAGCTATATCTGGTCATTTAAAAACTAACAATGCCATTTCACAAAAGAAACAGACAGTGTTTTTGTTTGTTTTTCTATTTGAGCTGTCTCTAAAACTCACGTTTCCTGGATATTTCAATTGAAGTAATAATGGAATATTTAAGAACCACATATTCCTTTCCTCTTTGAGAAAGATAATGAATCATGAAAACCTGGGCTAATAACAGGACTTTAGCTGAATACACCTTGTCAGGAGTAAAAACAAAGGCAAGTAACACCACAATTGACCTCTGATGGTAAAAAGAATTACAACGATGGGGTGAGGACCTCAGAGTTCCTGGATTCCCTTAATTCACCGCTTAAAGTTTCATTTCAAGACACAGCTGAGCTAAACGAAGAGACCTCCGCATGAAAACATCCAGTGTCAGGGGAGATCTGTTCTGAGACAGAACGCATCAGCACAAAGGAGTTTCTCAATAAATAAATATATCTAATTTTCAAAATAAAGAGTTTAAGAGGGTTGTGCCTAGCCGCACAATTACAAAGTAATTAGTGGCACTAAATTTCCTGATGTCACTGACAGCTGAAGATAAATTTGTGTAACAAACTGTCATCATAGAGCACACAGGTTCCCCAGAATGTACTGTAAGACATGTGCCTGGCACTGTCGTGCGTGCCTGTAACCCCAGGAAGGCAGAGAAAATCAACTACATCTACATACGTGAGTTCAAGGCCATTCAAGAACTTGCCTCAAAAATTTTCATTTACATACAAATAAATGTTAAACTTCTTTCTGTGAACGCATCAGTTCATATAAAGATCCATTATTTAGCCCAGAAAATACAACTATAGATATCTGTCAGCATGTTTTGGTCAACCAAAGACCACCCGTAACAGGTACATACTATGTCATATAGTATAAGTATGTAGCAGGCTATATCATCTGCATTTATACATAAGTGTACTCTGTGATTTTGCAGAATGTTAAGAGCACCTAGCAACCCAGCCCTGAGAATGCATCCCCGCTGCTGAGCAGCGCATGACTGCATGTGGAAGGTGGCCTTTCCTTGCACGCCTTCGTCAGATTACCTGGAACATGTGAAATGCCAGCTTCTCATTGTACTCCCACTGCTTCATGGCTTGCTCGACCTCTGGTGGCACGGGGACAGGACCGTCCCCTGTACTGGAGGCCATGTGGTAAAAGTCAGAGATCTTGACCAGCTGCTCTCTAAGGTACCTGGTAGATATTTGCGTCCACTCTGTATTGAGAAGAGGAAACAGAGTTCTGATTATAGACACAGCTGTGAGAGTTTTACCTCTTCTCCCCTGATTACCCTAGGACATACACTGAAGTCTAACTTTTTTTTACATAAAAATGACTTTTGCACATGCAGCCATTACTCAAGAGAGCATGCCCAGACAGAGCCTGGCCAGATCACAGGAGGACTAAGCCATTCTCCTCTTGTGTACGTGAATTTCACCAGCTGTGATAAACAACAGTTAGTATCACAAACCACTCACGGGTCATCAGAAAACAGACTAGCAGCGAAGAGTACTTGTAAGAAATCTCAATCCAAAACTCAAGAACACCAAACCTCTCCCATGTAGCTCTTAGGGTGTTTGTGATTTTTTTCCCACTCCATGTCAACTTTCAAACACGTGTGCACTGGACTTCTGTCTTCTACCGTTCTGACATCCACAGGCTAGACCATGAGCTTCCCAACCTACGCACCCCTTATGGTGTGTACAGACACAGGAATGGCTGACCTGGTCTGACCATCTACACCTTGGTTGCTTTGCTTCCTTTAACTAGCACTGATAGGCCAGCACTCACTTAGGTTGAGTGAGCAGCACCAAAAGCTAAGAAATGAAGAGGCGGCAGAAAAGAGGGGTAGGAGGCTGAGGAGATGGTTCAGGGGGTATAGTCCTGTCTTTCCTAGAGTGAGGAGCTGAGTCTGAATCCCAAGAACTTAGTTATAGACAATTTATATAGATTTTCTTTTCTTTCTTTCTTTTTTTTTTTTTTTTTTTTTTGGTTTTTCGAGACAGTGTTTCTGTGGGGCTTTGGAGTCTGTCCTGGAACTAGCTCTTGTAGCCCAGGCTGGCCTCGAACTCACAGAGATCTGCTTGCCTCTGCCTCCCCAGTGCTTGGGATTAAAGGCATGTGCTACCACCACCACCCGGTATAGATACTTATATATTGATACATATGTAAAATTACCTTTGTGTTCCTAAGATAATTTGTATATTGATACAAATTCAAATTATATTTGTTATATTGAATATGCTCCTATTTCTGTTTACAATATTTGAAGTTTTTGTCATATTGTATATATACATGTTTCTACCTCTGCTTAAGATATTTTGTATGCTGATGCAAGTTGGGAATTTTTTTATCATTTTGCACTATGCATTTCTACCTATGATCAAAATATTTATATATACTGTTACATTTCAAGGCCACTGTCTTCATTACTGTACATCTGTTTACAGATTTTTTATTTTTTATAATGTGAAACTTTAGTCTTTAATCTATACAGGCATTAAGAATTACAGGTTAATAGTTACACATGCTTGTCATATGTTTAGCTATATTAGTCAGGTTCTCTACATGAACAGAGACATATACCACATAGATAGATATGTAATCTTCATATACTTCAAAGAACTGCAGAATATGGCATTTAAATAACTCAGGATTCTGTTGATGTGAGACACGATTGCTCCTGGAAGCACCCATCTATTCCTTAAAAAATACTGGACACTGAAGACACTCCACTTGGAGTTTGTCTTCTTGGAAAAACTGGCCTTTGGGCAAAGAACTGCCCTTTCCTTGTCTACTGACAATATGCACACTGTCCAAACTGGACAAGCAAGATACAGCTAAAAACAAACAAACAAACAAAAAAACTGCTAAACCATGCCAAGACAGTCTTTCAAATTTTCCTGCTTTTGAAAATGGTCTGTCAGATACTCTAGACCTTAGCCAAAGTTGGTTGCCTCAATTCTGCAAGAGACTTTGGGTGATTGTTCAGGTAGCCAGCTATATCTGTCATTTCTTGCACCTTTTGGAAATCACTTGCTTGCATTTCCTGCTTATTCTCAGGTAATATTAATTTCCTTTTCAGGTCTTTGATAGGGTTGAGGACTAACTAGTCCTCAACTAGGTCATAGCTACTTTCCTCTCATAAACTTAACTAATTCATTTTTAATATAAGACTTGACTTCTCAGGATAGGAAAGACAGATGTTGAAATAATCTCTGTCATTTGTTCATTACATTAGACAGGACATTTAGCATGTGTTCTTGCTTGGTGTTACTCATGCTGGTTTTAGTTTTTGTGTATGTTTTTCCCCTTTCTTTCTCCTGGACAATACTTGATATTTTGTTCTTATTGTATACAGTTTTTTTTATTAGGTTTAGAACCTTCTTATTTAGACAAAAGCGGGAAGTGTGATCAGTATTCTTTCAGCCTTTTGGGCACCGGCCTACTAGGGCATGGTCTGAGATACTAAGTGTGGGCTGAAAAGCGCAGACAGGAAGCATGCTCGCTCTCTAGGGGGGTGGTCGGAGTTCTGTTTGCAGCTTCCAGCACCCACAGAGCAGGGGACCACAGTTCTCTCCCCATATTGTGAGGTTTCCCCAAATAAAAATTTGCTATCCTTTATTCTGGGCTCTCGTGGACGTCCTTAATGAGGTGAGCCTGTGACCTATGTATGGGGGCAATCCAATGTTTCTGTCCCCCAACACAGACACATACTCGCACACACACAAAACAAAAATCACTAAAATTATTTTTTAAGATGACTACCGCTGGGGCACAAATTAAACTGTGTTGCCTCTGGCAACCAGAAAGGATATGATACTAACTTTAGCCCATTCTGTGGGCAAAAATGTAGTAACTGCAAGCTTGCAGCCAAATTTCTCCTAGAAGTTAGGAAAACAGCATTCTCTAAGAAGCCATCTAAAGGAAACAACTTCAACGTCTCCCCATTGTTCCTTCTCCCGCTCTCTCAGAAATGAGGAGTGAAAATCAATTGTCTGACAGAAACCAAGAATGTTCGCTCTATTTGTCAAATGCAACCAGAGACCACCACTGCTGAGTGTTAGTTTAAATAACCTGCTCCAACTATGTCTTGTAAACTAAAATCCAGTCTGGTGTGGTAATGAAAGCCTATAATGCCAACACTTGGAAATGGATGCAAGCAATCTGGAGGTCACTCTTGCCTACAGAGTAGGCTTAAGGCCAGCCTGGGCTACAAGAAACCTGTATCAAAAAAAAATAATAATAACAACATAAAGCAATAAGATTGAAGTGCACACAGCTGTTAAATTCCCATGATGAACCAGTGTATTCTGCTCCGAGTTTACTCACTGCTAAAACTGATCAACTGGAACTAAAAACATTCAACTATGAATGTCATCATTTTCTTGTCCCCTTGTGACATGGACTCATGGTCTCACGAAGCTTGTTCAATCAAAACACTAACCATCTGCTGAGACAGAGTGAGGTTACCTCTACCAAGCAAAACCAGAAACACTGACACCGACTCTGGGCTTTGTGCAGCAAGCCTTGAGAGTAACAGGCTCTCAGTATGGCACTGTGGGCATGCCCAGGGTACATTCCAGTCAAAACTGAAAATAACACAGATCTGCACACACCTACTTTGTCTCAGGCATTATTACCATTTTCTTTAAAATATAGAAGTACAAGTTTGCTATGGAAACCGTGTAATAAGATACGGATGCAGAAGAAAACCCGTAATATCTCACTAATCACTATTTGATTAAAGAAATACAGTGTTGTCCACATAATCACAGGGACATGGTGTCAGCAGTTCCACCACAGATACCAAAATCTGCAGGTGCCCAAGGTCCTTATGGGCAGATGGCTCAGCCAGTGTGACACTTACCAACCAAAGGTGAGGACAGAGTTCAGGTCCTCCGAACCCAATAAATGTCAGGTAGTCATGGTGGCGCACCTGAATCCTAATGTATGGGAGGCAGACACAGTGGAGCCACAGAGCAAGAAAACTAGCTATGACCAGTGAGCTGTACTCAACCAAGAAAGCAAAAGATACCCAATATCAGCCTTGCGCCTTCACATGCTTACACACACAAATATGTGTACCTGCATTGACATGCACCCATGTACATACACACATGGACACGCATACATATGGAAATGTTATTTGCATAAAACTGTAACATATTCATACATCTTTTCTAGATTTATAACATAAAATAAAACGTAAAGCTTACACAAGTACTTATTGTGTAGATAGCTGACAAGCACTAAAGTCTATACATGTCCAGTTTAGATGTAATTTATTTCAAATATTTTCCATCCCTGGATGGCTTAATCTGCAGTCAAAACCTATCTATGGATACACTGAGCTGAAAAGATGGCTCAGTGCATATAGCACTTGTTTATCGGAATTACCCTTGTAAGTTAAAATTCCCAGCACTCAGGTAAAAGCCAGACCTGCACATGTCTAGACTCCCAGCTCTGAGGGGCATGGGGGTAGATGTCATGGTAGACTCCTCAGGACTTGCTGGCTACCAATCGGGCTCCATATTCAGTGTAATGGGAATATGGCAGAAAATGGTAGAGAAAACTACAATTTTTTAAATGAATCTTTATTTTATAAACACATGCATATCTTTTCTTTAATTGCCAAACACACTACCCTGAGATCTGAACCCCTTTTAGGAATTAATAAATGCATCATCCCTTTGGGCATATTAACATCAGACATCTATCTAATTATCATATGAAACAGCTGATCTCAAGATCTGTGGGAAACGGCACACGATTAAAAACTAGGATGCACAGAAAACTGTCATTAAAAATTGAAAGAGAAGGCAGGCGGTGGCGGTGCACAACTTTAACCCCAGCACTCGGGAGGCAGAGGCAGGTGCTTCTCTGTGAGTTTGAGGCTAGCCTGGTCTGCAGAGCAAGTTCTTAAGTAGCCAGGGATTTTACATAAAGAAACCCTGTCTCAAAACCCTACCCTCCTGCCCTCTCCCTCAAAAACAGATAGAATGGAGATACGGTAACTGAGAGTACCACCTACTCTTGAAGAAGACTGAGGGCTGATTCCCAGCACCCATGATGAGACAGAAATAGAGAAACAACAACGTAGGTCATAAAGAATCAAAGAAAGGTTAAAAGCCCTGAAGCAAAACACAGATGAAGAGAAACAGGTTAAATTAAGTTAAAAAGCTAGCGGGACAAGCCTAAGCTAAGACCGAGCTTTCATAATTAATAAAGTCTCCCTATCTTTATTTGGGGGTTGGCAGTCAAAGAAAAATCTAGCTACCATCCTGGCAGCAAATACAGCATGCCAAAGGCAAAGAGGCCTGAATGTTCCTGGTGCTGTTATATTAGCAGGGACTTATTGGCATCAGAAGGATACTCTGAGACACAAACACAACAAGCCTACAATGCAAACCCCAGCTCCACCATTCACCGATTGTAAAATCTGCAGCAATTGACTGAACCTTGGCTAAGTCTCAATGTCCTCGTCTGCAAAATAAAGATTGATAATAAACAGCTCGATGACTGTACAGACGAGTCACTAGGACAGTGGGTACAGAATAGGAACTGATCAGCAAGTGCAAAGGATGGCTGCGGAACGGAACCGGTGGACACTGGCTCCCGGTGGACAGCGTGAGCTGCTTCAGAGAGCAGACTTGCCCCCTCCCTCCAGCTAAGTTAACAGCCAGCCGATAACATAATGGCTGGAACATTACTTATTGTGAGCAGACAGGGTTGCTTTCATGGCTCAAAGGCACTCAATGAATCCACAATCTTTAGTGAATGAAGATCGAGCTTCTGGCGTGAGAACTAAACCCATCTCAGAGGCTACCTGCTGGCACTCATCTGACTCCTGTGTTCAAGCTGCTCTGCTCGGAGGCTGTGCTCATCTAAAATGCCTTCTCTGCTCACCATAAGCATGAGCAGAAGTTTCTGGGACCAGCTGAAACATCACGGACCATTTCTCTAGAATCCCCATACCAGCCCTCCACCTAGTATGGATGACTCATCCTTCTCTGAGGGTAATCACCTCAATGTGCTTCATTTCCATCAATTAAACATCAACCAATATATCATAAAGTCCTTCCAAAATAGATAACAAGTCCCTACCCACTGATTTTTGCCTTTCAGTTCTTAGAACTTAAAAGAACCCCATCACTGCATACCTACAGTGGTTTAACACCAATACTAAAAAGACTAAATAAATAAATAATAAAAAGACTAAATGTTTTAATGCTGTTCTTACTAGAAGCATCAGTGTGCTTTAAAACATCCATGCAGACACTATAATGTGTGTGTGTGTATGTGTGTGATATGCCTGTATAGCACACACATGCCCATGGAAGCCAGAAGAGGGCATCAGATCCCCTCAGCCGTGGAGTTAAAGATGGCGGTGAGCTGCACGTGGATCCTACAAATTAAACCTGGGTCCACTGAAAGAGCAGTCAGTATTTCTAGCACAAGTATGTGGCTTTCTCTTTGAAGAAACTTACATGTAAACATGTGCATAAATACCTTTCTATCCCGTGACAGCCCAGTTTCCTGGACACCGTCTTTCCTTTTACAAAAGCAGCTGGGAACTACGTGAAATGAATGAAAGAGATTCCGAGCATTTTTTGTTTTGTTTTTAAACACAAACATATCCAGGAACGAAGGAGCCTCCTCGGTGGGGTTAATCAAGTCATCAGGGGGTTAATCAGCCAGACCTTGGAGCTGACTAAATGAGCAAACCATCAGCTTCGGCACACAGAAGCTGCACATCCATCTCCTAACACGCGGTAAGATCACCGGGAGATCTTCCAGCGTGATCCTATTTCACGCTAGATGCTTTTTTGATGAATACCATCAGCAGAGGGAAAAGACAACCAACTGGGAGACACCGGGAGAATCATGTCCCTGAGAAAGGACTTGGCTCTGGAACACATAAAGAATTATTACAGCTCAATAATCTGAAGACAACCTAATTTTAAGTTTAGGTTGCAGAAGACTGGAACATATACCTCGCCAATGAAGATCAACAAATGGCCAAAAGGAATGCCTCACCATCAGAAGCTATCATGAAAAATACAAAGCGAAATCACAATGACCTGTGACAAGGATGGCTATACCCAACGCACAGGGACAAGCACTGTGGAGATGGGGAAAAGGTGGGCTCCTTGAGCACCGCAGATGAGAATGTGATATAGAAGAATAAAGAGAAGTTTGGCAGTTCTTCAAGGGTAAACATGGAAACATGACGTAACCCAACTACTTTACAGCCAGCTATATACCCCAGAGATAAAAACACTATGTGCACAAAGACTTTCTGCAGACGCTCATGGAGCACAGCAAGACCCACAGCAGACAAAAGGTAAATCAGAGCATCCATCAGCTGCCGAGTGGACGAACTGTGTGCATGCCTGCAATGAAGTAACACTGATATATAAGGGGAACGCCATGCCATGCTTTTGAGACACGCTATGGTATGGAAGAACTTTGAAAACACTAAGTGAAAAAAGTCAATTTGGTAGAAGCACATATTACATGACTTACGATGTTCAAAATTTAAAAAAAAATTATACATACAAAGCAGACTGGTGAAGCAAAAGAATTTTGCATTTGGATATAAGAAAATGTTCTAAAATGTGGTTGATGATGATGATAATGGTGATGATGATGATGATGACGATGATGGTGATGAAACTATGATGGTAACTCCTTAAATGTTTTCCTCTGTTCAGGATTCACTCAACAGTAGAGAACTCATAGGTGCCACAAAAGTATATAAATTATTAAATAATCATCTACTTTTGTCTGCATACATGATTTTCTGGTGTTATTATTTAACTGGCTTTACTGTCCAAAGACATTGCATATTATACAAACTACTGCCACTATAAAATCAAGACTATATCCTAGAACAAAATAAGCAATAAATAGCTAAAAATAAAAGCCGTCAGTATTTAGCCACAAACATTTTCTACTGCAGGCTGGAAGTTCCGCTGGGATGTGGAGCTGCGAAGAGAACTAAGAAAGAAACCACCTGTGGTCCTGGGAGACACAGAGATGCAAGGGAACCAGCAGCCATGGGAGGAACAGTCTAGTATAACCATGGGACTTGGGGGAGGATTTGAAGGGTGGCATTCTGTCACACTGGAAGGAAGGCACAAATGAATTTCACGGGCAGAAGCAGGCATGCCACATTACTGGCAATGCCAATAATGGAAAGCAGAGGAGACTCCAGAAGCCAGAGGTCCCCAAATGTGAGTGTTTTCGGAATAACCACCAGGGGGCACTGGTGAAACATAAATGGGTTTCCAAGAGTCTTAACCAGCAACTCAGGCCGACTTGCCAGTAACCCCTTTGACCACCACAGAATTGTGAGCAAAGGAGTATGAGGATCAGATATATAAATAAAGACTAACTCTCATGAAACTGTAGAAACAAAGTGAGCAGAGGCTACCAGGTTCAGTAGGGAGGTGACACTGGTAGAACAAAGGAAAGAGGTGGGTTTGGCATCCTCACCAGGGAAACCAGGAACCAGATGGATAACAGAGATGGAGCACAGGGCTGCTAGATTAGAGAACTTTCCAGACTCCAAGTGGGGTGGCTGAGGAGATCACAGTGCCACCCCATGAGATGTGGAACCTATAAAACTGCTCAACGGGTAGGAGGCTGGACTCAGCTTGCTATATTAACTTCTTGCTTTAACTAGGCTTCAATTTAGAGATCGTTACAGACGTGCAGATCTCAGCAGATACCTCAGTGAACAATGACCTTTCGCCTTGGCATGGTAAGCGATTTCTAGTGTTGAAAACAGGGCAGTATTTATAAAGATTGGGCCGGTGCATTTAATTAACCCCTTAGGACACGTTCCCACTTCGTGGGGACCAGGCCCAAGAGGGTTTCCAGCAAGACAAGAGACTTGTCAGTCGGCTTGCCCAGCACACACCGGCACGTCCCACGGCAGGCTGGTGGACCTGTGCCCCAGGTGGGAGAAGAGACCTCAGGAACAAAGGGAGAGGTCCCTCCTGAGGGTTTAGGTGGCAGGAGGAGAGACAGAGGAATGTAGCTAGAGAAAGACAGAGACAGCGGCTGCTGCCCGCTCCCCAGCAAAGCAGCAAACCTAAGTGCATTCGTACATCAGACACCTAATGAACCTTGCAGGCTGTCAGTGTCTACTACAGCTGGTTGGAGAAGGCTCCGTCCCTTAGACAGCAAAATGGAAATTCCATTTTCCCCTTTCCTTTGCCATAACGGAGTTCATGCGTGATCGTCATGCGTGATGGTCACTGGAGCAAAGTTACAACAATAAAAGTGATGCAGTAGTTAATGTCCACACACACACACACACACACACACACACACACAAGGTGAGCAGCTGCTCTAAACCTGCTACTTCTGAACCAACTCTAGATAACTAAGAGCCCTTTGTGAGGACAAAATATGAGACATCTGATCACCAGGCGACCACACAAAATAACTCAAGACAGTAACATCTAGGCTGTACAGAACGCAGTCTTCATGTCTGCCTCCAACACCCCAGGAGCCCCGTACTTCACTGGAGACCAGACACTGAGCATAACCCCTTCACCTAATCCGAGTCAATTCACTTCCCGAGCATCACACCCACAAGCTACCTGACAACCTGATGACTAGCACCTGTTCTCTACACGGTGCTCCACGTAGGCTCACCTGCAGCACGGCAGGGCTGACTCGGGCTTTAGAAGCTTCATTAACGACGGTGTGCTTTGAAGGCTATCCACACTTTATATAAGCTAACGCTAAAACTTAGAGCCCCTCCTAGTGTTTTTCCAAAGCAGCTTTCTAACTATCACAGAATTAGCATTTCAATCACACTACTGGGGGAAAAATTTAGCTTTTCTAAGTCATTACAAGGTTAGCGGCAGGATGAAGAAAGTATGGAATATATACATATTAGAGTACTACTCAGCAGTAAAAAACAAGGACTTCTTGAAGTTTGCAGGCCAATGGATGGAAATAGAAAACACTATCCTGAGTGAGGTAAGCCAGACCCAAAAAGAGGAACATGGGATATACTCACTTATATTTGGTTTCTAGCCATAAATAAAGGACATTGAGCCTATAATTCGGGTTCTTAGAGAAGCTAAATAAGAAGGAGAACCCAAAGGAAATCATATAGGCATCCTCCTGAATATTAACCTTCATCAGGCGATGAAAGGAGACAGAGACAGAGACCCACAATGGAGCACCGGACTGAAATCTCAAGGTCCAAATCAGGAGCAGAAGTAGAGAGAGCACAAGCAAGGAACTCAGGACCACGAGGGGTGCACCCACACACTGAGACAATGGGGATGTTCTATCGGGAACTCACCAAGGCCAGCTGGCCTGGGTCTGAAAAAGCCCAGGTTAAAACCGGTCTCGCTGAACATAGTGGACAATGAGGACTGCTGAGACCTCAAGAACAATGGCAATGGGTTTTTGATCCTACTATACCTATTGGTTTCGTGGGAGCCTAGGCAGTTTCGTGGATGCTCACCTTACTAGACCTGGATGGAGGTGGGTGGTCCTTGGACTTCCCACAGGGCAGGGAACCCTGATTGCTCTTTGGGCTGACGAGGGAGGGGGACTTGGTTGGGGGAGGGGGAGGGAAATGGGAGGCGGCAGTGGGGAAGAGACAGAAATCTTTAATAAATAAATAAATAATAAAAAAAAAGGTTAGCGGCATACAGCTAGTTAAAAGATCAAGGCCACTTCCTGTACACCCTGCACACCATGGAGCACACACCAAGGCTTGCGAAGACTATTTTTAAAAAGTGAAATGTATCTCAGAGGATGTCCAAGAAGTTACGATATGTAAGTATCTGAAAAGAGAGACGGGACACAGTAGGGGAACAAAAGCATTATTAGTCCACTGGGAGTGGTCTATGCTTTTTAACATGGTATGTATTTGTCATTTTAAAATACACACACACACACAGTATTGTGGGGTTGATTTTAAGCTTCCTGGTTTATGGTCTAAGCAATGGTTCTGCAGGCTAATGAAAACCTGGTCGAGGACCCTCTGTCCCCATCCCAGTGCATCTCTCCTGACCTCAGGCAGCTCCTCCTACTAAATGTGAGCAGCACAAAGGTACTGGACGACAACATGCTCTATGGGACTCTGCATACCAAAGCTGTGTACCTACCCTTCACACACAGAAAGACAGTGAGGGTGGGACCAGAAGTGGGACCAAACAACTCTCAAAGGCCTGCTCCTAGTGGCATTTAGTAGTGTTTGAGGCTGGCCACTTGAGATTGGATAACCTACCTTGGGTCTCATCCCTAGAGAAAACTGATTCTCCCTCCCCTTCTCAGCAGCCATTAACACCCTAGAGGTCTTCATCTATGGGGTGAGACTTCCCCCATCCATTCATGCTGGCATGTCAACTGGTGTTATCAATGTGCAGGTCTTTTTTAAGCAACCATATTCTTGAGATTTCATAGGTCATTTATAGAAGATACTGTCTCATAGCAGACATCTTGGTCCTCGGGCTCTTGGAATCTTCCTGACCGTTAGGTATAAAGGCTGTGTGGCTGGCATAGCAGAAGGTGTCAGGTACCCTATGGTATGGTCCTTCCTGCATGCTCTCCCTCTGCTGCACAGAGCAGTCTTTCTGAGGAGGGGTGGGAGACACACTTGTCTCTGGGTGTAGGGATAACTATTTAAAATGCAGTTAGGAGTCAGGCTGTTTTATGAAAGTGGCTGCAGTGGGTTCTCCTCTAGAGCCCATGAGCTCACCGGCCAGGGGTAGTTGGCCAGGTTGACAGTACTGCGTGAATTCTCTTCCACAGAGAGGGTCCAATTATAAGGCTGCTGGTGACTCTCAAGGGATAAATGGCACTATTGCCCCCTTGGTGCCATCTTGTCATGCTAGTCATTGCTATGGTTTGTGTGCTTTACAGCCGGGTAGGAACAATGACTGCTTTTTTCCCCTTGGCAATGTACATAGCTCCTTTGGAGACTGTGGAAGCCAGTCTTGGGGGAGGAGGCCTTCACAACAGTCCCAGCTAAACCCTTCAAAGTTCTTTGTACAAAGTGTGTGGTGTCTTAAGCAACAGGGTCTTATCCTAAAGTTTTAGGAAGCAACTAAGGACAACATCAATGTCCTATATTGTTTTGAGAGTCTCTTGAACTCTCCTGACAAACAACTTGAAAGGAGAGTTTCCAAGCCTGAGACTAGAGTTTTTGTTAGATAGTCTGTGGCTCTTGGGGAGGGATTTAATTCTTAATGTCACAAATGATTGTTCGTGTGCAAGATACCCATCTTTTTAGGATACAAATTTGCTTTTTGGTTTAATAAAAAGTAAAAATATATGTATACTTAAGAATTGTTTAAAAATAAACCTATGCTGTCATCAAAAAAGTAGACTTTGACAAGTACCACATGCATATTTGCTTGTGAGAATAATGAGTTCCAGCACCAAAGAAAGCTGGAGATAGCCCAGACATCTATCAAAGAGTGATTGTCCCAATAACTAGAGCAAATCCACATAATGGGAGCCTAAGAAGATATAAGATTATCAAGTAACTTCCAGGATATGTCGGGCAAAGGGAGGCAAGTTCTTACAGAGAATGTAATATACTGTCTTTCACGTAGAACTAAAAGGCAAAAGATTCATGTATTTGCAAACCTTAGCAAAAAATAAGAAATTCAAAGATTGCAGCTAGCAAGAAATGGCTGAGGATAAAGAGAATACACATGAATGAAGATGAACAAACTTCTGCAAAATTGTTAATAGTTGTAAGTATTAAAATGTCATTGTATCACATGTTCAAAATATAAAACTTAAAAGAAGAAACTCAAAATGAAGACTAGCTGGAAAATGCATATATTTCCAATAGAAGAAGGAGCAACAGAGCTCAGTGGGCTAAGGAACTTACTGCCCAAGCCTTGGGAGCTAAATACGATCCCCAAAACTCATGAAAAGGTGGAAGGAAATAACTGGTTCCACAAGGGTGCTGATTTCACAAACATGCTGCTGCACACATACCTGCACTCACAACATACACACACATAGGAGTAAAAAAAAATAAAAGAAAAAACTACTACCTGAGATCACGGCAGTGCAGACACTAGTAGTGACTTTTTTTAAGAAGTGACTTTTTTTTAAAGGAAGAGAACAATTTTACGTCACAAAGAATATATTCTGAAGTTAGAAAGAATACAAAACAATTAAAGAGCATGTAATAGAAATTACAGAAACATAAAATTCATGAAATTAGTAAAATTTAATTTTAAGTGAAATGGAAAAGTTAAGCTGGAAATAGGAAGACTATAAGTAATGATCATACACATGTGTGCAAAGGAATGTGTATAGCCACCTACCTGGTGACCTAGACACCACTCCCAGCAACAGTGTCAGGATGCTGTTTTCTAAGTATCATTTCCCCTTAAAGAGAAGCAGAATTCCTTTGAATAATGACTTCTGACAGATGTGAGGCAGAAAACTAAAAATGTGATCCTGGAGGCAACCTTCTATCCCTAAAAGCATGGAGGTAACTGCCTTATGCTTAATGTCATCTCAGAGGGTGAGAGTGTGAAGGGTGTCTCACCGGCTAACTATGAGACAACTATGCCACCAGAAGAACAGGAGTACAACTGGCAATACAACAGAGCACACACATTTCTGTGGGCCCACACCAATGACCAAAAATAATTTTTAAAGTAAAGAGATTCATTTTGCACATTGGAGGTACAATAACAGTAGCTCCGAATCCAAATACTAAAAACACAGCGAAAGAACTTAGCATTTATTCTTTTTCAAGGGAAAGAAAAAGTATTTTTCCCTGAAGTTGATAAGGAAAAGTCCCTTCATACAAGAGAATGTCAACTTTATGGCATACCCAATGAAACAGCTGTCCAGTTTGGCTCACTGGGTACCCAATGTCTGGAGGAAAGCCTGGTAGGAAACAAAATGGTGGCAGGTGCCAACACCTCATACCACCCTTTCTTCCTATGGCACAATGTCTCTTTCCAGATGGCCAGTGTGGAAACCCCATTTGCCATGCTTATACAGGAATGTGTGAGACTAACACACCACCTTCTAAACTACGGATGCACCTCAGTTTCTTTGCACTATTGTGCAAAAAGAGGTATTATGTCTTTGGGATAAATGAGCTCTAAGGAACAGTGAAAACGTGGAAGCAATCCTAGTCTGAAGCCTGTCTCCAGATCAATGAAGTTAGCATGCGGTCTCTTTGAGAATTCAAACTGGAAGTAAGCTGGCAGGCTAGATAAGAAACCAAGCTGTCAACTACGGGTTTCACAGGGCTTATTTTTGTAGTCTAAATACCTCAGTGACTACATCAGAAATTACTCACAAAGAGAAGAGGGCCACTCTTTCTCTTCTGTATCTTGGGATGATAAGAGTAGTCTTAAGAGCATATCCAACCTCAAAACCTCAAGTGGTACAGAGAAATGATGGGAGACAACAGACAGTGCCCTGAGCAGTTTAACCACAAGGCATTTTAAGCTGCTTCTAATCTACCCCTTCCTTTAAAAAGAAGACCTCATCCCTTCGATATGCCATCACTCTTCACCAGACCAAACACCCCACGACGAATGCCAGAATTAAAGTCACTCATGCTGCAAACTATTCCGTTTCTCTTTCTCTGGTGTACCGCAACTGAACTTCCTTCGCTTTGCTCTTCCTGTCCCCCGTATCCCCAGTGACAACTCAGTCAACAGTCACCACACCTAACACCCTACCCATGGCCAGCATCCTCTCCTCTAGCAATGTTTGTTGGCTCCAAGAGCTCAGACCCATCACCCGCATGTGGCAACAGCAACCACCTCCTCACAGGGAGGAAACAAGGCATCTTCCAGTTCCCATATCAGTGTAAACAAAACGGAGTGGGAGAACCTACATGGTAGCAACGTAATGCAGAAAACAGTCAACTATGGTAGCTAGGTGTGACAGTGCCCCTCACAACAGATGCACCATACTGATAGTCTATACTTACTGTCTGCCACAGACTGTTCTAAACACCTCAGAGGGATGGGTTCCTCTCATGAAGCATTGATTCATCTCATTCTCACAGAGTACTGTCAGTCAATCCCACCTTATAGCCAGGAAACTAAAGGGTGGTGCTGTAACCGCAACAGTAATCATAAACCCTCTCACAGTCCCCCATCCTCTGAGAGAACACAGCATCCTCTCCAGCAGACATCCCACAGCTGACCCTCGACTGCTGACCTATGTTCGAGCTAAAGCTGAAGAAGAGCAGTTGCACGGGAATTATTTCCTGACCTCTTCCTAGGCACACATCATCCTTCCGCCGGCAACACCCTTACCTGACTCATGTTCAGCCCACCCTCAACTCTTCCTCTGACGAAAGCCCCCTCTTTCTAACTCAACTGCCAAGTCCACGGCTCCCCAGGTCTTCTCACAGACTTATCCTCCGGGACTGTATCTCATTCCTCTCACTATTCGCTATGCTGTACAAGATTTAGACTGTGTGAACACGCACCCTCCACCTAAACTGGAAACAGCTACAGAGTGCTATCTGCACTCTTTTCCTCTGTCCCTGCTGACTGGCCAGTCCAGGGTGCAAGCAGGGCTTTGGAGCCTATCTGCTGAATACGGGAGCTGAGGCTCTTTTTCTGATATTGTCTCACACAGTACTCATCGGTGAAGGAAGACTCAAGGAGCCATCTCAAGAGTTCAAATCGGAACATGGACAAAATATACACAAATCCCCATGGCGTTCATTAATGAGATGGGGACTATGTTGCCCCTGTATAACCCAGCAATAATAAAAGAAGGCCAACACTGCTGGTAAGGGACTAGCCATGTGGGGATCTGATCTTGACACTAATCACCAGGAGACAGAATAACATCCAGGCTGAAATTTTTCCTCAGTAAACCCCACATTTCTTGAAGTTACAAAGACAGCTCAGTCAGTCAAGTGTTGATTATGTAAGCATGAAGGCCAATTCTTTTAAATTTTTATCTGTTCTTCTCCCATCCAATACATCCCAACTGCAGCTTCCCCCACCCCGCCACTCCTCCCAGTTCCCCCCACACCTACCCAAGATCCACTCTCTACCCCATCTTCCGCAAGAAAACAGCAGGACTCCCGGGGACCATAAATGGAACATAACACAAGATACCGTAAGACCAGGCAGATCATGTCATCAAGGCTGGACAAGGCAACCCTGTAGGATTAAAAGGGTCCCAAGCGCAGGCAAAACAGTCAGAGCCACCTCCACTCACATTGTCAGGAGTTCCCCCAAAATATCAAGCCAACCACCATAACATATATGCAGAGGACCAGAATTTAATCTTTAGAACTCACAGAAAAATCTGGACATAATGAAGTGAATGTGCAGCCCCGGGGCTGTGGTGGCAGAGACAGACAGATCTTTGGAGCTTACAGGACAGCCAGCCTTTCTTAATCAGCAAGCTCCAGGTCAATGAGGCCCTGTCTCAAAACCCCTGAAGAACACCTGAGGTTGATCTCTGACACAGGTACACACACGCATGCACAAAAGCATGCACTGCGTGTGCGCACACACACGTGTGCATGTGTTCACCCTACAGCACCATGGCCTCAGAACGCTGTCTCTCTACTCATCCTACCTCATAAACACACAAGACACTGCTTTGTTGACAGCAGTGTTGAGAACAATTGTAGCTGCTATTAGCTAATTCAGAAGTATGACAATGGCTCATACAATAGATAAAATCCTACAGACGAGTGAAATACTTCTACTGTTAAAAAAAAGAAAACTAGGTTTCCTAATCATTTTAAATACTACTGTAGTAACTCCATATGAGATTGAGTTTTTCATTCATAACTATTAGTTGGTCCATTTAAAGTGCTTTTCTCTGTTAACATCGAAGTATTTAAAGCAGCTAAGAATATCAATTCCCTAAAAGGCAAAATTGATTCAATTCACAAGATAAATGAAACGAAACAAAACCCTTATTGCTGCTGGCAGAACAGCAAACTAGTTTAATACTATGGAAGCAAGTATGGGGTTTGTCAAAACACTAAAAATAGACCTGCCCTGATGTGACCCAGCTACACGACGCCTGAGCGCATATGGAGGATTCTGCAGCCCACTGCAGAAGATACTTGAACGCTCATGTTTATTGCTCCTCTATTCACAAAAGAAAAAGAGAATAGCCTAGATGTCCATCAACAGGAAAATAATGAAAATGTGCCAAATACACACAATGGAATCTTACTCAGCTGTTAAAGCAAAATGATAAGACTTGCAGGTGGAACCCAAGAGTGTACACTGAGTGCCACGGCCCAGTCTCAGGAAGACTAACACTACACACATATTCTCTTTCATGCCCAACTCCTAACTTTTAAAGTTTGTGTGTAAGTAAATAAGGAGTTGTACAGGTAGGTACCAGCTATGAACGTAGGGATTCCTGACTCAACCGGGGTTTCTATTGCAGTAGCAAACACCATGACCAAAAGTCACTTGGGGAGGAAAGACTTGCTTCCATATTACAGATGGCAGTCCATCATGAAGAGGGGAGTCAGAACACAAACTAGAGGCAGGGACCTAAGCAGAGGCCAGGGAGACATGTTGCTACTGGTTCTCTCAGCAGGCTCTCCTCACGGGCCACGCCCACATCCATCACTAATAAAGAAACTGCCCCACGGGATGTCCACCACTCAATCTGACGGAGGCATTTTCTCAACTGTCATTTCTTCTTCTCTGGTAACTATTGTATATCAGTGTACATAAAATCATGCACCATGAAAGGGGAACAAGAGGTATCGAGAAGAGGAGTGACGAGGGGGCACATGCAATCTGAATGGTGTCAAGAAGAGCACTGGAGTCGAGGGAACGGGGAGAGGGGAAGCAGGGAAGAAAGGGGAAGGCTGCACTAGTTTGCTTCCCTGCTGTTCCCTGCTGCTGCACGAAAACACTGACCAAATGTAATCTGGGCAAGGGAAGGGTTGACTTGGCACAGTCCGTTTCGAGGGCAGCCAGGGCAGGAATGCGAAGGCGGGAACCACTGAAGTCACAGAAGAGTATAGCTTCCTGGCTCACTTCCCAAGCCATCCTCATCTTGCTTTTTGATCTGTCCCGGAACACCTGCCCAGAGGGTGGAACAACCCAAGTTGGTTGGGTGGGTCCTCCCTCATCAGTCACAAAGCAAGAAAATGCCCCCAAAGTCAGGTCCAAAGGCCAAGCCAATGAAGGCCAATGTCTCAACGGAGGATCTCTTGTCCCAGATGACTGTAGTTAATATCAAGCTGCCAAAAAATATCCAGGATGAAAGAAATAGCAAAAACAAAATTTGAAAAATGTTATAACCAAACCTAATTCTTTGTGAGCCAGTAAAAATAAAATACTTTGTTTAGACGTGTTCGCACTATGTATCCCTGGCTGGTCCTCAACTCTCTATGAAGACCACACTAGTCTTGAGCTCACAGAGACAAGCCTGCCCCACCACCCAAGTACTAGAATTAAAGGTACATAATATCATGCCTGCCAAACACATTTTTTAAAAAGATAGTTGATAATAAATATGTTTTATTTCTGATGCCCCTCCCCTCAAGTGACAATGCTCTCCAATTTGTTAGCCTTCCCTAAACACATCTAACTATAACACTTCTTTATTTTATTTTATTCTAGTTTGTACCTATTTCAACAGGTTTCATAAGGACTTATATTTTAGCTTCCCTAATTCCATCAATTTAAATACCTGGCCTTAGCTAGAGATTCTTTGAGAATTTCATGTCATGCACCCCAATCTTACTCATGCCCAGCCCTTTCATATCCTCCCCTTGCGCCTGCAGCATACCCCCCCCCCAAAAAAAAAAACCTCTGAAGAATAAATTTAAAACAAAGCAAACAAAAAACCGTCTCTGTTATGGAGTAATCTTTTTGTATACTATGAAGATGTGTCTGCTAAGGCACCCGCTGATTGTTTAAATAAAGACCTGAATGGCCAGTAGCTTAGCAGGAGAGGAATAGGCAGGATTTCCAAGGAGACAGAAGAAGATCAATCTAGGCACACGGAGATGTCAGCAAGATGCAGACCAAGTAGGATATACAGAGACTAAACAAAAAATAATACAGCTAGCTCTCCTAGGACTTGACCATTATCCCAATTTTCTCAGGGTCCCCTAAAGATGTCATCGCCTTCGGACAACAGGAAACAATCTAAAGAACACAACTGCCACATTCTCAAGAGGTGGAGTGGGTGGTTTTGGGCCATTCAGTGGGTTATAAATGTTGGTCATCATTTGGGGGTGGGGGGAAGGTTTCAGGTTGTTACTGGTAATGGTCAGGAAGACAACTAAAAAGATCAGATTAGATTAAGAAATCTCTTTCTGAAAAGAAAAAAAATAGTATATTTTGACTCTACTTTTCAACTAAAAAAAAGCGACTACTAACCTCAAATATTTTACATTGGTATAGATTTTTGTATATTGATACAAATTAAGCCTATTTTTGTTTTAACATACCGTATGTATGTTTCTATTCTTATTTAAGGCATTGTACCTGAGTAGCTCATTTTATAATGTAAAGTTCTAGTTCTTAAAAGCTATTATTACAAACTGTTTAGGATAATTAAGAAATGCAGGTTAGTAGTTAGTCATCTATAACCATCAAAAATGTAGTCATGTTAGGTATGTTTTCAAGGTTAAACATATATATTTTAGACTGATGATCTTCAAGCAATTCAGAGACCTACAGAATATGGAATTTAAGATATTTTAATAACATAAGGCTTTTCATGACAGTGAGACACATTTGCTCCTGGCAGCACCAATCTACTTCAAAAAAAAAAAAAAAAAGGATGATGGGCATCAAAGAACCTCCATATGGACCCAGACATGGCCCTAGGCAGCAGCCCATGGCTGAATGACACCATGGCCCTAGATGGCAGCATAGCCCACCCAGATTGGCATGGCCCCAGTGGCATGGCCCTCAAACAGAATTGGAAAAAAGAAAATTTTTTTCGAAACAGGGTTTCTCTGTGTAACAGCCCTGGTTGTTCTGGAACTCACTCTGTAGACCAGACTGGGCTCGAACTCATAGAGATCCACCTGCTTCTGTCTTCCAAGCACTGAAATTAAAGGTGTGTGCCACCACTACCCAGCATAGAGAAAATTTTCAAACATATATACACAAAAAAATAACATCATACATATACTAACATAAATGCTTCGGGTCTAGATATTTATTTATTTAAAAAATCACTAAACAACTTCTGTATGCCAAGTACTATCCTGAGAGACCAGCACTGACTGAGAAAATCAAGAAGAAATCCAACCCTGAACAAATCAAAGCTGACCATGCAGCCTTACTATCTAGTTGGGATGAATGAGTACAGATAAGCAATAAGTTAAAGTAACAGGCAGCATTAACAACTGTTAATCAAAGATCAAGGCAACAGCAATTTTAGCCAGAGAGGTCCCAGGATTCACTGAGAAATACCATGGTGGAAGGAGAACACTGCCCACCTGTTTAAGGTCAAGGTTTAAAGTCAGAAAAAGCATTCAGGCTGCTGGTGTTGGCCAAGGGAAGAGGCTGGTGAGTAGGACAGTTGTTCATAAAAGGATTCTAAGCACAGGAGTGGCGTGATTTCTGTCCTAACAGGATCGTTCTGGCTACAATGCGGAAAGCTGTGCTAGCAAGATTAACTAGCATCAACTGTCATTACAAAGGCAAAGGCAGTGTTACTGACCAGAAAAGAGCCAGGGAACATAGGGTAGGAGGGAGTAACCAACACCAGTAAGGCTTGCTAAATTGGAGTAAAAACAAGCAGGAAAGCCAGTCGGGGGATGCTTTGGCCCAGACAAGAGAGGATGGTCTGCCCAGCACCTCCACAGCTGAGTTGTGCAGAGATCAACACGGGCAAAATCATGGGGACATCAACAGGACATGCTGAGTGAAGAGAGAGTAGCTGTCAGCTGCACCCTAGACTTCCTCGCGCTCACCATGAGGAGCGCTGAGTTCTCAGGGGGTGCAGGGGACAATCACTTGAAGAATCGACAGGGAGATGGAAATACCGCAGCACACTGCCTCACTTACCCAAATTGGGGTCTGGAGCCTGGCGCTTCTTAATCTTAGCTTCAGAAATAGCAGAATAATAGGCACAAGTCATCTTGATCAGCCACGTTGCTCGAACCATTGGCACAGAATACTTAGCTAAATATGCAAAAACGTCCTCTTTTTTACTAAGGATGGGGACCTAGAAAGAAATAGCATACGATGATCAGACATGATAGCATTGCTAGGCGAACTTACAGGGAAGGGAGCAAGGGAAGGGCTGGAAGTTAGATGCTGCTATAGGAAAGACTGGTGCACTTTCAAACAGTACATGTGGTATTAAAAGAGGTAAGAAATTTTAAGCCAATTTTTACTAAGAAACGGAAATCAAAATTATGTTTCGCACATGGAAAAATGGTTATCAGCTGTGCTTTTTTATTTATAAAACAAAATCTTGTCGCATTTCCAGATGAGGAAAGTTATTAAATAATTCCATGATGCTCTTCCAAATGATTGATCCCCAAATCAGACGGGACAGTTCGGCTAGGCTTTGTCACCATCCTACATTTTATCTGGGGACACTTTTCTGTATTGGGCCAACTGCAACATTTCATAAATGCAACCATTTCCAGAAACCATCTGGAAGTATCTTTAGCCCAAAGTATTAAGTAGAGTCTAAGATGATGGATCATTGAATCCGCCTAATACACACTGAGCTACAATAGCTGAGCAATTAATTCGCTGGCTGAAGTAGACACTTGAGGCTGTTAATTATTTCTTCAAGACCACAAAGGTACAATTCAGCAAATTAGTATCCCAATATACCAGTGCATAGTTCGAAAGAGTTAATTCATTCTTCCAGAATACCTCATAAATACCCTATAAACATTCTGCTATTCTATGTAATTTATTTAATTGATGAATATGACAACAATAGTCAACAGGAGGACATTTGCTCCAATGCAGCGGGAAGGGACTAGTAAAGCTGTAAGGTGCACACCCTCCACACCCCTAGCAGGGTGATTCCTTCTGTGATACTTCCCTAGGTCTTGTCTGTCAAGCCCGCTATTTTCCAGCCATATATGAATTTTGATAGTACCAATCCTATGCACCTCACAAAGCGGGTATTCCATTTTTTTTTTAAACATGGGCATAAAAACTACAGCAAGGAGGATTCTGTCACCAGATTAGGTATTTCTCTACACCAGCCCACGTGTTTTCATGCCGTGGATTTGGCCCCTTCAAAAGAAGACACTGGAACCCTGCCTCGGATATCAAGAAACCTGATCTCTCTACCCCAAAAATCATTCTTAAATTTGGGTTGCAAAGTCAAGGCTTCAAACCTGCCAATTCATAGAGCATAGCATTTTTCTAATAGCTTGCAAGTCAAAGTGGACTTTTAAATTTAACTATTTGCATGCCTGGTACAACATGTGACCTCTAGAATTAAAAAGCTCACCTGAT
>NW_026068061.1:3156042-3272150 GCF_014885135.2 Alexandromys fortis | reverse complement strand
AAGCTATTTCAGATAGGCTTTCCAAAGAAACACCAAGCTGATCCAATGCTGGAGGAACACTTGCCTACCTTGGGCAATGGGGTATAGTGTGTCTACACTGCGTTTAAAGAAAACTGAAAACTTTCTGACCAGGTACACTTGCTGCCTTAAGTACTGAATTTAGAACATCGTCACCATGACACAGAAAACCACACTGCACAGACATGACAGGAGGCAAAAGACATACGGGATAAATCTGTAAAACATCTTCTCTACATAACACAGTGGTACATTTTAATAAGAAAACACCCTGCAAGTTTAGAACAAGGTCTCTGTGTTTACTATCATTTAAGACAGAGACAAGCAAAACACAGGGTCAAACATTCAGCTCAAGACCTGACGCTTTTCACTAGAATATAAAATATGGAACCAGTGGCTTAAATTGTGTCAGGCCAGGGCAGGCTGTATCTCATTCACATACACCAAAAAGATGTAAGAGCAAAGCCTAAAACCACAGATAAATGCAAAGTAAAAGTTAGCAACTCCAGAGAGTCTTGATAACTGTATCTTTCATAGATGGCCAAAGGATTTATTTAGACGGCAAATGTTGAGCGGGAAAAAAATGCAAACAATTGAAAATTTGAAGTGTTTAGATAAAATAGCATAGAAAACTGAGCAACAGGACAAAATGGCAAAACCCTGAGCTGAGTCAAGTCAGGTCTTCAAAATCCAAACAGATGTGAAGAAAGTTAGCTGATTAAGTGAAAAGATATGTATGATGGTTTTGTCCAATCTATAGTTCGGGCCTACTTGGGGAAGAAATGATGTTTTCCAGTGATTTTTTTTTTACAGTGATAGATTTTTTTTTTTTTTTAAGAAAAACACCTGACATCAACTTGACGTTGAACCTAGGCAATCACTGGGCAGTATTTTAGTTTCTCAATCAATCTAGAGCTGCAAAAGAAATTGAGATGCTAAGTGTGTGCTTCCTGCATGAGCACAAGGCTATTCATTGCCACCACATCTGCCCTTGGATGCTCGCCACCACCGGCATCTTCCTTTACCTCATCAGGACCAGGTTGAAAAGGAATTCAGACCACAGGAGCCAAGGACACGTTCATAAACAAGTGAGAACTAAACAGCTATTCAAGAGTTAGAAGAGTATCCCTGGTTGTCCGAATTTTCCTCTTCCAAATCAAGTAATGGTGGACTGAACTAAAAGTCCTCACAGGCCCCTCTGGAGTATGGTGTAACTTTATACTAATGAAAAGCCATGCTGGAAACAGGATCCGTTCCATAGAGAAAGGTATTCTCAAAGCTGGGGAAGAACTGGAAGACGACTCCAGACCACAGCACTGTTTCCTGCCTTACCCCTTCTTCCATGTAAACATCAGAAATTAAGTAGTTGAATAAGAAGACCATGTAGAGAATTTGGTCCTTTGCTCAAATCTACAAGAGCCTTTGCCATCTCAAAAGGATGAAGTTCTGAGAAGAGGAGAAGAAGGACTCCTGGAATGCCTAAGACATGAATACATGAGAGTCAATGTTTTATAAAGAACATGTCTATGTTTGCAAAGAATTAATGCCAGGGCTTACCTGAGGGACACCTGACTTGGCCAGAGGCAGCTCCTAATAAAGAAAGAAGAACAATGGCTAATACAGCACACCATGACTTATGTCCGTCCCTCTTAAAAGATAAGAGACCCCTACACCCTTAAAGCACAGAAACCAACTCCTTACCAATATTCACTTTAAGAAAGCATCCAAAAAGTATTCTTAGAGCTTGTAACAAAGGGAAACTTTAAAGAACACCCGGCTGACAGCACAGACAGAGGCTATGAATCGGTGTTCAGAAGCCATCAAACTCTGCAGGATGCTCTCTGGCTTACATGGCCTTCAGAGACAATCAGTCCACGGGCCACAGTGAGACCACAAACAGATGTTAACACTGGGGAAGAAGAGCTCCAGCTCCATAGTTCAGCCAGGTTGAGACAGTGGCACTAACTCTGTAGGAAGAGTTGGTCACACTTAAACAAGTGTTTTTCAAAGACTACAGGTGCCTTTCATTTCTATCATCTATCTATCTATCTATCTATCTATCTATCTATCTATCTATCTATCTCTCTATCTCTCTATCTATCTATCTGAGGCATGTGTAGTGTCAAGATATTATAGCAAAATAAAGCCAATGGAGGATGCAGGTACTATTTTCAAAGAGTCGCTTTCAAAAACAAACATGCAAGTGTACCAAGGCATTCTCTTCTGAGTTGGTCCATACCAGGTGGAAGTGGTAATGGCATACTTAGAACAGAAGATGGCAGCCCCTAAAACTCAGGGACACCAGGGGAGATGAGAAGAGACACCTGGGACTATTTCAAAAGCATACAAGAAGTCAGAGATAAAGACTAAGAGGGAGATTTCTAACTTCTTTACTGTAAACTTTCAAAGGACAGCTTGTATTATTCAGATTATAAGACTATCGAACCTACGTATGGATTATTCACACAGAAGAAAACTGCGAGAGACAAAGATTTTAAAAGAAATTCCTACCACCCCATCCACCCTATACACGTCATTATCAAAAATGCTGAGAGTGATAAATGCATCTGTTTGCTTTGTTTAAAAGATTTTTTCATAATACAAAGCTCACCCAGAGTAAGACTGTATTTAGCCTAAGGATATTATTTACGTGTGTGTGTGTGTGTGTGTGTGTGTGTGTGTGTGTGTGTAACACCCAAGTCCCAAGTACTGGGATTATAGATAGAAGCCTGGGATTACAACTGGGATGGATATTTAATAAGGATCTTTTTTATCGTATCATGGACATCTTGATCAAAGAAAACTAAAAGTGTAATGAGGGAGAAATGAAGCCTCACTGCCTACTTTTCAATTACATCTAAGTCCACCTATACTGCCTCTGTGCAGATCCTTTAGGTTTTCAGATGCCCTGAGCACCTCATGTAATCAAAATACAGAGGGAAGGACATACGAACAGTGACTGGCCATGTGCATCTGCAACTGGGCCTTCAGTCTATAAAAGAGTGAGGGAGAGTGAGGGGAAATGAACGGACATGTGAACACCATGTCAAACAGCTTTGCTTATCACACTGTAATTGTAACAAGGGAAGAAAAGACTTGATACCTTTTTCGCCAAAACAGCAAGTGGTTTATTCCCTGCTAAGTCAGAGAACCAACTATGAATTGCACTCTGAGATCGAGCAGTAACCAGCCAGTAATTATCTTTAGCATTAATTTGGGGTTTCTTCTTTCCGGTGTCCTGGAAAGTATTAAGCTTTAGTTTCTCAGCCAATATGCTGCTGAAGTACGCGCCGATCTACAGGAAGAAACGGAGACAAGACAGTATTTAAAGACAGGGTGCAACTCTCTTAATATCGCACATTTTATCTTCATTGTTTCAACTAGAATCTTTACACAGTCCATCAGAGAACAAAATGGAAACTTAAAATTTTTGAAGGCCAAAACCATGATTTCCATATAGTAAGTCCTGAAGCCCAATGGTGTGATTTCTGTCCGGTAACACAATGCAAAACTTAGGCAGCAGGTGTGTCCCACTGACCCCCAAACAGCTGGGAAACGAGAATCAAGGTGAGCATTCCCTTCCTTGTTTCATCTTAATTAATAGCACGTGCAAATTCTAGAAAGGAGCTCCGATGTTAACGCTGGATGTTGCTTTCTTACAGAACCTAGAGACATTTATTTAAAAGGAAAATTGCAGAAGGTAGAGCTAAATTAGGTGGCTCAGCATTTTGACTGCACTGCCGATTTTATAAACACGAGAAGACAAGGAAGGGGGGGCGGTCACTAACGCGGAATAGGACAGGGCAGAGAAGCCGGCTTCCGCCAGTTATTTTACCATTTCGTGTTACCTGTAGTAGAGGATGGGCAAAGAGCAGTAGGGTGGGGAGAGGAGCAAGGAGCCAAAGGGGAGATGGCCAAGGGCAGGACAGGAGCAAGAGAAGAGATTCGGTAAAACTGCAGGAAACCTGCCGAGAGTTTTCAAGAATCCAGAAAGCAGCACATTTGTTTCCTGAGGATCTTTCAATCATATGATGCAAACAATTTCTAAAAAGAGCCTTAGCCAGCAGTGGCAACCAAAGTGAGGTAAGAGCACTACTCTGGAAAAAAATCCAAAAGTAAGTGTCCCACCGCAGTTAAAAGTTGGAGGCAAGTCCCCTGCATCGTCTGACCCAGTTTGACTGGGGCCATTCATCAGGTTTATCGTCAAGACAAAACATTGGTACAAATTTTTGTTTAATATGAATAGAAATTCCCTGAACCGGAAAGTGCTAATAAAAATTGTGGTGGTTTGAAAAAGAATACCTCCAGAGATTCATATATTTGAATGCTTGGTCATCATGAAGCCGCACTATTTTAAAGGATTGGGATTAGGAGGTGTGGCCTTGCTGGAGGAAGTCTGTCACTGAAGGTGGGCTTTGAATCTCTCTCTCTCTCTCTCTCTCTCTCTCTCTCTCTCTCTCTCTCTCTCTCTCTTTCTCTGGTGATGGAGCTCAGTTACCTCTCAGTGTTTGCCTGCATACCACCATGCTCCCTGCCATGATGAAAAGGGACTTCACCTCTGAACTGTAAGCTGCTCCAATTAAATGCTTTCTTTTGTACTGGCTACCTTACTCCTGGTGTCTCTTCACAGGAATAGCATCGTGACTAGCAAATACTAGAGTAAGCAGATACACAGATACGGGATTTAGGTTTTCAAACCAATTCACTGAAGTTTTTCTGTTTAAAGCAAATGTTTCTAGAACTTTCTGTGGATAAACTAAGAAGAAGCAGGACCAGTTGGCTGTAAAGCAGTCACTAGTGACAAACTGTTAGGATTTTAAATTTCCCAACTGATTTTGATCTTTCTACCAAAACACAACTAAGAGTATATACTACTGCATAGTAAAGAGACCTCTAAGTTCCACTATGTCTAGGTATGTTAATCATAATGAACAAGGGTGTAAAAATGAAAAGACAAAATTACTCTAAGGAGTCAATATACCCTCATAATAATGGGGAAAAAACTGAATATAAGTGTTTTATAATTCTCCTCAGTGAATCTTGTAAACAAATTCATACTGTAAGCAAAGTCAAAATTCCTAAGTAAATAAGACAGGAGAAATGCACATTAGGGCTCCAAAAAAATGTGAAAACAATGTCACGTTAATAAATGTTTCAAGACTGGTCTCGTGCTGGCCTGGAGCACTGCCTCCATGCCCTTCCTGCCACTGGGATTACAGGTTTGCCAGCAACCAGCTCGAGTATTTAGTTTTAAGAACAATATATTTATATTATTCAAAAATCGGAAGATACGTATTTTTAAAGCCCCATCCTCTAAACCTCATTCCTACCTCCAAGTCATCAACTTGATTAGCTGGTTGTGTAGCCCTCTCCTCTGTTACATGAACAGACACAAGCAAACACAGACTTGTGTTTTCCTGTCTGGCATACCGTGCTCACTATGCACAGTCAGAATGAGTCTACCTACATGTGGAATTCATTTACTTGTTTAGCGGACACATTCGCAGTCTGCGTGGGTATGCTGTCCTTTATTTAATCAAGAGCGGGTATTAACGGGCACCTGGAGCAGCGATTACAAACTTCAGTGTTAAGAATCCTGCTAAAGTGAACACCTTTCCCATTTGTTACAGGCAGGTATAGGGCAATTTCGATAATTTGGATGGCATGATTCTACAGTTTTAATTATACTATCATATCACCCTTCAAAAGGTCTAATGCCAATTTATATTCTTTCAAAGAAAGCGTTAAGAAGGTTAACTCAACACTTGTTTTTATCTGCCAAGAAGTATTCAGATAATAGCTCCTTTGATAAGACCACGGGAAAGGTCAAGTGTTAAGCACTAAGATACATGCAGTTCATGCTAATGAAATCAAGTTCACATAAGAAATATTATGTCTTTGGAGAGATCTCACAGAAAAAGAGGCCCAAATTGTGGTAAGTGTTAATTTTGTTAACTTGGTTACTTAAATTAACATAAAAATTGACACTAGAAACCAAGAATTGAGCAGCTCGTTAACACATTAAAAACTCCTACTCTCTGATATGAACTAAACTCTGAAATGCTCAAAATCCACACGCTGAAACCCAAGCCCCTAACGTTACTACGACTGACAACAGCCTTTTATTTTATCGTTTTGATTTTATCCTTATTTGAATGTATAAGAGAAAAAGAGAGGGGGAGGGGCTTCAGGCACATCCATGCCAGAGCACGTGGATGTCAGGGGACAAAGTCCTGGAGACAGATCTCTCCTTTCTGTCTGAGGCAAGGCCTCAGTTTTTATAAAGACGAAGCTTGTAAGGATGTGCGAACAACGTGTGCAGGAAGCAGGCGGTACTTTCCACCTCCCAGATGTTTGTGTGGAGACTGAAACTGTCCGACTAGAGAGAGCTACTGCCCAGACTGGCCAGCCCGTCCCCCTTGTGCTGAATTTCCAGGTTGCCAGAGGAGCCCTCCATCAGAGCCGGCACAGCTCACCTCATCCCGGCTTCTCTGTATGTCATTTCTTCACTGTACGCTGCTGCTTCTTTCCCGAGTTGCCCCATTCAGATGTCCTGCTGGACCAAGCCAGGTGGGACATACATGGCAGCAGATCACTTAAGAAAGATGAAAATGTTCTGGGGACAGGCAGTAGGGTGATGGTTATATAGCAGTGTGAATGTGTGTACTACCCAAGATCTACACGCTAAAACAGGGTGAAGTGGCAAACATTAAGTGTGCTGAGGTGTGTGTGTGTGTGTATTAATCACAACTACAAAATCATAGCTGTAACAAGAAGTGTATAAAGTTCGCAAAAGACAAACTTTAAAATGTCACTGTGTCCGGTCAATGGAACTACACACAAAACTGCCTGTTTTCTTTCACACCTTTGCAATGGCATTTAAACTGATGAGTTAGCAGCCAATTATTTCTGTGGTTTTGTGAGCCAAGAGAAGTATAGCTATTGACTTGTGCTTTTTATTTCTTTCTTGTATATATGATGTTTTTTACTTCATGAGAGTAAAAATATTTTAATATCAAAGAATAATCATGTAAGAAGAATTTAAAAATCAATCACTAAAAGAAAATGAGCAAAAAAATACTCCTATCTAAATATCAGATTGATCCATGGTAAAAGATATTTAATTCAAGAAACTTCTGAACATAATATTCTAACTATAATTTTTTTACATTTTTAATTAAAATTTAACTTACCACTTTCCCCTTTCTTCCCCTCCTCCTAGCCCCTTTCTCTACAACTCTGACTATACATTTTTTTATGAAAGTTGGTCTAAGGACAAAGGTATTGGAGAAAAAGTGTAAATATTTTACAGAACTTAGGCTGTTGTGATGACACCAAGCAAGTCTACTCAGAATCATTGTGCGTGCTGTGACGCAGAGCAGACTCTGCTGGCACCAAGAGGAACAAGGCTCACTTCAGGAAAAGGAAGACACAAAGACCAAACAGGAAGAGGAAAGGAAATACCCTGTGAAGTTCAGTTGGAAACGGGTAGTTCTCCAACCGGTAGGTGGAGAGAACAGGCGAGTTAGACAGAAGAGTGTTCGTCCTCTCTGTCCACTGAAAGGGCCTGGAACTAGCAACGCTCTAGAATGGCTGAGCATGCCAAGCAAGCAAACACAGACAGAACAAGACGAACCTGGGAGATGTTGCAGAACAGTAAGAATGGTGGGGATGCTTATCCAGGGTTTAAAGGGCCCCTACTTAACAAAAATGGAAAATGTGGGCATCTGAAAAAAAAAATGAATGTAATAAAGCATAACCCTTTGTGTGAAATTTATAGAAGTCTAGGCATTTATATGATTTCAAAACAGCATTACAAGGGGATTCTGGTACAGCTCAATGGTAGGACATATATATGCACAGGATCTACACGTCCTGAGTCCAGTAAAACAAAATAATAATAACTAGAGACCATCAAGAAACAGAAATAGTAGGAAGGCACTGGGAATCTCAGTGACTGAACAATTGAACTTAGTATAATTAACAACTGGGCGATGGCACTGTGCTCTTCCTGACTGCAGCAGCCCTGAATATAGTCTTAGCAGAAGCAGATCTAGACACCAGCAGCTGTGTAAAACTGGCCCAGGCTCTGCTAGAGGGACAGCCAAGAAAGTCATAAAACTAAGTAGAAGGTGGAAAAGGACACGGTGGTCTCGGAATGAAATGCCTGACAACCAACACTACGTGTGCTTCCTGGTTTTCAAACAGGAGGAATCCTGGAACGCGGAATGGGGCGTACGTAGCACATAGATACCTCAAGGGTAGAACAAACACCCCTTTCCAGGAGTTACGGGAAACAATCAGCATTACCTTTGAGGGGTTGATTACAATGTTTCTCGCAGAGCCATGTTCATCTCCAGTGAAGGCTGGCTGATTGTTGAAACCCTGTTTTACGTTCACAGCCGTAAGTTCATCCTGTCCAAGAGAACACACTGATTAAGGAGAGAACAGAAACGCTTCGAATCAATCCAGACGCTGCAGCCTGAGCAACAGCTAACCAAGTTCACTGCTGTCTTGAAGAGAAAGACGTTGAGAGGACAATAACCAAGAGAGCAGACACCAAAACCAAAGCACACTTGAGTAGGGAAGGACCGAGGGCAGGCTGTAAATGCTAACACTCATTCCAGGTGGAGGGGGCATAGAGGTCCTCTGGACTGCTTACTTAGCGTACGGGAGCACGTAGTCAATCTTGACTGCCAGCGTGGCAGGATTAAAGTCAAGGTGAAAACACATCTCTGGGTATGCATAGGAAAGAGTCCTTAGGAAAGTTAAACTGAGCAGGAGGACTCAACCTGACTATGGTGACACCATCCCGGGAGCTGGGGTCCTGGACTCAAGAGAAAGGAAAGATCAGGATGAGAGCGGCTCTCATTTCTGCTTCCTGACAGGGGGTCCTGTATACATAACCACCTTAAGCTCCTGCAGCAGTGAGTTCCCTGTCGTGACGGACAGTAATTGCCTCAACCTTAAGCCAAATCCTCCCTGCCCCTACATTACCTATTGTAGGGTATTTGCTCATAGCAGGAGAAAAGTAACTATTACAAATTTTACATCCTACTATTTTACATGTTCCGTGAGTGCCATTAACTCTGAACTTATAAACTGGAAAAAGAAAAAAGCGAATATCTCCTTCCCATACGCATGGAAACAAGAGACTGTAGAACTTTTTAAGTTTCTGTGGGAATTGTTTTGTTCTTCTAGATATGAGTCCTGGAGATTGAGCTGCCTACTCGGAAGGCTTGACATTGAGACTTTTTTCCAGGTGGGCCATCTCACAACCCAAGACCAGAAAATGTTTTCACTGGAATTGTTCTGAGAAGCTCACAGTTTGACTCTCTTTCCTTGGTGCCCTGTCTTTCCTAATACTGCATTTAATATCGTCTTTTTAACTTGCATGTGCATGGGTGTTTTGTCTGCATGAGTGTATGCACCACATGCATACAGTGTCTGTGGAGGCCAGAAGGCATCAAAACTGGAGTTACAGATGGTTGTGAGTTAACCTGGGTCCTCCGGGAGAACAGCCAATGCTCTTACCTGCTAAGCAATCTCCCTAGCTCCCAGCCCTATTTTAGATTCAACAAAGCTCTCCCATCCAACTTATGAAAGACCCCAGCATAGTGAGTGAAAGACAGAAATGAAATATTTATAGTAATAAGTTTGTGGTAGCAAGTATGGCCCCCTACAACCTATAACTGCGGGCGGAGGGGATCACTGGTTTTACACATCCTAGTTCACTTAATCCTTACCAACATAGGTGTATATGGTCAAATGCGTTTCACAGGTAAGAAAAGTGACATACATTATACTAGTGCACCATCTGGGCAAGCCAGCGATGAAATATTATCCTTGATCCTAGACTACAAAGAGATATTTCCATGACACAAAGAACAAATGCCACATGAAAATGAGATCTAAAAATACAAAGGCTACTCCTACGACCCTTAAAATGACCTCCTGAAAAGATGTGGGAAAATGTTCCCAAGGTTAAACACATCATAAAAATAGCCTGGAATGATAATAACCTTGATAATTATTATATTAAATAATTATTGTGTATAATATGTAGTAAAGATAATAATTTTACATGTGACATAATAAATATTATTAATTATTACTGTTTCGTTTTTGTTTTTCAAGACAGGGTTTCTCTGTGTAACACTGGCTCTCCTGAAACTCACTTTGTAGACAAGGATGGACTTGAACTCAGAGATCTGCCTGCCTCTGCCACCGAGTGCTAGATTAAAGGTGTGCGCTACCAAGCCTAACAGCCTGGAATTTTAGAAATTTAAACAACAACAAAGAAGCAGAACCTCCTTGCCCTGCCCAAATTATCAATGAGTTCTAGAATAATCAGAGCTTGAGAATACATGCTGGCAAAAGATGCTATAGGAAATGAAGCAAGCGACAGCCTCAGTGAACTGAGCTGATGGTCACCACAGCACAGAAGGCAGAATGACAGGCACCAGTTGCAACTGTGAGTCAGAAAAACAGTCCAGGGCACTGTGATTAGTCAAAAATGGCTGTTTTGGCTGAGACCCCCAGTCTGCTGGAACATGCCATGCAAACTGCACCGTCTCTGCATGCATGTATGAGCATCTTGGCAGGCCGCCGCTTTGGTCGGTTTCAAAGGGCCCCAGTACAGGGAGAAAAGCCCTATGGGAATCAAGTCTCCTCCCAGCTGAGGCAGCCACTCAAATGATGATCCACACAGAAGACAGATTCCATAACCATATCCAAAGACACCTCAAACCGGTCACCCATTTTTAGAGTATGCAAAATCTTAAGACAAAACTATATAATTTACATTTTAAGTCAGGAAGCTTTTGATCAAACTTAAGAAATAGCTAATAAAAAAAAAATGCCTCTAGTCTTAGCATCTAAAACAGCAGGGATACAAATGAGGTCATGAGAGAGTATCCTAAGAAGACTGGGTATATGTAGATTTGGCTGTGGTTGCCACTAGAGCATTAGGGGACACCGGGTGTCAACCACATTCTTTACTCACAAGGGCTGTGATTTACTCACGGAGAAATGCTAGGCTTTTGAGACCGGCTAGTTCTGCAGTCAGCTCTACTTTCTACTCTCAGCTAACACCACTCACTCAGCCCCTGCTCCCTTTCGGTCTTAACCACCTCAAATGGGGTTCTACAAAAACAAGTAAAAACCAAGTGCATGGCAAGCCAAATTTGCATGGGTGACCTATTTTCTGAAGTACCTGAAATGAACAAACACTAATAGCAAATATCCAAATGAGTTAAGAATAAGACACACTCTAGTGTTTGCTATCATTGACAACACTTCTCAAACTCCAATGCTGCACCAATTGCCTCCTCTTGAAGACAAATCATGGTATCTGCAGGCTATGATGGTGGCAGCATCAGACAGTTCTAAGTGATTTGGACAAAAGGTGATGTGTGTTACATGCATTCACGCAAGAAGCTTCTGTGATGCTCTGCTAGCTTTGCCAAGATCCATTAGGTGTAATTAGAAAAGAAAGAGTCCAAAGCTTAAAACAGAACGCTTCTAAACTGCCAAGCCAAAGCTATCTGTAAGGGACACAAATAGCTACTACCTCCCTATGAGCTTTGAATCTCTTTTAAGACTTTCCTAAACAGGAGAGTAACAACCATCAACCGTTAACGATGACGGTACTTGCAAAGACAGGGACAGAGCACAGCCATTGCCTTGTAGTCCAAGACAGCATCACACCACACCACGCTGCTCAAATGGAATTTCTAGTGGTAGGTGACAAAGGTAACGAAGTTGTTCTAAAAGTAGTTAAACCACAGCTAAAGGAGGAATTCTATACTCCCTCCAACTGACTCCAACTAAAACACAGCACAGTGACACTTGTTGCTATCCCAGCTCTTCAGAGGCAATGGCAAGAACACATATGTCCCAGCCAGAGCTACATGGCGATAACCTTGTGTCAAAAAAGAAAATGCAGAGGCAGGAGGATCTTTGTGAGTTCGAGGCAAGCCTGGTCTAGTTCCAGGACAGGAACCAAAAACAGCTATGGAGAAACCCTGTCTCGAAAATAAAAAAATAAAATAAAAAAGAAAAAAAGAAAAGAAAAGAAAATACACTCCTTAAGGTAAATTTAGGAAGAGAAAAAAAAAGCCAGTATTTACATTTTTCTCTTCATTTTCAGATCCTAAACAGAAAAATCAGACATTTGGGACTACAGGCAAATTCCTAATGTGACCACTAGTCTCACATGCAAACGATGAGGTTGCTATTTCTCTGGATCACTTTCAAAGCAATCTTTTAATTCCAAAAAAATACTTCAAGGCTAAAGAGATGGTTTAAGTCAGCAGAGGCACTTAGGTGCAGACCTAACTGCCTGAGTCTGATCCCCAGGACCCACATGGCAGCAGAACCCACAGAACCAACTCCCAAGAGCCATCCTTCTGATTCCACATGTGTGGCACAGGGCAAGGATCATACACACATACACACACACACACACACACACACACACACACACATCTTTTTTTTTAAGTAAAAAGATCTCTTTAAAGAAGTGAACACGTGTTTATGCCAGTCTAGAAACCACTTAAGCTCCTTCTCACTCAAGAAATGAAACCAAAAAGGCCAGCGTAGCACAAATTCCACAAGCCATGTAAAAGGCAGATTAATAAATGGCACACAAACACATGTGCACATACACATATGCACTTGCGCCATTTTCCACCCTCACCATCCAACACAGGGTCATGCAGACACTCCCAACCGTCTTGGTCACCTCTAACAAACGCAGGACCACTCAAGGAACCAGACCGAAATCTCCACCAGAGATGAAGACAACGAAGCAGAAAACCAGCCCCTCAGCTGCTACCCAGGAAGACTGGTTAGCCCATCTCACACGGACACATGCTCTAGAAACAGCTTTATAATTACTTTTTGTGACCTGTACCTCTCTCCCTCAAAAGAGCATCTTCTCAGACTCCTAAGGGTATATCTCCTGAGCCCTGGTGGAAAACTGCTAACATCCATGATTTGCATGATATAACGTTCATGATAATCCCCGTCACAGACAGTAAAGCCATTGGGCAATGCACAAGGCTAAGAGGAAGAATCTTCCACTCCCATATGTCATCACTAACCGTAACACTTCTCACCATACAAACCTTACACTCCTTCCTTTGAAGTTTTCTAAGTGCCCCTCTCATCGAATGCCTGTCCTCACCTTTCTTCTCCTAGCTCCACTGTGTCTTCCTGAAATAGCGTCCTGACCCGCATGGCCTGATCCAAAAACTGTCGAGGGCCTTCCCTGTCTCTGCCCTCTGAAGAAGCTAAAGAAAGATCTAGCATAACTCTCCACGGGTCAGCGCTAACGTGGGAGGCCTTTTCCCCTACCAGACTCTGGCCACAAATCAAAGCATTTCCCTATGACTGAAGATGCAGAGTCTCGATGAAGATCAGTGGTCTGGTCTGGCTAATATCCTGTATGCTGGAATCTCACAGATCTGTCTTAGAAGGCAGAGTTCATACCTAGCACGGAGACCAACTTACAGACCCCTCTATATCTCTTCTCTGTGTTTAAAAAGAAACAAGAATAACTCACAGAACTAAAGTCACATAAGATAAAATGTTGCAGAGTTTAGCACTGTGTCTGATCCATGACTAAGTGCCCTGGTTTTTAATATTTTAACTTGTATTTAATTTACTTGGCAATTTTATGAATTTCAACGTCTATGCCTACATCATATGATTTCCACACCTTCACCCTTACAGAATCAAGAAGTCTTCTGAATTTCTCAAGCCATAATCCAGGCTCCCCCTCCATCCAATCACCAAGTAATTATAAATCACAGCACTGCAGTAAATCTAGACAATCAACCGTCGGCAAATGGCAAGTCTGGAATATACCCCAGAGAGAAATGCTGTCTGCTCAAGAGAACAAAGAAGGATTTATCTCAGTCTGAGAAAACAGACAGGTGAGAAGGTTGCCTTTAAGATGAGCTCTGACTTTGAAGGACCTTTCTCTAAGAGGATCCTTACAATACCAAAGTTCTGAGCTCTTTCATGAGGAGACACCACATTACCAAAACAGAGAGGATGAAGAATCAGGAGTGTACTATGCAATTCCTAAAGCAACCACACATACATATGATGTGGGATTGTCCTCTGTATGCTGTGAATACCACTGGTTAATAAAGAACTGTCTTAGGCCTATAGCAAGGGAGAACTTACTAGGTAGGGAAAACTAAACTGAATGCTGGGAGAAAGGGGGCAGAGTCAGAGAGAAGCGATATAGCCCCACCAGAGACAAGTGCCAGACAGAACCTTGCCAGTAGGCCACAAGTCTCGTGGTAAAATATAAAATAATGGAAATAGGTTAATTCTAATGTAAAAGCTAGCTAGCAACATGCTTAAGCTATTGGCCAAAGAGTATTACAAATAATAAGGTTTCTGTGTAGTTATTACGGGGCTGAACAGCCAGAAATGAACAAGCAGCCCCATACTACACACATACAAATGTATAACCAACATCTCAATAAGTAAATTTATAAGTTTCTAATAATCTAAAGAGAACAGGAAAGGGACAACAGACTCGAGTCCAGCTGAAGCAATAATTACAGTAAATGTTATCTAAACAGTTGTGGAGTGCTTACGCTGAAGTATTATCAACTGGATCCAAAAGGGAAAAAAAGAAAAGCCAAACTCCATACTATACTTTAAAATTAAGTGCGACTTTCAAGACAGATAGATTGGTAGGAAATGGACAGAAGCAGATGCAGAGGATCTAAACGTTAGAAGATGCAAGTTAACATCAGATAAAATAAGCTTCGTGACAAGCAGAATCATGAGCAATAAAAAGAGGCAGGTTGTGACAAAAGGGTAGGTTCACAGGAAAGGTAACAATCACTGGTGTATGTGCCACGAAGGAAGACAGAGAACCATGCTTGATGTGGTGGGGAAGATGAAGGATACCGACACCTGGAGAACAGCAGCAAAGACACAGCTGCAAGCAGATCCTGAAGCACGGAAGTGGAAGGAACACACGGGGTGTGGTGGGTCACAGAGGGAAATCTGTCCTTATCATGAACACACTAAAGGCTCTAGGGCAAGGGGATAGCAGCCAATTATATCAGTCTGCGTTGAAGACAACTGATCAGAATGGGGTCAAAATAACAAAGGCATGTGGGAATAACACTCTGGAGGCCAGAGGGCCCTGAGTTAGTGTTGACTTTCAGGTAGCAAACCTAGAGGATGAGATGCACAGGAAGAGAGGTAACCGGGAAGCCGCAAGGGTCCAGGACAGACCCCAGGCAAACTCAACAGTGATCTAAGGGTCAGGTAGTGAAGGACACACCACAGCATGGTTGTTCCAGGAAAAGGAGACTTTTTTTTACCTGTGTTTTACCTGGAAAACCAAGGGAAGAAAGTGTCTTATAGCAAGAAAAGAAAACAGTGTCAAGCACTTCTGGGATGTGGTCATCCCTGGAGACCTCAAAACCACACTGGAGGGATCAGAAGAACAAATGGGAAGGGAAGAGGGAGTAAGTTCACAGGATGCTAGAAAAGTCTGGAGAAAGAAGAGCGAGATCAGGAATTGGGGTCATAGGGTAGAGGGAACTTTAAAGCATGGGCTTCCGGGATGTGTGTCATCAACCCCAGGAGGAAAAGAAGGCAGGAAAGGAAGTGAAAGAAAATGAATGTTCTGCCTTTGCATGCAAGACAGCACAGCCATACCCAGTGCCAAGTCAGCCCAGACACTTGAAAGACGGGGAAAGGTTTATGCACACACTGTTCAGGGTCTGGGCCCAAGGGCAAAAGAATTTCAAGTTCTAGTCTGTACTAAGTGTGCAGATGACCTTATTTGAACTAGTGTCTTTGCAGATATGAGCAAGCCCAGTGGGTTCATACGGAATTCGTGGCCCTGGACCTACTAGCTTGGTATTGTGATAAAAGAAGGTACAAACACGAAGAAAGACAGTAAGGCCAAGGCAAGGCAGAGATTGGGAGTTATCTGGCTGCAAACCAAGAAGGGCCTAATCTACCAGAAGCTACAGAACACAAGAAAAGTATTAATAACAAGTACTCACTGACAACTGTAACTGAGGCAGAACAACTATGTGTTGAGACCTTGTACTGAAAAGAAATCTCTATAGTTGGCAAAACTGGTATCACACTGTTAAATTATATATCACCCACTATATGACCATTGCTGGGCAGTTACGTAACATTAGCAAAGAAAGGTCATTTATGAAGCTGGAGCTGTGTCTCTGTGGTTAAGAATCAGTATGGCTTTCTTGCAGAGAACCTGAGTTTGGTTCCCAGCATCCATGTGGAATAATCACCTGTAACTTCTCATTATTTCTAAAACAGTAGTTACTGCTTGGTCTTCTGTAGTTCAGGGCTTAAAAATTAAAATATTTGTATTGTTTATGCTAATAACAATACATTCTTCTCACTGAAGAAAAGAAAAAAAAAGAACACAAGGAAAGATCCCTGCCTGAGGCACCGCATGGCCACAGCCTTGCTGACGCTGTCAGTGAAGATTCCTCACGTGTGAGAAAACAGTTGCCAGGGTTCTAAGTTGTCCAAGCTATGGGTCTTTGTCCCAGCCGCCCTATGAATCTAAATAAAAAGGGGACTTCTGCCATTCCTCAGGGCAGCACTGTCCCTAAAGCCAGGATCCAAGCCATGGGGCAGCAATGCAGCTGCGGCACAGCAGCTGAAAAAGTGGTTCTGCAGTAGGGACCAAACATGCCACCCCATGACCATCGGAGAAGTTGTTTAAAAGGAAAGGAAGGTTTGCACAGGCTGCCCTGTTTGCCGTCAAACTACTTGATAGTGAGAGCATTACTACCGGCCTCTAAGACAGGGCAGAACTCCCCAGAAAAGAAACTGTTCCCCTCCCTTGGCCTCAGCAACATCTCTAATACCAGGGCCACATTTGCATCAAAGCCACACCAAAAAGTTGTCTTTTTATATCCACTGCTATTAATATTCACCTCCCACCCTAACCACACCCGAGGCCTGACAGTCACTAACTATGGGACCCGAAATAAAGCCTGGCACAAAACAGCAAGATCTGCCTTCATACCTATGCCTACTGAAAGCAAAAGAAAACGGCTTCTAATCATGGGAACAGTGGTAGCTCTCTCCCTGGTATCTTCTGTAGGCAGCATGTGCATGCCCATCCCCATATAACTCATAACTAACGTAGGCATGATAAGAATTATCTACAGGTTGAGAAACTGGGTAGGCTCAATATGGTTTGGTTCTTAAGTGGCCACCTCGGGAATCTCTGAAAACAACGCTTCTGGCTACTACTGGTGAGAGTATGGAGCTGCAACATTGGCTGTTACATACGGCGTTCTCCAAGACGGGAAGACATCTGGAGTAAGCAGTGTTGCCAACTAACCTAACCCAGAATCCTACTGCTGCTGTGTGAAACGGAGGTAATGCTGCCCACTTCACATGGCTATTTTTAACACCGAACCATCACAATCATTACCATCATGACCTCTACATGACCAGCACATACAAGAGCAGCCATGCACATGACTGGGCGCTCAAAGACTTTTAAAGGATTAGATGGCAATGTCCACAACAATTGAGTAGCAAGCACACTCAGACTGCCAATATCTCTTAACGACCTCCCTCATCCCACCCAGAGTAGCCTAGTGAGGCAGGCAGTTCCTCCCTTGTTTTAAAGCAAGAGAGCCTTTGATTCCAATTAAATCTAAATGCAGTATACTTAGCATTTATTCCACTCATTTAAATAATTGCATCACATTAATTCACATTCAAACCCCATTCAAATGCTTGTCACCCACTGATATCAAACACCTGGATGCGGCTCTCAGAAAGATTCCAGGAAAACTACAGGAGGAAAATACTTGAACTTATAGATTTGCATATACATAAGACAGGGAAGAGAGCCAAATGTCTGATAGTTTACCCTACCCTGAAACAGTCACAAAGGATGGCTTTCTCTTTAAATTGACCACTGCTAAGTAGAGCCACAGGCTCAGATGATTCATGCGTTGCAAACTTTCTAATGTAAATTCTTCCTTTCAATCATATTTTTACTAAAATAATTGTAGGTTTGTTTGTTTTTGTTTCTTTTGTTTTTGTTTTTCCAAGGCAGGGCTTCTCTGTGTAATAGCCCTAGTCATCCTAGAACTCGCTTTGAAGACCAGGCTGGCCTTGAACTCACAGAGAATCACCTACCTCTGCCTCCAGAGTGCTGGGATTAAAGGTGTGGGCCACCATTGCCCAGCTTCACTTAGCATTTACTGAGACCAGGTCTGAAGTGATCTGAAGCAGACACAGCAAGCACAAGTCTTAGCATGTGTCCATGGATGCTAATTCTGCAGTGACCTAACTTCCCTGCCCCAGTGTGGCTCTTCTTGGTTCTCCTTCTCCCCATTCCTAGCTGCAACGCCACCCCAAGCTCAATGCACCCCTGTGGGAAGCCGTACCGTGGGAGAGCAGAGAGCACTTTCTCCATTTTGTTTTTAGTCACCGAGATTGTGTTCATTCATTATGGGTCAGCTGTTCACAAACACAGGGACTAACCGAAATTCTGAATCAAGGAAGACAAACTTCCCTTAGCCAGAGTACAACAAAGAAATGAGCACAGAAAATGGAACACACAAACACCAGTCTGAACGGCGGACCTCAGTGGGCGCCTCTGAGCCCCTCCTTTCCATTTTCAGAAAGCTTGCTCACGCCCACCTCTTCAGCCATGCATCACACACCTGCCACACAGTTCTAGCTATTAATTGCCACCAAAGCAGCCCAGAAGGCCAGAGGCAGGTTTTTGAGGAGCAATTTAAAGATGGGATAACAAAAAAACCAAAGCTATGTGGACGCTTTGAAAGCTAAGACTTTAACCAGTTGACTGGCTAAAGGCCGCTGGAATTCCTGGGGCCGGGTAGGAAGGTAGGACAACTGTTTCATTTCAACCACAAAGTGCTAATTTGAAAGCCTGGCACGTCACTACAGATCCAGCACAAATGTGTCACTCTGAAGTCTTCAAGTAACAGAACCCTGCACACTAGCTCAACTGAGTCCCAGGAAATCTGAACACTGTCCACACCCCCTCTCTTCCTTTGACCAGTTATCAGCAATGGCCACTTCTGCAGTAGTACTCTGGCTCATTTTACTTCATGGTCTGGTTACTGATGCCACCTCCCACACAACCTCCAGGGCTCGACTCGCTCCCCCACACTGGATTTACTAGGCGTGAACCAGTGAGATTAATTTAAAGGAGACTTATGCGCACTCTCCACCATCCCCCCAGAATCCCCCACAACCAATCTGCTGGGACAGCAGCAATGGCCCAGTTGATCTGTGGAGCCCGCCCACCCCTCCCCGCCAGCACCCTGCAGTATCCCCAAGCATCTTAGTCTCTCTTTACTGAAATTGCACAGCACCTCCAGCCTCCCTCCACAGAAAGCGTTAAAAGTTACAGCACAGGCTCCAAAGTCCAGCACTGACTAATCATGTATTTCCTGTGCCTCAGTTTCCTCATTTATAAACAGGAGCGAGTTCCACTCGCCTCGGAGAACCAGAAGCTGGCATACACCCAACTACACAGACCGCACTAAGAACAACAGATCTGGGAAAATACTGCCTGTTACTATGTAACTGGCACTTTACATACCACTGAATGTAAATATTAGTCCTCAGTCTTAAAAATTAAAAAAAAATACACCAATCGTTTCATACATAGCTTGGAATGGGCTTGGTGAACTGGATGCAAACTTGCACGAGGCAGTGCCTCTCCAAAGACCAGCTGACACTGGCTCTGGTTCTCAAAAAGCCGCACACATAGAGTAAGCATTAGTGTCACGGCAGCAAGGTGACGACACTATTGCTACATGCACGCGGCATCTCGCTTTTATCAGCTGTTTATGTCAGGCTCTAACAGAGGAAAACAATCTTGCCCCTAACCACAGCTGCTCTGAGACGCACTCTTCCCAGGGAGATGGGCAGCCGGCTTTGAGTCGCTTTCTACACACCAGCTCACCAAGCACACGGGAGGCACACAGCGAGTCCTGAGCACATAAATACATATTCTCAAAGAGTCTGATTCATTAACAGCCTCTAAGGAAATTTCAAATCATGTTAGAAATTTAAAGACTATCTCCGATGCCCAAAGAACCTTCGAAACAGTTGAGTTGGCGTTTCGTTTAAAACTGATCAGATTACAAAAAAAAAAAAAATTACTCACAAAATATTTTCCATACTGTCTATTCGCATGGACAGACCTGTGTGTAGCTTGAGTAAAAAAACCATGAATAAAATCTGAGTGGTGTCTGTACTGTCTTTCCTTGTAGGACAGAGGAGGGAAATGATTAGCACCGTCTTGGAGCTGGCATTTCCCAGGTCCTCCGCACCTTTAAACAAAGCAGCCGTTCAACTAAGACCTCAAAGGCACATGTGGCGCTGTTAACGCTCCACTCCAGTCCTTGGTCAGTCTCCATCAGTGAAGTGACTGCAAGAGAGAGCCGCAGACCCAGCACTCAGCTGGCGCGATGCTGTGTGGAGCTCAGGACTTGCTGTGTTTTCTTGGACAAATTCTTCCTGCTGAGGAAAACCTGGGCACAGTCAAACTGACTCTGAAAATGTCTAGAGATTCCAAGGGATCCCCATGGAAGCCATGCCTCTTCAACTTTCTCAGGAGGTGATCAAAGCCATCCCCGCTCTAGAGGGCTCAATCTCTTGCCAGGCTAGCCTTGATCCACTCTAGCCTCCTCTGCCTTCCTCCAGCAGTTTCCGTCTCCCAGCACACACTCGGGTTTACAGATCCAACATGTTCTCACTTAAAAGGGAATCAAGCAATTCCTCCCAACATGGGGTCCAATGTCCCACCTCTTATGCCGAACCCACCTGTAATCTCAGCACTCAAGAGGCTGAAAGCAGGGGGGGGGCTTCAGTTCCAGGTCAGAAAGGGAAGACATTCTCTCTCTCTCTCTCTCTCTCTCTCTCTCTCTCTCTCTCTCTCTCTCTCTCTCTCTCTCTCCCCCCCCCCCCCCCCCCCCCCCCCCCCCCCCCTCCCCCTTTCCCCCCCCCCCCCCGTGTATGTGTGCGCGTGCATGTGTGTGTTTTAATCCCAGGCAAATATGGTAGAACTATAATCCCAGGACTTGAGGGCGAAGGCAGGTAGCTCAGTTCTCCTACAAATGGAGTTAGAGGTTGAACCTGGGCTACATGAGAGAGACGGGTTAAGAACCAAGAAGGGACTGGAGAGATGGCTCGGTGGTTAAGAGCATCAGCGGCTTTTCTAGAGACCCATGCTCAAGTCCCAGCATCCACACACAGTAGCTAAAAACTGTGTGCAATTCTTGTTCTAGGGGGAATCCAACACCCTCTCCTGCCCCCACATGAGCACAGCACAGAGATAAACATGCAGGCAAACACCCATGCCCCAAACAAATAAAAACAGTGTATCTAAAAAAAGGAAGGAAGGAAGGAAGGAAGGGAGGGAGGGAGGGAGGGAGGGAGGGAGGGAGGGGGGGAGAGAGAGAGAGAGAGAGAGAGAGAGAGAAAGAAAGAAAGAAAGAAAGAAAGAAAGAAAGAAAGAAAGAAAGAAAGAGAAAAAAAAGTGTGATCAGGCCCAGGCCTTCCCCACTCAGACTCAGAAACACCCATCACCTCTGAGCACTCGAGAATGAAACATGCCATCACTGGTTTGTTCCCACCAACACCTTTTTAATGACTCTGGTACCCTGTGCACAGATCAGGTAAGCTCCATCCCAACTTCTCAAAGCAGGAACCCCTTCTTCACATTCCGGCACTGCCATAGCCTGAACCACATTGTGACTTAGGTATCCACTTTCTGATAATGACTGTTGCCCCATTCCCAGATCCAGCCTCCATTGATATCATTCCTTTATGACATACCCGATCAGATAAAAAAAAAAAGGACAGCCCCCCCTACTGTACAAAATTTAGAGTGGGGGAGACAGAACCAAAGGCAAACAAGTACACACTGTGTTAGACACTGAACAGTAAGCAATTATTTCACAGTGAGAAGGGAATAAGGCAGGCAGGAGACAGGAGCAACGGGAAAGGTCCCAAAGACAAAAATCCTTCAGCAGGTCTAGGAAAATGAAGGTCTCCTCACAGGATTTTGTGTGTGTGGTTTTTCGAGACAGGGTTTCTCTGTAGCTTTGGATCCTGTCCTGGAACTAGCTCTTGTAGATCAGGCTGGCCTTAAACCCACAGAGATCCACCTGCCTCTGCCTCCTGAGTACTGGGATTAAAGGTGTGTTCCACTACCACCCAGCTTTCTCCCTGGATTATAACAGGCCTCTTAGACCACTTGTCTAGCACAGGGTCCAGGAGTCAAGCTCTACCAGGTTCCACTTCTCAGGGTCAGCAAGCGACTCTAACATTTGACCATTCTTATGCCCTCACAAGCACAACTTATTCACTCCCAAATCTACAAACTTTCAGCTTCCACTAATAAATATTTCAATTTTGATTCTTCAGAGACTTCTGTAGATTGAAAACACCCAGGGGTGGGGGGAAGACTCATCTCCCCTCCCTTTATTTCTCTACCTTCAGGGGAAAAAAATTAAACTTTTTCTGAGGCACACTGGTTTAGGATCAGTATCAATCTATCTACCCAACAGCCTAGGCCAAGTTGACCCTCAGCTCTCAGGAACTTCCCAGCTCCTTCTCTGTGAGAGGGCAGACTGTCTTCATGTTCTTCAATCAGAACAAGATATTCCAACAGAATGAATGCAGAACCAGTTATAAGAATCCACACGTGCGCCGGGCGGTGGTGGCGCACGCCTTTAATCCCAGCACTCGGGAGGCAGAGGCAGGCGGATCTCTGTGAGTTTGAGACCAGCCTGGTCTACAAGAGCTAGTTCCAGGACAGGCTCCAAAACCATAGAGAAACCCTGTCTCGGAAAAAAAAAAAAAAAAAAAAAAAAAGAATCCATACATGCAAGAGATTTGCAGAAATGTAAAATACCACCTCCTTTTTCATCAACTCTTTTGATTTGAGAACTGTTATTTCTCATTTCAAAAAAATCTAGCATGGAGGTATATAGGTACATCACAATAAGCTTGTTCAGAATTCAGAAGACTCTGCATTTGGTCCCCAGAATCATACACACACCAAAAATAACAGACCCACTGTTACATTTAAAGGAGCAAATATAAAAAAATATATGTTTTCAAATATTCTTGTTAATTTCCAAACTTTCTATAAATATTGAGAAATACAACTAACCCACACAAAGCAACATTGTAAGGGATCTCCGATGCTTAAGATTGCGAAGAGGCCCTGGAAACCGAGTTTGGGGACTAATAGCTTGAACTGACAGTCCTGGAACTGTCCTAATGAAATAGCTCAAAGCTCCACTTCTCAGGGTCAGCCGGCTACTTTAGCAGATTTCACACCGCCATCGCTGGCTCACACTGACTGCCAGTTCTGCCCCCTGAATAACTGTGATTGCTGAGGACAGCCCGCTCAGATACCCCCCCCCCCCCCCCCCCCCCNCCCCCCCCCCCCCCCCCGCGGGCAAGTTTCCCCAACCCACAGAACAGAAAACACCCATATGAACTCTCAGAATATGGGACTGACGTTATTACGGATACAACTATTTGTGAGATTATTCTAGACTGTCCAGACAACATCCAGTGACAAATGTCCTCATCAGAGAAGTCCCAAACAGAAGAGCTAAGGGGAGGCTAATTGAAAATGAAAGCAAAGACTGGAGTGATGAAGGTCAAAAAAAAAAAAGATGGGGGTGGAAGATCTGAAGGACAAGAGGCAAGAGGAACTCCCCCACCACCCTCCGGACCTTTAAATTCCGGCTGCTTTTAGCCCCCTCCTCCCTGACAGCAGCCACAGTGACAACACTTCAGTGTGACTCTCAGAGCCACTGTGGCCTCTGTCACCTTAAATATCATATCCAAACACCACCACAGGGCACCCAGGACTTGACCCCACCTTTGTGCCCAGAACAGTGCACTACATCTTGGCCCTAGAGCCAGTGATGTTTCTGTCAGGGATTCCTCGCACCAGCTGGCCCCTCCCTTACATCCTCAGCACCATCTACTCCAACTCGCAACCTCTGGGCCCCGGGTTCAAGTCCTCCTTTCTCAAGTTCTATCAAAAATGGGTCACTTCCTGTTGCTCCTGCAGAACTCGGGGGAGCATCTGAGCCGTGCTGCCCCTCCTTTGCTTGTCTGCCGCTCCCTCCGTCAGCACTCCTCCACTCCAGAACTCGCTGGATCCAGCGCATATCAGGGGCACACAGATACCCAGTCGTGACAACCCACAGTGCGCCCAGACACTGCCAATGTCGCTGGAAATCTGCCGCAGAGCGAAAGCTCTAGGGCTTCGGATCTAACGTTCCTACTGTTGCTTATGACTACTCTTTAAAAACAGTTCTGAGTCCTAGGTCCAGCCGGGGATAGCAGGAAAGCAGACTTGGGCCCTGTCCTCATTAAGTCCTGCTGGCCAAGAGCCGAGGAGTGCTCAGTGATACCGGCTAAGAGACTGAATCAGTCCGGCATGCACAGGTACAAGGACATTCCCCTCATAATATGGAAAATAAAACCCAAGAGTGAAAATGTCTCTTCCTGGGGCCGCAGCGTTCTGCAACTACAGAGGATCCACTTTCAGGGCTGTGCGACCCGTGTGCTAGCGCTGTCGTCAACAAAACTGACGCGGAAGAGGAAGGAAGTGCCGAAAACAAAGAGCAAACAACGAAAAACAACAAAAAGTCACAGCTGCTAAGCGGTGGTCCCAGTAAACACAGGGCTGAAACTGCCCTCATCGGTAGAGATGGGACTGGGAGCTGTCTGTTTAGCAAAGAAGGAAACAAACAAACAAACAATAAATAAATAGGAAGCTCTCTAAATGGAAGGCGAAGGAACAATGCAAAGACCAATCAGGGACACGAGTGTCAGCACAGATCTACTGTAGCAAGTCACTTTACGGGCACCGGGTTTCCCTCCGTTGTGGGGAAACTCGGAATAATCCACCTCTACCCCTCAACAGGCATGGCTCCTGTGCATGGGAGAGAACCACAGACCATCCTGCTCTGAGGAAGCCAGAAGAGGGCTCTTCCCTCTCGCAGACAAACTCCTTCTGCCAACAGCAGAAATGAAAGAGCCCACTGCTCGGTTTCTGTTGACTTGGTCCTGATGGACCTCATCGGGTGCTGCCTGTGCCCCAGCCTGAGCCAGAGATGAAGAATTCTGAAAAGTTAACTCTCAAAAACATAGGGAGGCGTGTGCTGTAAATCTCTGAGGGTACGGAAAGGATCACAATGACATTAAAACACCTCTTGCTCCAAGAATCTGGTACCTGGCCCCAATAAGGGCTTAAAGAGAGTGAACTCCTATTGTTTATTTAACAAGAACTAAGGGGACGCCGATGCCCACAAGGTCAGTTCAGCAGATTAAGGGCCTCTGGGGCTACTCAACCAGCATTCTGTGTTAGCGTTTCAGATGCTGTCTCGTGATTTCAAGATGGGTGCAGTGGCTCCAGCTATCATATCCTCTCCCTACCAACCTTTCCAAACAGGAAACTCTGGATTTTTCAGGGCATAAGGAAAGGGCTTTCTCCTGTACCTGTAGGTTTATCAGAGAGGCACGAAGCCCTGTGCTTAGTCCGGGCTGCGAAAGGATACAGAGAATGACGATCTGGCTTTTTGTTTGTTTGTTTTTTAGGTGGGAGGCAGGAATGGAATGGTGTAACAGAGGTGTCTTCATAACTACACGCAGCTGCTGGCGAGCCTGACAATCGCCTTTATTTAAGAAACAAAAGAAGGGAGGCCTGGTGGCCAGCACTTGGTGTTAAGTACCACACTCCCACAGTGGAAGAATTTAGGTGATGAACCTGATGTCTGTCAGCTCACAGGGCTGGCCGCTGGTACAGGCTGGCTCTAGTGCACCACTGAATTAGACCTCACATTTGATTTTTTTTTTAATATTTACGTGCTCCTTCGTAGTAAGCCACTCTGAGGAATTACACAGTAGAGATGGCAGAGCCGGAATGCCCTCAGAAAGGGAGCCTGACCTCCACCCTGCAGCTCTTGTCACACAAACAGGCCACAAGCACCTCTGCAAACGGAGCCACATGTATGTAGCCAGCGCTCTCCTAGGAACAATGAAACAAAAGTCGATGGGGAAAAGAAAAAAAAAAAACATGTTTATTCAAACCAGGTCAAGAAGGTAATTGGTGAGGGTTCTTTTTCACCTTAAGCCTCTATCTCGGGGGAGGGAGGGGCTGGGAAAGCCAAGGTCTCCTACAGAAGAAAACTGAGGAACAGTGACCATGAATGCTGTAGCTGGGCTACGGGCAAGGCTGGGCAGAGTCTGGTCACCTCCGATATAGTAAGGGGTCCTCTTCCCAGATGGGAGACATCGGCAAGGGCTCTGCCCTTGGGAGCTTATTAACTAAAACCAAGAGGGGCTTCTCTTCAGCGTGGAGCCCAGGAAGCTGGAAGCAGTGGGAAGGGACAGGTGCCAAAGTGTCCTTTGAGAAGAACCCCAGGTACACGGGAGACAGGACTCTAGGTTGCCAACTAACAGCAGTCACCAAGGGGTAGCAGCAGTCACCAAGTGGTAGCACACGGTGGAAATCCCAGCCCTGGGGAGGCTGGGGTAGGACGCTCCAGGAGCCCAGGAATTTGAGGCTCAGCCTGAGCAACACAGTACTGACTTCAAGTCATTTAGAAGATTAAGGATAAAAGAAAAAGAAACTAAAAAAAAAAAGAACTGCAATCCTAAAGACCCATATCTACAAAGCCAATCAAAATTATCTAATTATTTTTCAGTTTACTTTTTTTGAGGGCAAAAATACTACAAGGCTAATGTTACAGCTTGAAATGCAAATTTTTAACAAAAAAAAGAAAATTTAAAAATATTGTCAATTCTATGCCCAGTGCTATGATTTAAATGTATTTTCCCAAATTCATATTACCCTAATGATAGAAAGCTAAGAGGTGGGTCCTTTGAGAAGTGAGTAGGCCAGTCACCTTGGTCACCTTGCTCTGCCCCTTCCCCCACATCCCACTGTCACCACCAGATAGACACCTCTACTGGGTCAGGGGCCTGGAAACAGGTGGGTACCAAAATCAGGTCAGGCCGCTCTTGACCTTGTACATCTGTGAAATGCCTTTCACAATATTATAAAGTAGCAAGAAGCCCCTTATCAATGACAAGCCCCTCAATATTAGATCTCCAAGCCTTCAAGCCTGTGATAATGTTTCATTTCCTTAAAAATAAAAAAAGTACCTTAAAATTTACCCAGTGTTGTGTCAGAGCGCCACCAAATGGACCCAAAGACCCAGAGTTAACAAGACTCCCATAACATGAAGATATGCAATTTTTAGGTAGAACCTGTGCTCTTTTGCTGATTTAGTGGGTTTTTTTTTTTCCTCGTTAGTAAATTTCCTATGGCACTGAGGAGTTGGGAATGGATCCTAAAGTCCCTGTCACCACGGACCAGCTGGAAACTGACCAGTGACAAGGAACGTAGTTGCAGAAGCTCCCAGCTCCCTTCTCTTCTCGGGAGGAACGTGGATGAGCACAGATACCCTGGCTGTATTCCTCCCTTTCTTCCCTCCTCTGGCCTTCCCACGCCATGATGAACCAACACTGCTCTCCTTTATCGCACAGGAACTAGAAGCTTTGGCCCTTCATCCCCTCCACTGCCTACTCTACCACAGCAGTGGTCTCCCCAGAAGTTCAAAACCTCTGTATGAGAAAAGCCTCAGAGCAAAAAAAAAAAAAAAAAAAGAAAGAAAGAAAGAAAAAGTGAGATCCCTGAGTCTATTTCCCTCTTTCTGCCCTGCCTAGCACCTGCCGCTGCTCCCCATGCACAAGCATGTACCTGCTGCTGCTTCCCATGCTGCTGCTTCCCATGGACAAGCATGCACCTGAGGGCTGCTCCCCATGCATGTGCATGCCCCTGCTCATGCCCCTATTCCCCCATGCACAGGCATGCACCTGCCGCTGCTCCCCATGCACAGGCATGCACCTGCTGCTCCCCATGCACAAGCATGTACCTGCTGCTGCTTCCCATGGACAAGCATGCACCTGAGGGCTGCTCCCCGTGCATGTGCATGCTCCTGCCCCTGCCCCTGTTTTTCATGCGCAGGCATGTACCTCAGGGTGCTACTGTGAAGCAAAAATTCCCAGAACTCATTCTGCCTCCTTCTCACCTACCCCAAAACCACAAAGACCACCTACCCAAAGAACCACTTTGTGGTTCTCCAACTCCCTGAAGGACCATGTTAATCTCAAGTGTCAACCTGTGGGGGAAACATCTAACAAGATGTTGGATGGAGGACAGTGGCCGCAAACCCCATAGACAGCCTTCTGTGAACCCTAAGAGTCCATCTGAGAACCCAGTCCCAGGGCAAAGAGAAACCTCACAGCTCTACTAAGTTAAAGCAGGGCTTTCTGGCACAAGGCTAGCTCACTTCTCCTCTGCCTCAGGTTAGCCACGAGCTTCTGGTATTTCCAGACCTGGGCACAGAATTCTACTGGACCAGAAATGCTTTCCAGCTGGCAGGAAATAAGCCCAGGCTGGGAATGGGGTTTCCGATCAGCTACTTTCAATGGGAAAGTAGCTAAATGCCCATTCATGGAGCTTAGTTCCCAAAGGTACCAATACTTCAGACAGAAAGATACGAGGACACAAGGTATCGAGCAGTGAGTGGGAAAGTAACAGAATCCAAGCAGCTCTGCTTGGACAAAGCACTGCTTCTCAAGCTCAGTGTGCTGAGGAATCACCTAGAAAAGTAACTCATGCATTCCCGAGTTTCCTCCCACTAGTTCTGGGTGGCCAGGTCTCCGTGGACCTAAGTACTGCATCTCTGAAATGACAACTGGGTGCCCTTCTGCTCTCTGGACAGACTCATTAAGCAACACTTTTTTAAAAAGTGGTGCTGGGGACCGGATCTAGGGTCGTGTCTGATACTGAGTCCAGCCCCTGCCCCATGCAGAACTTTCCTTTGGGCAGTTAGAGTTAAGAACTGATCCAGGACTTTCGATCCTCATTCTCACCACCCAGAAGCAGGACCACCCCCTCCCTGAATAGTGAGATTTTAATGGAGTCTGCAACGGAGCCCTGAGGCCAATGAATTGCTCTCAGGCAAGGAACATTCTAGAACCAAATGTCTCTCTGGCCTTCTGTCAGAGTCCTCCAGGCAACTGGCCAGTTTGTCCAGTCTTCCCTGTGACTTCAATCTAACCACCCCCATTCCTCTGTCTCTGCACCTCCCCCATGGATCTGAATCGTGTGGACATCCCCTTCAGTTCGTACCTGGTCTAACCCAGTCACAGGGCAGTCGCATGAACACCAGCAACAAACCCCTGCCCTCGTGCAGCTTTCATTTCAGTGAGGAGAGCAAGCCATGGGGAGCAGATGCCACACCCCAACAGTTGGATTTCAGACACGGATGAGCACTATGGGAATGCTAAGAAGTTGAAGATGGGCAGCAAGAAGGGTTCCCGCCTTGGGACAATCTCTTAGCTAAAACCTAAGAACAACAAACACCACTACAGCAAAGGACTGTAACCTAAACATTGAAGAGCCAGGCCCGTTGGAGGGGAAGAGAGCATTAGCGGCTCAATGTACAGTCAGAAGCCAGAAGGGTAGACAGCAGCAAGGTGCGCATAAAGCCGATTTCTAAAGGCAGTTCTCGGGGCCACTGTCCTCAGTACAACAGAAGGCCCACGGATCCTTTGCCAAGACATCAGCTACTTGTAGCCCACCTGTATTGAGTGTCGTATGGGAATTCTGTTCAAATGCAAACCCCATCTCACAGGCAAGAACTCTGCGTCAAAGAATTGGGAAGCAATGGAGCCGTAACTCAGAGGCAAGCTAAGTGATGACAGTAGTCGAGGTGAGCAAGGGCCAGAATGCTGAGGCCCTGAAGGGTCTGCACCCTATTTGAAGTGCAAGAGAAAGTTGGCGGAGAGGGGTTTCCTGACCAACTCTTAGATATGACTGAAAAAGAATGTAACATCCGAAGGAAGTCCCACCAAACAATGCCTCAGTGGGCTGATAAGACAAACTTGAGCTTAGGCCATAGACGATCCTGAAGTGAATCAGGTTGAATTCCCTAGGAAGCAGGCCCCGTAAAGTGGGATGACTTCTCTCTGGCCCAAGCTCTGGACCGACCGGCTGTATCACACTACATTCCATCTGGTTAGACATGCAAATCCCGGGGCCACTCCCAGACCTGCTGAATCTCAGACCGAACAACCCAACATCTCCCTCAACTTCACTTTTCTTTCTTTTCTCCTTTGTAGCACTGGGTATCCAAACCCAGAACCCTGTGAACACTAGGCAATCAACCACCCTGGACACTAGGCTACGCCCCTAGATCTGGATTCAATCTTAACCTTTCAGGTGAGTCAACTCTGCTCAGAAGCTGGAAGGAGCCTACTTTGCAGAGCTCACTGCTCCTCCCCTAGACAGCCCTGCTGTGCGTACCAGTCAATCCTTCCCCTGGGCCCCACTGCTGCCTCCTATGCCTAGAAACCTCACTACCAATCCATTTTTCTTACAAATTTGATTTCCTGAACATATTTACTGTTCAACTGACCAGGCCACATGGCCAAGGTAAAAACAACTCCTCCCTCCTTCTAGGATTCCATTTCATTTCCACGGCTCTCGGCCTTCACAGCAGACTGCAAAGAGACTCTGGACATTTACCTCGGCTTTCCCGACACCTCTAACAATGTGTTGGCTTTTTTATTCACCCGTCTCTCTTTCATTAATACACTATGAGAAATATTTGTGCCCTTGGAATTCCAGGAACTTCACTCTATGCCAGACACATCAATGACAGCAAATGTCAATGTCTTCCTATCCTCAAGAAACCATCCCATTGGCAGGGAATGGCCAGACACAAACAAATAATTATAAACAATACACATGTCAGAAAGGCCTAAGAAGGGTCTCTACATGCACTACCCATGTAAGTACCCAACCACCTTGCAGGGAAGCCGTAGCCTCACCCACACCCTACAAGGAAACTGGCATGCAGGGAGAGGAAAGGGTATGTGAACAAAACCACCAAGATTCAGGCAAACAGAATGGCTCCAGAGCCCACCTTTGGGATCACAGCTTGTGAGAACTGGACGGAATGCTGAGGATGGAGGAGGAATGGCAGGCAGGTGTCCAGGCAGACCAACATATGCAAGAGTTCCCGGGAGGAGAGATGTCAACCTAAAGCCAGAAGAAAGCCTGAGGAAGTTGGTGAAACTGAGAAGCATCAGACGACTCGTAGATAAAACTATTCCGGAGGTGGATCAGACAAGGCAGGCTGGTGGCTGCAGAATACTGATATGTAGAAGAGCTGTAACGGGGAAGGAAAAAGAAAGACTCCCCCATGACCCGGATTCCCACATTGTAAAGTTGGGAGGACACTCTTTGTGCAACCAAGTGCTATACCACCACATTTAATAAAGTCTAAAGGTAGGAGGTCAGGAGACTGCAAGTTCTTGAAAGGATTCAGTCAATTGATGAAGCCGGTTAGCAGATCTTCCCACTGAAGGAGCCCACCTGGTATCCTGAAATCCTATTTGCAGAACACTATTCCCACTTCTTAACAATAAAAATGACGTATACAGTCACGAGGCAGCTTCTGTTAGAATTAGGGCTTTTCTTACACAAATATGAGGGGAATGTTTTCACAACGTTTTAACTATCTTTTTTTTTTTTTTCTGAAGCACACAATTAAACTAGTTGACAAGGGAGAAATGATGCAACTCTGCCAACTACAAAGATGCTCAGCTATCATTCCAACCCATGACTGTCAGACTGGAAGCCTACACTTCCTCCGTTAAACCAGTGCTTCCCAGCTGGATGTGATGGTGCAGGCCTATGACCTCAGCACTCTGGAGACCAAAGCAAGAAGATTCTGAGTTCAAGATCAGCTTGGGTGGGACCAGTGAGACCGTTCCTAAACAAATCACCACTGCTCTCTGGTGCACAGCAGTATGGATTTGGATGCACAACTCAACTTTTCAAAGTCTCAAAAGCAATGGTCTCTTTTGAATCTGTGTAACTATATATCGTGTGTGTGTGCGTGTGTGTGTGTGTGTGTGTGTGTGTGTGTATGGGATTTGATACTTTTTATACTCATATATATATTCTTCAATAAACTCCCAAAGTCAAGACTGCCAAGAAAGCACAATAAAGTTTCTCTACAGTTATTAAAAGAATAAAAGCACGGGCTGGCTGGCTGTACCAAGGTGGGGTGGAATTTTGAGGGAGTAGTACAGCAGAAATAACTGAAGCTTAGGAATCTGTTCGCCAACCACCAAAAAACAGCCAAGCACCTGCTCAGTATTGTACCCAAATTTGACTACAGCCACATATAACTCTCTCCTCAATAGACAGAATATGGGTCGCCTGGGGGGAAAGAGAATCCTAGAAGAGCAACACACGGCGCTCATCCTGCGTGCAGTGCTGATCTGAATGAGCACTGCGCTGGCAATCCCATCACCTTCTCTTCTCAGACCCAAGTATAAAAAGTCCCCTCTAAGAGCCACTCCTTCCCATTTTACATTTCTAGATAATGACCCAATATCCAAAATTATTCTTTCCAGGATACAAATCCTGACATGGCTGTCATACTTAAAAATAAATGCTGAACAAGCACACATGATAATCCAAGTCACCAACCCAAAACTGGGGAGTTGCCTTCAGGTCATTCTCCAGACAGATGTAGCCAGACGTTAATCACAAGATGAGAAAAGTCAACCAAATGACCGTCCCTATCCCTACCAAAACTTTACAAATGTTCTGCCACTAATGTTTAAGTCAACTTTCTTTATGCCTGGCCCTTAGTCTCTATTCTTAGCAGTTGGGTAAGGATAGGGGAAGGGCCGTCCTTAGCAGCTGGGTAAGGACACAGAGAAGTCTACAAACTGTCACCTAACTCTGTGGTGGAGCACCAACTGTAAACTTCCCAGCCATCTTTGATCTGAACCACTCCCCTGAAGCTCAAATTTAGTGTGATACGTCTTAAAGGCATTGATATGATGGTTTTTTGGGCACATTACTGGCCAGCTTGGGTTAAGCTGGGTTGAGTCTGGGTTCTACTAATGGAACAGATACATTCACCAAAACAGAAGTCTTAAAGAACTCTTATTTGCAAAGTCCTCAAGTGAAACCACAGGACAGGCAAACTTTGAACGGAGAGTTTCCTGAGTCACAGAAAGGATACATGGTCCTTTCGAGTTCAGCTGCAGAAAAGAGAAGGTGGGAGGGTTGTCTGAAAGGACAGCTGCGGAGCAGGTGAACCAAAACAAGAAAAGATAGGCAAGTCTCTCTAGGCAAAATGGATAGCCCAGGGTGATCATTATTACAACCGGAGAGCTGTTACATAACTACTTGTTAACTCCTGACACACACCTACATAGCTATGCTAACCACTGAAGCTACTGTACGTGCTGCAACTGCCAAGGTTTCTCCAATCAATTTCATTCAAAGGAATAAGTAATCCTGGAAGCTATTCCTTCCAAAGGTAACTTGCCTGCTTTTACACATACAAAACAGCCTCCGGGAAAGCCAACTGCCTCTCTAGAGACAAAATTCAGTGTTTCTCCTTAATATTGTTTTCTTAAGGTTCTTTTTTTTTAAGAGAGAGAGATACAGAGTTACATTCACAGAGCCAAATATATGATCACCTAGCTAAAAAACGACGTCCACTCCGAACTGGAGGATGTGAACAGGATCCCTCCCCCATCCCTGCCTGTACCGCTGGCACAAATCCCAAGACCTCAGTGTCCGATGTACTGCATTCCAACATTTGTCAAAAAGTTTACGAGGATTTATCGAAGCGACCGAGAAAAATAAATAAATAAATAAAACTGACAGAAACGGAGGAAAGCGTGCAGGAGGATGCAAGCAAGGAAGAAGCGGTAAAGCGCCCGGAGGCGCAGTGCAAGGCCCGACAACCGGGAAGCGACCTAGCCCCCGCAGAGCGACCGCCCAGCGGAGCGCGGGGGGCTGGCAGGCTCCAGGTCTCGGTGGCCCAGGGTCTCTGATACCCCAGCCCGGGCCCCGCCTCCGATCCCCTCCCCAACCCTTCCCCCGCAGCGCCGTGGACGCCTGCCGGGGCCACCTTGGCCCCGGGTCAGCGCTGCGGAGCGCGGTACAACCGCGGAGGCCGCCGGCGCCCTTACCTCCTTCTGCTTGGGGTCCTGCGGGTAGACATCGGGCGGCCCGAGCCGCGGGCGCTTCAGCGGTCTCTGTTCATAACTGAGAAGCCCGAAGGCGGCCATGATCTCTCATGTTAACCGGCGAAATGAATGAGAGTTGGAGCTGGAGCTGGAGCAGCCGCCTCTGAGCACCAGGGAGCAGCACTTTGCAGACAGACTCGCTCGCCCCTCCACTCTCGCTCGCCGTGGCGCTGCAGGCAGGAGAAAGCAGGTTGGAGACCGCCGCTGCCGGCGCGCAGACGCGCTCAGGGGGGCCGTCTCCGTGGGCACCCCACTGCGCCGAGCCCCAGGACGCCAGCTCCACGGGCGGCGGCGGGGCTGGAGGTCGGCCAGGGTCCGCCGCGGCGCCGGCCTCCCGCCACCCCCACCCGGTCCCCAAGGGGGGGGGGGCGGGGAGGAGCAGCTGATGGGAACGTGTGACTTTCTTCACCAATGAACCCAAACCCACCCCGGGGACACGGGCTGGGGGAGGGGAGGGGCGCGAAGGGGGGAAAAAACTTTTTCTTGGCGCCTAGGAGGGAGGCTCGGTGTCGCCGGGAGCTCGGCGTCCTCGGGCCCGCGAGGCGCTACGCAGCGGCCCGCGCCCACTTCCTGGCTCGCCGTACCCCGCGCCCGCCACCTTGCACCCGGAGGACCTGGTGCCCGGGCACGGAGCCGAGGGAGCGAGGCCGCGAGGAGCGAGGATGCGGACGCCGCCGAGCGAGGCCGATGTCCCCCCCCTCCCCTCCACGCTCAGCTGGCGCAGAGGCTAAGCGGGTCCCCTCAGCGGCGCCCGGGCGCTTTGCGAGCTGCAGGCTGCAGGCGGCCGCGGCGGCTGGAGGGGGCCGCGCTCAGTGTGGCGCGGGGCCGACTTAACCCTTTCCTGGGCCTCCCGGGGCTGGGGAGGGGGGTGAGGAGCGATGGCCGCGAGCACCGACGGACACATCGGGCGCGCAGGCGACTAGGCACCCCGGGTCACCCCCTGGCCGCCGCGCGCCCCGCTCCCCACCCCCAACAGTTTACCTGTTGGTCCCCTCAGCTAGCCGCTAGGCAGGGGCGGGCGGCCGGGACGCTCTGGCGGTGGCCTCAGCCTCCATCGCTCAGGTAGGGGAAGGGAATTGGATTTGACGTTGCGAGGTGTGTGTCTCGCCAGACCGCGGACGCCGCCGCGAAGTTTGCGGCTGCCTGGGGGCGTCGCTCGCCGCCGCCACCGCCGGCGTTCTCGCCCCCACGGCCCGGGAGCGCGAGCTCCCGAGTTGGCGGACGGCGGCGCGGCGGCCGCACTGAGCATGCCCAGCTTGGCGACCGGACCGCGGAGGAGTTGACTGCGAGCGCCTCGAGCGCTCCCATCCGCCTCTCCGGGTTTTCGCAGCCGCAGAGCGCGCAGTCCGCGGGCCCCGCGCCCCAGCCGGCAGTAGGGTTAACCCGGCTATGGAACCAGCACCAGGAGGGACCCCCTATGGCCCTCAGGCTGCGCCCTCTGCCTCGACCCCTCCTGCGGTCGCAATTCCAGCAGCCTGGGCGAAACCTCACCTGCTGGCGGCACAGGGATGGGTGCCGAGGGGAGGGGGCGATCCTTTCCGGGGAACGTTCAACCCACCTGCCTGCGCCCCTTGGTTGCTCCAGGTGGATACCCAGATGCTGGGCCACTAGCCTTGAGCATCTAGACCTAGCCTAGGAGGCGGGCCCAGTCTGTCCTGAGGGACCCTGCAGGAGGCGCGCCCAGGAGGACGCGCCAGCACTTGGCCAAGAATGATGGCTGCCATTTATGGAGTCTTCCTTTGGTGCTATGATCTTGAGTGTCCGAATTTGCTTCTGACAACAAACCCTCCAAGGTTTTATTTGCACTCTCGTTGTAAATCAGGAAATTGTATCAGCTCCGAGAGGTTAGGTGACTTGTTCAAAGCTGCGAAAGCTAGTCGGAATTTGAACCTGCCACTACCAGAGCTCAGGTTTCTGACCTACCTCCCCTGTTTTGATTTGGAAGGGCTGGTCCTCGATCTGCCCTTGGCCTGATTGTGTCACATCCCCCATACCTTGAAGAATGTCTTGGATTCCTGTTCCCAGCTCTGGAAAGGATATGCAAGAAATAACCTGCAGCCTTTGTATAGCACCTGGTGCATGCTGGCGACATTCTAATGTCTACTCACTTTTCTGGATTTAAAGCATCCTAGAGAAAGAAGAGGAAAGTGGATAACGTGATGGCAATATAGTAGACTAGTTCTTCACTGCCCACTCCGAACTTCACAACTACCTTCTTTCTACCCAGCCTGAAACCTAAGTGGGGCTGTATGTGGCTGAATTCACTGCTCAGTCTGAGCTAGGCCTTCTATGGAATACTTCCCTTCCACCAAGAGATGTTTCCTGCCCACTTCTTACCTTGCCGTGAACATATCTCTTCTAATATCCTATGCATAATAACATCATGGTGTAGCTTCCCTTGCGTTATAAGCATCTATCAAATCCAGCTCCTTTGCTTGGAAGAAAAGATAGTTTTTATTCATATCTAACTTTATCAAAAAAATTATCGAGCATGTCAAAACTTGAAGAAAGACTATAATAAATGAGCGAGTATTCATCAGCTGTGACAATGTTTCACCGTTTTGATTTCACCTGTTTTCCCCATTCCCAATGGACTGGTGTACACACCGATGTAGCCATGATAATTCTTTGATTTTTGTTAAGAGGCACACGACATTGCACTTGACACATCTCCAAAAACTGTGGCTCTGTGGGGATGGATGGCGGGTGGTTGAGCGTGTAAATGTGTGGGCTTAGGACTTCATCACAAGTAGTATTTCACAAGCGCTGTACACCATGCAACTCAGTCTGATGTTACCATGAGAGACACGGCCAAGATTTTTCCTCATGAGATAACTGTCACAATCAGTGTCCTATTGCTGTGAAGAGATGCCAGGACCACAGCAACTCTTAAACAAGAAATCGTTGAATTGGGGCTTGCTTACCCATTCAGACATTTAATCTGTTGGTGTCATGGCAGGAAACCTGGTGGCACAAAGCAGACGTGGTGCTGGAGAGGTAGCTGAGAATACTACACCCTGAGCAGTAGACAGAAGGAAGAGACACTGGGCCTGGCTTGAGAATTTGAAACCCCGAAATCCACCCCCAGTGACACACTTCCTCCAACAAGGCCCCCCAGTACGTCAACAAGGCCACATCTAATGAACGGCATTCAAAAATTTGAGATCATGGAGGCCATTCATAGTCAAGCCAACACAATAGCCAAGGCAGAATAACTCCAAACTAATCATGTTTGCTTGTTTTGGAGGATTTTGGGTGGTTTTATAATTTTTTTAAAAAAAATTATGGTAATGGTAGTGGCTTGATTGGAATGGATTTTGTTTTTGTTTTCGGTTTTTATTTTGGTTTGATTTCAAGACACAGACCTTTCTTCTTTTCAAACATGAAATTCCCAAGCCTTCCTCTTCAGACATATACCTGCTACCAGTTCTTAAGAGCCGAGGCTTACATGAAGCCTACTCTAAACTACGGCTCGCCGTAATCCTTTGCCATTTCCAGTGCCCATAGCACTTATATTTTATTCTTTTTTTCAATACCTCATTGCTTATTGATATCTGTTCAAATATATGACCCAAGATTGTCTTATTCTCCTCTCCTTTCCTCACTCTCTTGTCCTTCCACTGCAGAGATAGTCTTGAAGCTACAATGCAGACTTAACCTGCTGATCTTAACCTGGAAGCCATTTTGTTATCTGCCGTGCTTTAAATTTCCACATGGTGCTTGCTAAAGTAGCAGATAAGTACAAATTCTTATTGAGATTCTCAATGGGTAGAGCAGGCTGGCCTTGAATTCACAGATCTCTGCTGCCTGCCTCTACCTCCCAAGTGTTGGGATGAGAGCTGTATACCATCACACCTGGCTTGATACTGTTCTTAAAGTGTATCTCATAGTTACCTAGCTAATGGATTCCTCTAAGACTGGCCCATCCTCCGAAGGTTCTCGGCCTGTCAGAAAAGATGAGGTGAGGGACTGTGGATATTTTAAATGGCTGTAGAGGAAAAGTGATGGAACATGGCTAGGGGAAGATGAACTACAAAACAAAACTACAAAAAAAAATTAGGGAGTTGTGTCCCCCAAGCTAGCTCTGCAGTACACCTTCAGAGACTTGATAGATATTGAAAAAGTGGTCATTTTCTTGTGTCACATCCAAAGGCTCCTCAAACAACCTTCAGCACCAAGAAGGCCCCCTAACTGCTTATAGCTGCTTCTACTTCCCTCTGTAAACTTTTGGCTACTCGTCTTCAGCAAACCGTACCTCACTGTTGGCATAAAGTTTGCTCTCTTGGGCAAAGTTCCTTCAGCATATCCCAAAGCTGGTTTTCTAGTTCTCCATTTGGTCAGCAGGTAATGTGCAGATCTCCTTTGCCTGCGTATACTCCATGCAGACATCAAGCCGCAGCTTACCTTAAAAGTTCTCCAGGTTCGTACAAGCTACAAGGGGCAAATGGCAAAGGTCGTCTGCAGTCCTCTCCAAGTTCTTCTCGTGAACATGTAGGATAACAACGTTTTCAGAGCATAGCTCAACAATGAGATGGCTAGTTACAGAGCAGATCCCTCATGAGCCGTGTCCTACCCTTCCTGCTCCACAGCACTGGTCCCAAGCGATCAAAGGGGGACAAGCCATAAGTAAAGTTAGACCTGACCCCGCACACACCTGTGCTTGTTATCATTGTCAGTGCACCACCTGCATGAATTAGTCGTCACACCGCACACGTAAAAGTGGGCATCAGAAGACAGTTGTGGCGTAAGAGAAGAAGCTCCTCGCAGTTTGCTGTGCCACCGCAGCATGCCTTCGCCCAAGCGGAAAGAAACAGTTCTCAGTGCTGTGGTGCCTGGAGGTGCAGTAATTAAAGTTGCTGGGTTTTCTCGCGGGATTGATGCTTGTCCAGGTGTGTGTATCCTTGTGTTTTGTTCCCAGTTTATCTGCAGGCAATCTTGCCTTTACTTTCAGTTTTTCTTATATCCCCATTATGTTTAAATGTGTTTGTGTTGTGCCTGCATCTGATTAAAAAAATACAATTCCACGCTTTCCTTGAGTCAAAAGAATCAAACAATGGACAGAAAGACAACTGGAGGGGCTGGCGAGATGGCTCAATGATTAAGAGTGTGCGCTGTCCCCCTCCTATTTGTATCCCCACCTTCCACAGTCCATTTGCAAAATTTGTTCTATTTCCCCTTCCCAGGGAGATACATGTGTCCCTGACACACACTTTGAAGCCTCCTTGTTACTTAGCCTCTCTGAGTCTATTGTAGCATGATTATCCGTTACTGTACAGCCGATATCCACTTACAAATGAGTATGTGCCATGTTTATCTTTCTAGGTCTGGACCACCTCACTTAGGATGTTTTTTTCTACTTCCATCTATTTGCTTTCAAATGTCATGATGCCATTTTTTAACAGCTGAGTGATACTCCATTGTATAAATTGCTACATTTTCTTTGTCCATTCTTGTGTTGAGGGACATCTAGGTGGTTTTCTGTTCCTGGCTATTACGAATAAAACTGCTATGAATATAACTGAGCAAGTGTCCTAGTGATAGGATGGAGTCCTTTGGGTATATACCCAAGAGAGGTATAGCTGGGTCTTGAGGTAGACTGACTCCCAATTTTCTGTGAAACTGACATAGTGATTTCCATAGTGACTGCAAAAGTTTTCACGCCCACCAGCAATGGAGGAGTGTTCCCCTTGCTCCACATCCTTGCCATCATAAGCTGTCACTTGTGTTTTTGATCTTAGCTGTTCAGACAGGTGTAAGATGGAAGGAATCTTAAAGCAGCTTTGATTTGCATTTCCCTGGCGACTGAGGATGTTGAACATTTCTTTAAGTGTTTCTCAGCCATTGAGTTTCCTCTGTTGAGAATTCTCTGTTTAGATCAGTACCCCATTTTTTCAATTGGACTATTTGGTTCATTGATGTCCAGTTTCTTGAGTTCTATATTTTGGATATTAGCCTTCTTTCAGATGGTGAAAATCTTTTCCCATTCTGTAGGCTGACTTTTTTTCCTGTTGATGGTTGTTGTCCTTTGCTTTTAAAGCAGAAGTTTTTCAGTTTCTTGAGGTCCTATTTATTAATTCTTGGTCTTAGTGCCTGTGCTATCCATGCTCTGTTCAGGAAGTCGTCTCCTGTGCCACTGCATTCAAAACTATCCCCCACTTCTCTTCTATCAGGTTCAGTGCGTCTGGTTTTATGTCGAGATCTTGATCCACTTGAAGTGAGTTTTATGCACAGTGATAAATACTGGTCTATTTTCCTTTTTTTTTCTTCTATTATTTCCATTCTTCTACATGCAGGCATTCAGTTAGACCAGCACTGTTTGCTGAAGATCCTTCCTTTTTCCATTGTGTATTTATGGCTTCTTTATCAAAAATCAGTGTCCATAACTGTGTGGATTTACATGTGGGTCTTTGATTCAGTTCCATTGATCAACATGCCTGAGTTTATGCCAATACCATGAGGTTTTTATTATTATAGCTCTTGTTGTAGAACTTGAAGTCAGGGATGGTGATACCTCTGGAAGTCCTTTTATTTTAAAGGATTGTTTTAGCTCTCTTGGAATTTTTTCTTTGTTTGTTTGTTTTTCCATATGAGGTTAAGTATTGCTCTTTCAAGGTCTGTACAGAATTGTGCTGGAATTTTTACGGGGATTGCACTGAATCTTTCGATTGCTTTTGGTAAGATGGCCATTTTTACTATGTTAATCCAACTGGTCCATGAGCATGGGAGATGTTTTTAGAATGAAGGAAGAGAGTACTGGTAGAGATGTCTGAAACTGGGGGGGGGGGTATTTGGGGACCAATGAGGAACTCTAGTGCAGTGGGAACACTCTGGAATGTATGAGGGTGACCATAGCCGAGATGCGGAATAAGGAACCTGAACTGGCCATATTCTGTAACTAGTCAAGGCTAGTGCTGGGGCTGGGATATCAACCCAGCCATAAAACCTTTGACCTACAGATGTGTCCTGTCTGCAAGATGTGCTGAGGTAGTTGTGGCACAGAACTTGTAGAAGGGGCCAACCAATAACTGGTCCAGCTTGAGGCCCATGCCAGGAGAGAGAGCCCATACCTGGCACAGCCTGGATAGCCAGGAACCAGAGGATGGACAGCCCAGAGACCTAGGATAGAACCAAACATGACTGGTCAAAAAAAAAAAAAAAAAAGTCAATGAAATTATTCCTGCTGTCCTCCTAGGTCATGGCCTGGCCCATCAGAGAGGCTTCATCCAGCACCCCATGGGAGCAGATGCAGAGACCCACAGCCAAACATTGGGTGGAGTTCATGGAACGACTCAGAAGGTTGTAGGAACCAAAGGGGTTGAGGATACCAGGAGAACATGGCCCACAGAATCTAACTAAGCAGGACTTATATGGGACTCGCAGAGCCCGAAGTAACGATCACAGAGCCTGCATGGATCTGTGCTAGGTCCTCTGGATAAATGTCATGATTGTTTAGCTTAGGGTTTTTTGTAGTACTCCCAACTCACAACTGGAGTTGTGTCTCTGACTCTTTTCCCTGCTCTTGGGACCCTTTTCTTCTTAGTGGGTTGGGTTGCCTCGTCCAGTCTTGATGTGAGGGTCTGTGCCTAGTCGTGTTGTGTCTTTTTATGCCATGTTAGGTTGATATCCCTGGGAGGCCTGCCCTTTTCTGAAGGGAAACAGGAGGAGTGGGCTTGAGGAAGGAGAAAGAATGGGGGGGGGGTTGAAGGAATGGAGGGAGGGTAAACTGCAGTTGGTATGTAATATTTGAAAGAAGAAAGATAAAATAAAATAAAGCATGTGCTACACTTCCAAGGGTCAGCACGCATGTCTGGCAGCTCCCAACTGCCTGTAACCTAGCTCTAGAGATGCGACACCTCTGGCCTCCTCCAGCACCTGCATTCGCATGGACACACGCACACATGGACATGAATAAAAACAAATATATATTTTAAATCAACACAGAAGTGCTGGAGTTGTAAGGTACTTGCCTAGCATGTTAAAAGCCTTTGCCTTTGGGTTCACTGGTTCACTTGATCCACATCATGGGAAAACAAGACAAATAAATTTTTAAAAATGTGAGCTGGCTTTGGCAACACATGTATCAAAATCAGAACAGCACAGAGAAAGTTGTAAAAATTTCAACAAAGGTATTAATTTTTAAATGTTTCATCCAAATTAGGTTTTTAATAATCTTGGTGCATATAGACATGAAAAAAAATGCCACCATTAAGACTCAAGCAACAAAGACCGGTAGAAGTCTATACTATCTCTATACATAGTTTCAATTTTTCTTGTAACCATATGAAAAAGAAAGAAAGAGATGAAATCAGTTCGACAGTACAGCTGCTTAGCCCAGTGTAGCCCATGTTGTTACTTCACCATATGAGCCATATAAAAAAAACTTGTATAGGGCTGGAATAATGGCTCAACTAGTAGAGGTTGACCACCAAACCCAACTTTCTGAGTTTAATTCTCAGTACCTACATGGCAGAAGGAGAGAACCAACTCCTGCAAGATGTCCTCTGACCCACACCCACCAAGGCATTCAAAGTTCAAGATTGGGCATGTGCATGAACACAAACACACACACACACACACAAATAATGACAAATGTAGTGTTTTAATGAGTGAGGTACTTTGTATTCTGTTTTAGGTAATATCTGGTATGCATTTTATACTAATGACATATCTCATTTTCAGAATTCTACACCCAAAAGGGATGTTTCAGTGCCAATGGATCTAAATCTGTAGCATACAGGATATTTTCTATGAGACAGGGTTTCAATTAGTCCAGGACGATGACAACCTCGAACATCTAACCCTTCTGCCTTTACTTCCTAAGAGTTGAGGTGTGCGCCACTATTGATGAAGTGCTGGGGACCGAACCCAAAGATCCATGCATTCTGAACAAGCGCTGTGTCGAGCTACACCCCAAAGCCCACATACAGGATCTTAGAGAGATCCTGAAGAAACAGGTAGGTTGCCAAATGAAGAGAACCGAGAGAAAGGTGAAGAAGTAAAGAAGAAACAACCAAAACACCCGAAACATCCCTTTTAGGTGTGGCAGTCTGAAAAAGAGGTATGTTGTTAGTCAGTTGGTTGCTTCACAGGGGCAAGATAAAGCTGGGGCCTTGAACTTGGAGCATGAGAAAGGAGTTATAAAATAGGAAATGAACCAATGGCAAAGACTGAAAATTGCACCGTATTCCCTAGAAAAATAAAGTCTGACGCCAAAACAAAGCTGACTGGTTAGTTTTTGAAGGGGGTGGGCACATAAACTTACAGCAGGAGTGAACAAGGTCACGCATTCTGCTTTTCAGCACCAGACTCTTAATGTGTCAGGTAACCCCGAGCTGTCCCTGCTCTGTAAATCACACAAATCCTAAGATGCTCAGGAGTCCGGTAGGAACCCCAAACGATGATTTATTGATGAACTGGGGTACATATTTCCAGAGATTTACACCCCCTTTTCTAATTATTTCTTTACTAATCTTAAAGTTCCTTGTAAAACTCGATGAGCACACCAAAGTGGGTAAGTATAAAATCAAAATGGAATTGGGGCTCTCCTAGGAGCTATCATCACTCAGACTGGTCCATTGTAGAACTATGTCTCTTTATGGCAGGCTTGGGACACAGGCTCTGTGGTCCTTTGGTCCCATCAGTGATATACTGACAGTTACTGCCTAATGACTTATTATTCATTTCATACCAGAGGTTCCTGGGGTTCACAGACATGTTTTGGGGTTTTTGGGGGGGTTGTTTTGTTTGATCTACCTTGTTTAGCTCAGTCTGGCCTTGAATTCATGACCCTCCTGTCTCAGCCTTGCAAGTACTAGAATTACAGGAATGTGCCATCACATCTGGCCCACAAAAATGTTTTTGCTCAATTGTTTTGACCTTGCAGTCACTTCTGGCCTCTTTAGAAAAGTCTGTTGACACCAGAGACAATGTTGATAAAATTCTTTCCTTGAGAGAGATAAATGACATCTACCTGTTCTCTTAAAGTCCCAAAGCCACACTGGGGTATGATTCCACTGACGTTCAATCTGGAGAAGAAATGAGTTCATTGGACTTACTTACCCAACAGTGGGTAAGAGGTCATGAACAGAAGTTCGAGTGCCTTTAAGTCAACCACACTGGGAGACCTGCACCCAGTGTGGATTATGGCCCCACCCCTACTCCCAACCCATGTGCACAAAATTGGAGTTCTCCTTTCTCTAGTCCTTCTGGGACTCTATACTCTAGCTCCTCCTGGAGACCATGTGAATACACCTGATCAGAAGGAGAGTCATCAATAGTCAACAAGCCCAGGTGTGGTGATCTGTAAGCAGCCATAGCTGGACTTCTGGAGATGGCAGCAGTTTGGCTTGGGGCTAAATCCTATACAACAGACCTACCAGTCTGCTGAGCTGAGGGGGTCCTGCTACTTTACACCAATGACCAGCTGCCCTCGGGTTGGCTGTCATACCTGATTCCTGGTGCTTGTGAGTGAGAGTCCAGCTGTGTAGAGATCTCTAGACCCATGCTGGCTTCCAACTCTCGTGCTGAAGAGAATTTGAGCTACAGAATGAGTGATACACTTTATGCATTTTGATTGTTAACGAGTCAAAAATCCAGTCATTATCATCTGTTAGGTATGAATTATGACCTGTAGGATGGGTTATGTATGATAAAAGATATTTGTAAAATGATCAACTATGAAGTTCTTCAGAATTTCTCAGGTTATTTCCTTTCCAAGTTCTAGAGAATCTGTTTATAATTCCTTAAATATTCATATAGTCATACAAAGCAAGAAAACATGAAAAATGTATTGAAAAATATATGAAATTTTGATTTTACATTTTTGTAAGTGGAAGCTGCTTGTTCATTTCCCTGCCACCCAAACCCGAAATAATCACACAGAAACTATATTAATTGCAATACTGTTTGGCTAGTAGCTTAAGCATATTGCTAGCTAGCTCTTATATCTTACATTAACTCATTTCTATTATTCTATATTTTACCACAAGGTTCCTGGTTTACCAGTAAGGTTCCAACTGTTGGCTTGCATCTTTCTCCTCCAGTAGCTACATGGCATCTCACCNTAACCCATTTCTATTAATCTGTGTATCACCATGTACTTGTGGTCTACGGGTAAGATTCCATCTGGCATCTGGTGTCTGTCTCCTTTGGTGCTACATGGCATCTCCCTCTAACTCCACCTACTCTCTCTATATATATCCTTTCCAGCCTGGCTATATTCTGTTACACCATTGGCCAAAAGTAGCTTCTTTATTAACCAGTGGTATTCACAGCATACAGAGGGGAATCCCACATCACATTTTGATTGAAATGATGTAATATAGGAAAATTTTATGTAAGAATAACCCCCCACCTACTAGACATATCAAAGTTTTGCTATCTACCATTTGCTACATCTAAAGCTTAAATTCTAAGCAATAAAAACTAAACGCTACTAAGTCTTTGGTCTCAGTCCATATGAGGAATAGGAGTACACAAATAAATCATACAAATTTATATTACAGTATTTTCAAATTTGCATGTATATGTGTGACATATGTGCATGTCTATGCCCTAGTGCTGACACCTTGACTCCAGCTCCCCAAAATGTACGGGACTCAGGCAGAGACTAAGTTCCACCACAGGGAGATTCCTTACTCAAAGAAACTGTGCAGTCTAGACATACATGTCTGGGTTGTTAAATGTTAAGTTTTGAGAAAAAAATGTTACAAAATAATAGATAAGGCAAATATATATAATATGTATTCGTGTATATGTACACACACACACACACACACACACACACACACACACACATATATATATGTATGAAATTTGTGAGCATTGGAAGAGGAAGTATGAAGTGAGGAAGGGGAGATTATGGAAACCGGTCAGAGATAGCTGAGTAGACAGAGAAGAGAAAGAGCAGCAATGACAGAAAGACTCATGCCAACAGAAAACAGTGTTTCAAAGAACCAAGAACATTCTAGTAAGGAAAGCAATGAAACACCAGCTTTAGTGTAAAAGTCCCTGTAGGACTGAGGCAGGCGGATTTCTGTGAGTTTGAGGCCAGCCTGGTTTACAAGAGCTAGTTCCAGGACAGGCTCCAACAAAAAAACAAAAGCTACAAAGAAACCCTGTCTCAAAAAACCAAAAAAAGAAAGAAGAAAGAAAGAAAGAAAGAAAGAAAGAAAGAAAGAAAGAAAGAAAGAAAGAAAGAAAAGAAACCAAAAGTACAGAGAGTTCAGTGTAAATGTCTTTCCAGTAAACATTAGAAGGGAAATGAAGCAGTATGTGAGGTAAGTTGTTTGTGTTCCTTTGTCTTGAAAGAGCTGAGATTATCAGACTAACTGGGGGATAGGCATATAGGAAAGAGGTTTTCAAGTGATAGGGAAAAGTCGATGTTCAAGAGGAAGAAGCAACGAAGAGAAAATGTAAGAGTCCTGGAAGTCAGAAGGTGATCTCTCCTAAATGAGAGAATCCCCAACCTGCCAGGAGGCTAAAAGGGTTCCCATGCAAGAACTCATCCCTCCTCTCGCTCTCGCACAATATGAGGAGGCCATCTGCTCTGAGGAAGAAGGAGGAACGGTTTCAGGTTTGAGGAAAAGAGAAAGGTTTGAGGCAGTCACACAGGAAAGGAGACAGAAACCACAAGGTTTCTGTTCCGTGTGAGAACCTGTGCACACTCGGTGACCTGGAAGGTAGAATGAAATCAATGTGCCCTGTGGCTTGGCTGCCTGGATACAGGCCCAGGGAAACAGTCAGATCCTTCTAGCTTCAGGGTTTAGACGAATGGAAGCAATAACACGTAAATCTAGGGCAGTACGGGTGGCGTATAGGAGGGAGTGTGGAATCCTGTCCAGTAAGTCCGTGTTGGAAGTCGGGAAGGAGGACAGTGGGTGTTTGGGAGACAACAGAGAACAGATGATGTGCCGATGCAACCAAAGTAGTGGTGGGCGCACCATCATTAAAGCACTGGCCGGATCAGAGCCAAACAAACAATTGCTCAGCTTTAGAAATCTGCAATTGTTTTGTAGATAACAGCAGTGTCCTTGGCGCTTCTGAGTGAGTTGCTGGATGAAACCACCCAAAGGCAAAAGAAAGAAAGATCCTGAGTGGCCAAGGAAGGGCAAAGAACAGAGTGTGCATCCTCCTTGACACCAGCTACGAAACCAATAGACAGTTGTTTAAATGCAGATATCATGTGTTTCTGTGTGGGGGTGAGGAGGAAATTGAAACAGTGTCTCACACTGTAGCTCAGGTTGGCCAGGAACTAACTATGTATCCCATCTAGCTCCAGTCTTCTCTTCTCCGCTTTCCAAGTCCTGGGATTACAGGTCTGAACCACTATCATCAGCTCAGATTTTGTATCATGCTGCAGCACGCCGCTCCCGCCAGCAGAAGAGACTACTGCAACAGGATCCTTCTCAGAACACACTTTATTGGAGCACTTACACTTGAGGTTGTAAAGAGGCAAAAGACCCCGTCCCCGTGACGCAGAAGAATATATACGGTGCCAGACAAAGCCCTGACGTGTCATCAACCCAATGGCTCAGGCCAGAATGGAGTGATCGTGCTTAAATTATGATTGGCCAGATCGGATGGCCAGATCGAAATACTCCCCGCGTTGGGGGGGGGGGGGGGCTCGCGGGCGCATGCGCTGTGGGCGCGCATGCGCACAAGTTGCTCACAAGCTGTCAAGTTTGACGTGGAACAGCAAATGGCGCCCAGGCCCCGTGCCCCTGACATGACAGCGCCATGGTGCGCGCTACATCTCCGCGCGCTACATCATGCGAAGAAAGGTGGTGCCTATTTAATAAAGCTAGTATTAGTTCTTTATTATATGCAGTGTATGATGGTCCCCATAGACATCACAACCCATCCTGTAAGTAAAATACAAAAAAAAGGAGATAATTGTCACATGATCATCCTGTAGAGAGAGTGTCCTCAAGGAGAGGGACAAGATATGAGGCAGAGATAGGGAGAAGATGGGAGCCAAATACATGTCAGAGAAAAAGATGCTCAGATTGGAAGGTCAGAGGGATGAAAGATCAAGGACATATGGAAGACTGATATAAAAAGGTGTCCAAAACGTCATGAAAATGACATCACAGAACTAGGTCTGTTGGAATGTGGGCATACATGCTAAATGTGCATAAACAAAGGTCATGTGGAGGTCACATGGGCACCAAGGTAGGTGGCATGAAGGTCAGTAGGCACGGAGGTAAAGGGACCACGAAGGGCACACTTAGACTTTGCATCTTGAGCAGTCAATGCAAACAGCAATTGTGTCTCTAAGATGTTTTGAGGGCAAGAACCTCCTTTCCTTACTCTCAGAGAGTATCAGGTTGCACCCTGATAGGAAGGAAGACAAATGTCATCCCCCTTGGCCCTGTAGAGAATCAACATGCACATTCGAAGTTGCATAATGAACCCTGGAAGTTTCTCTGGATTCCCTCCAAATCTCTCCAGGGGCAAGAATAGAAGAAGCCCCCGAAAGGGGTGAGATTGGGGGGTCACAGGGCCTGCTAGGGCAGGGTGAGGGAGGTATCTTGTCCCCAGTTCTGATAATTGGCTCATAAGGGCTGTTATCTCCCAAAGGAAGCCGATGTTCCCCTCCCTGAGTCCTAGTAGTCCCAAAGCAGAGTGACAGCCCGTGTGCCTGCTAGATCATCCATGTTGCCATAGCAACAGACTTGCCCCTAGAGCCATGGGTTGATGGCAAAATGATTAGGCCTCTTTTAAAGGTTGCTGCTGCAGGTTTTACCAAGAAAGCAGAGCAGGTTGGTAGACCTGGAGCTCTAGCCCCAAGAATATTCATGGCAGAAATTGTACTTCAAGTGGTCAAATACCTAGAATAAGACAATGAATCACATTCAACCGTGGATGGGAACAGGAGATGCAGAATTCAGCCAGCAAGACAAAGAGCCATCCCTGGGATGGATTTCATGGCTGGAAATTGGAGATGGGGTGGAGTAAGAGTATGGGAAAGACCAGCGTGTCTGCGCTTTCCTTTCTCTGGATGTAGGCTGCATGGCGTAGTAGGTGAGCCGAACTATTAGCCAGGGACTCCAGATAGCTCGGTGTCTCCCAACCGTGTTCAGCCAGTACTACCTAGCTTTCATTCCTTTTGACGCTGCGAGTCAAGGGAATCTGACTCTGATGGGTCTCTAGGACTTCACCCCCAACTCTTGTTCAGTCTCTGTGTATGAACGAATGTGAGAACGCATGTATGCACCTGTGTGCATGCGCATGAAGGCCAACAGCAGGTGTCATTCCTCAGGTGCCTTCACCTTATTTTCAGACATTAGCTCTCAGTGCTCTTGGGCTATAACCAGGCTAGGCTGGCTGACGGTTGAGAGCCTGGGTTCTTCCCCCTCTCCACCTCCCTAGTGCTGAGATTACAAACATCTATCTTCTCACTTGGATGGGATCTTATAGATTTTTTTTCTTTTAACTCATAAAAGTGCAGGTGCCACCGTGACGTCTGAGCAGCATGGATAACTAGACACACTTTGTAGCCAAGCTGTAGTTCTCAGGTAGGCCCATCTGCCCATCACAGCTTGGATCTGTTGCAATACATATTCTATCAGGGAAGGATCTTTGGGAGCTTAGCCTTGCCTTCTGAACATAAAATATGGAGCCTGTCTCATGGTATGTATGACTGTTTGGGTTTGGGTTTTCATTTTGCTTTGTTATTTCTAAGGATCTGAACTTTGTAGCCCCAGATTGACTCGAATTTGCTGGTCTTCTGCCTCCATTTCCCAAGAGCTGGGATTACAGGCGTGTGCCGCCACAGCCTGCAAATGGTAGGATCTTAATAAAAATGTGATGAAAATTGAGTGGTTGAATGCATGGGTCATTAGCAACCTTCTTAGCCCTTTCACAGTCTGAGTGACAGGACTCTTCTGCGACTACTTCCATTGATCCTCTTCTTGCTGGGCGCCAATTATTAGAACTCAGACATCCCATCTAGTTGTCATCAAATGTATTAGTGATTAGAAAGTATTGGTCCTGTCCCTGGGTGAACTCTTAGACACCAATGCCAGTCTGAACCAGGACAGATTTCAAATGTACTTTTACCCATCAAGGTGGCAGTGTCCCTCTGCCTTCACTGGTGACCACAGCACTCATCCACAGATCTCCCCTTGTCCTAAACTAAGAGCTTGTCATCATTCACAAGCAGAGACCGTAGACTTTATGAGAGTTAGGACAAGGACTGGGGGTGCAGCTCAGTGGTAGAGAGCTTGTGTGGCAAGCATAAGGACTTGTGTTCATACTATAGTACAGGGAGGGAGGATTTTCCTTCCGATGGACCTCATAATATCCCTGTATTCACGACACTCAGGTAGGAACTGGGAGGGGAGAGTGAGAGAAAGGAAAAGGTATGGGGGAGAGGCTGAATTAGAATACTGTAAGTACGACCCGATTCACGATTGAAGACATAGACGATCTCTTTCCTGATAAGCTATATACGGTGCTATTTTGAAGCATGATTAATAAAAGCTCAGAGAGAGAAATTGGGGTTCAACCTGAGGTCAGAAAAGCAAAACAGCCAGCCACTGGCTCTTACCGCTATCTCAGCCCAAAATGACAATCTTGCCTCCAGGAATCTCAGAATGAGACCGAGTCTGAGAGCTGTCTCCTCCCGTTTTATAATCTTCTCTAGTTCTGAGATTAAGGGCGTGCATCCCTACTGCCTGGTTTCTATGGCAAGCTATTGTGGCTACTGGGATTAAATGTATATGCCATTGCTGCCTGGTCTCTAAGGCTGGCCAGTGTGCCTGTTGTACTTTTCTGATCCTCAGACAAACTTTATTTATTAAAATACAAATGAATTGCCACTACACTATGTGAATGCACATATACTTTTATTTTCTTCTTATCACTTATTTGAAGTTATTTATGTGTTTTGTGTGCATATCTGCATGTTTGCATAGATGTGGGCACATGTGAGTGAGTATGGAGGCCTGAGGTTGAGCAAGCTGATGCTGGATGTCCTTCTAGATGGCTTCTCCACATTATCTTCTGAGGCAGGGTCTCTCACTGAACCCAGACCTGGCATTTTCAGCTGCCCTAGATAGCCGGTTTGCCCCCAGAGATGCCTGGTCTCAACTTTCTAAGGACTGTGATTACAAGCAGGCCATTCATTATACCTGCCCAGATTTTATGTGGGTCATAGAGATCCAAACTCAGGTCTAGGTAAAGCAGTTTGCCCTTCTCGGTGTGGCCTCATTCAGTCTGTTGAAGACTGGCACACAGTAAAAAGGTGGAGGAAGAAAGCATACCTGGTCGTAGTGCTGAGAAGAAGAGTGACTGCCGAAATGTTTACATCACTCTTTGAAGGCTCAGGGGACATTATAGAAGAGAATGCACAAAGGATGTAAGAGCCAGGGGAAGGGGTAGGATGTTTTCTTCTGGGCTTCATGTCATGGACACCATTCTCTTGAACTTATAGCATCTCTTATCACCACCTGCTCAAACCCTGCACAAAACTGAGTCCATTCAACATCCTGTCATGGATCCAGGAGAGAGTCACAAGTCCCCAGCCTCCCTGAGGTTTAGGATTTTGATAACCATAGCACAGCCCGGCCTATCCTAACCAATATGCCTTTCTCATCTCTCCTAACCTCTCTCCTCTCCTCCTCTCTTCTCTCCTCCTCTCTCCTCGCCTTTCCTCCCCTCTCTTCCTTCTCCCTTTTTCTCCTCTTTCTGCTCTTTTTTTCTCCCCCCACTCTTCAACAAGTAACTAATAATGCCCAAGATATCCTTGAAATCTCTCCTTGTAGTGAGATTACAAGGGACCCCAGAACAAAGACAAAATCTGGAAAACAATTTAAAAGACAACAGTTCCAGTCGGACCTTGCTATTTGGATGTACCCTCACCTGTGTAACCGTAGAGGTTGGCATCACATAGTTGGTCGTTCATTTAGAAAATGCTGATATTCTTTTTTTTTAATTTTATTTTTTTTAATATTTATTTTATTATCTTTATTCTTTTTTTTCTTTTTTTTTTCAGCTTCTGGGTCTTTTATTTTTATTTTTTTCCCCACCGCTGCCTCCCCTTTCCCTCCCCCTAAGAAGAAATAACTTTCAGACATGTTTCCTTTCTAAATGTAAGGAGTGTAGCATTCTCACCGGTTCTATTATTAGTCTGGTCAGCATCTTTACAGGGAAGGCTTTAAAAGGTTTGTGTGTGGTCCTCCTACTCTGCTGGCATTTCTGCTTTTCTTAGTGTATTGAACAGTTAGACAAGTCCTGGCCCTTAGAGGGAACTAACTATCCTTTATCCTGTCTTCCTGATGCCGTTTTGAAGCCAGTTGACAGACTTGGGCATGGTCTACTGAACATTTCCCCAGCTCTATTTCTTCTCAAAGCCCCCAAGGTTTGCGCTGAGAGTCTAGGTTGAAGATGGAGACCACTGCCTTTCTCCCTGAGCACATTTCAGAGTGGTCAGCAAGTATGGAGATCTGTATTGCGCCGCCCTCGCATAACTAGAGGTGTGGCGCGCCTGAGCTTGCTCTCCCTTCTGGTCTTCTGAGTCTGCAGTGACTACAAGTGCTCCTTTGTGCAGGGGTGGACGAGAGGAAGTGAAACACCTTGCTGTCCTTTGCACAGTTGGCGTTACATGCCAGGACATCAGGCTCTACCGAAGCTCACACAGATCTCCCAGGTCCCCCTACTGATATGGGCATGACCGCTAGCACTCCAACCCCTTAGCCGCCACTGGGAGCTGCATGCTCCCTGGATTTATTTGGCTCCTCAGGGGTTGTTCAGCTCAACTTCACATCTCAGGTCTCTTCCTGATGGCTGGCCCTGGAGTGCTGGGACCCAACATCAGACGCAGAGCCAGCTGCCACACAGGCAATTATCCAGCTCTAGCCACTGTGTCAGGTCAGGTCTCCACAGGGATTCACCTACTATATTGCAGGTGCTACTGGGGTTTTTTTTCCTCTCTTCGTTGTCTACCTACTCATCATGGGGAATGAGACTAATTAGCAAGTGGGTCAGATGTTCCCAGATCTCCTCACCGTGACCTCATCCAGACTTAATAGTACCACCCAAACTAATAAGTACCTAGGACATGGATTAAAAAAAAAATCAAAACATAGCAGGGGGTCTTCAAAAGATTCAGAGGTCTCATTTCAACTCACTGTCCACAGGATAATGCAAGGTCCAAGATACGATGTTGCTTCGGGCAGTAAGGAAGGAATTATAGAAGTTAATTAGAGAGACGTAACAAATACTTTTCTGCGCGTGTGGTTCATTCCCCCGTGTATTGAACACTTACTATGTGCTATAAAATAAGATAATAAAAATAGCTGACATTTGAGGATTTGGTTTATATTCTGCATCTTCTAAGGACAAAGAGTTTGGAAAGATGCTTCGACTAAGCGTGTTACATGTAATTCTGTGTGCTGTCTGTGTAATGTCACACTGAACAGTCACCGTGCCCCTTGCGAGGTGGTGATTGCAGTGGGTGCTGCTGACCTCCCGTTCCTCTACTAGGCAGGCGCTCCGCCCCTTCTCCCAGTCGCTGTAAGCCTTGGTTGCTAAGTGTTTACAGCTCTTCTTTCTCCAGGGAGTTGTTTTCAGTCCAATAGGAGCCGCCTGAGGCTATTATCCCTGGAGGACACTCAGGAACCAATGACTTAGAGCCTCAGGCCCTCGCTGCAGGGTGGGACTGCCTTTTGGTGAAGCGCAAGCCTCCCAGGGGATTAGTTTAGGATTAGACCCCAGCTGAGGCCATAGAGCTTTTTGCTCATTCTCAACCCTAACACCTCCCTGTTTTTTCCTTGCCATCCTCCCTCAAGAAATCACGTGCCCTCCAACCCTTTCCTTGGGTTCTTCCCAAAGAAAGTTCTGCACGTGCTAGCCACATTCCCAGTCACAACCAGAATCCAGGCAGGAAGGCTAAGGGACTTTTACAGGAACTTTATGAAACTCAGTAAACTGTATTTGAACTCAGGTAGCCTGACTCAGGTTTGTTTATCGCAGCTTGTCATAGCGTTACACAAATTTACAAAGGACTTACGAGCCAATAAAAAAACTTCTGTCTTGATAAACATCAGTCTAACCCCTGATCAGGTGCTGAGAATTGACAATCAATCAGATAATAACTATTCTGCCTCCAGGAACTCACAAGTTCATGATGGAGACACATGGTCGCCAGTAGAAAGCAGTGTTTATAGTATAAACACACACACACACACACACACACACAGCCTCAGAGGAGCCTGACTTTGGGTGGTTTAGCTAAGGACTGTGGGGTGTGTGTATGTGTATGTGTGCACATGTGCAGATGCATGCATGCACATGGAAGTCAGATATTGACATCAGTCATCTCCTTTACTCTTTCTTCACCTGATGTTTGGAGACAGGGCATCTTACCTATCTATCTATCTATCTATCTATCTATCTATCTATCTATTTTTAAGCGAACTTTTCTCATTTTATATGACTATCCCAGTTCCCACTCCTTCCCCTCCTCCCATCCCCACCACCCACTCCTCAGAGAGGGCAAGGCTTCCCATGGGGAGTCAACAAAGAGATTTTATTTACTGAACCTTGTGCTCACGGATTCAGGTGTCAAGCGAGCACCTGCTACCATCCTGCATGACATTGCCATTGCCTGCACTAGAATGAAAGGTGTGTACCACCATGCCCAGCTTGTTCATATGTGTGTTGAGGGCCAGCCACCATGCCCAGCTGTATGTTGAGGGCTAACCTCGAGTCCTCATGTTCGTGCCACATCATTTTTCAACTTGGTGAAACTATACTTGGTCCTCTGGTCTTCTCCCGAAGCAGTGATATGTGGAACAATATTCTCTCGTGCCCCTGGGCACCATCATGGAGCTGAAACTCCTAGTTAGCCACGCGAGCTATTAACAGTTTATTACAAAACAGGTTTTGTGTTAGATGATTCTGCCAGACTGCTATACTCCATAGTAAAAGATACAGTTGTATTACCATCCTCTCCTAGTCCTTCCAGTGTTAGCCCGTAGGTACCGGCTGTTGGCTTCTGCTTTATCATCTAGGCTTCAATTTGAAGGAATAACCTTTCTTATTAACATTGCATACTATAAATGCATGTTTCTGGGTTATGTTTGTTTTCTTTTTTTTTTTTTTTTTTTTTTTTGCTTAATGGCACCCTAAAAGTCACTCCAAATCGGTTCACAGAGGTCTCCTAGCCACATTCCCTGCTGCAGAGGTTCTCCACTATGTGGATACCATAGCTCACTAACCAGTCTCCATGGCAGGGGACTTACGGTGTTCGTGTGTATTTTTACACTGACAAACAATAGTGCAATCAATAGCCCTGAGTGTGAGTATTTTTGCTGCATTAGAGGAATTACCACGTGGAGACAGAAACCACACGGCCATTAAAACAGAGGAAGCTTAATGCAAAAAAAAAAAAAAAAAAACTGTTAAGCCCTGATAGAATAACATAAAAAAAGTAGAGAGCTATAAAGGTTGGCTAACGTTTTCGACAAAGGGACAGATTGTAAATGGATGGTCCTAGTCTCTGTTGCAGCCATGAAACGCTCTATAGACGGTGCATAAACAAATAGGCCCGGCTGTGTTCCCAAACAATTTTACTTCCAAAACAGGTGGTGAGTTAGACTTAGGCAGCTGACTGTAATTCTCCAAACTCTCTGTAAAGAATGCCCTGGTGTAGGGGGAGGGTACCAAGGCAACTTCCACCGCCTGTCAGGTGAGAAACCATTTGGAAACGTGACTGCAGACTACTGGATGAAGGAGAAATTTGATGGGTCTCCCACTTATCTTGTCTACAGTTGGGGGGCTAGCAGGAAACACCTTTCTGGCACCCAACCCACAGAAATCGCCACAGTTTGACCTGGAGCATAGCATGGCCCACTAGCTGGCCCCTAGACCCAGGCTGAGAATGGGCACTCTGGCACTACCTGATCCATCATGGTCTACCCTACAGGCACCACAGGCTCTGCGTGAGCAGCAAAATAAAAGCCGAACCTAGCACGCCAGGACCAGAAATTGGCCCTTGTCCTTCTGCAGTGTCCCTCTTGCGCCCTCTACCGTCAAGGCGTAATATCCACTACCACAGAGTAGCTCAGGAGGGTGGATCAAAAGAGGAAGAGTTTCCCAGGTAAATTCTTAGACTGAATTTGCGAAAGGACTGGACAAACCTGTTCTATTAATAGTTTTTATTCTGAAGTCTCAAGCACAGTGTGTGACTAAACTCTTCTTTTGTCAAATTGATAATTATGAGGTTTACCTCAGTGTAATTTTAAATTAAATGTATTGGGAAAATTGAATATCTTTTCATATTTTGTGGATGTTTGCATCTTTTGTCCATGAGGATCCAGACAGTTAAGCATAGTACTATGTAAGACACTGAATATGTGTCCTAAAAGCTAAAGCTCCCTGAAATTAAAAAGTAATAATAATTTTAAGATTTTTTTAATTTTTTCATTAATTTTATCGAGCTATACATTTTTCTTTGCTCCCCTCCCTTCCACTCCCCTCATCTACAACCCTCTCCCATGGTGCCCATGCTCCAAATTTAATCAGGAGATCTTCTCTTTTTCTACTTCCCATGTAGATTAGATCCGTGTATGTCTCTCTTAGGGTCCTCATTGTTGTCTAGGTTCTCTGGGATTGTGATTTGTAGGCTGGTTTGCTTTGATTTATGTCTAAAAGCCACTTATGAGTGAGTACATATGATATTTGTCTTTCTGGGTCTGGGTTACCTCACTCAACATAATGTTTTCTAGATCCATCCATTTGCCTCCAAATTTCAAAATGTCATTAATTTTTTCTGCTGTGTAGTACTCCATTGTGTAAATGTACCACATTTTCCTTATCTATTCTGTGGTCAAGGGGCATTTAAGTTGTTTCCAGGTTCTGGTTATGACAAACAATGCTGCTATGAATATAGTTGAGCACATGTCCTTGTGGTACGATTGAGCATCCTTTGGGTATATACCCAAAAGTGGTATTGCTTGGTCTTGAGGAAGAATGTTTCCTAATTTTCTGAGAAATCACCATACTCATATCCAAAGCGACTGTACCAGTTTGCACTCCCACCAGCAATGAAGGAGTGTTCTCCTTATCCCACATCCTTTCCAACATAAGTTATCATCAGTGTTTTTGATCTTGGCCGTTCTTATGCTTAAGGGCAGCAGCGGGTGGGAGACCATGGTGGGTCATGAGAGGCAGCCAGTCCCACCACCCAAGGCCTCTGTGGGTCCCAGGCAGGTGAGAGACCTTGACAGGTCAGTGGGGCAGCTGGTCCCCCCCCCCCAGGAGCCACAGCAGGTGAAAGACAGATAGGCAGGCCATGCAGTGAAAGTTCGGGTTATGGAAGGGAAGGGGAAGGGGGAGAAGGGGGAAGGAAGAGAGAGAAACAAAGGGAGAAAGGGAGAGAGGATGGGGAAGAGGAGAAGAGGCAGCAGCTGCCTCTTCAGAAGAGAGACAGAAAGAGAGAGAGCTCAGGCTGGAGGCATAAGATATGCTTGCCTCAGCAGAAGGGGGAGTGGGCAGGGCTTGTCTCTTAAAGGGACAGGACAAGCCAGCAGCAGATCGTGACACATTTTTACAGGTGTAAGATGGAATCTCAGAGTTGTTTTGATTTGCATTTCTCTGATGGCTAAGGATGTTGAGCATTTCCTTACGTGTCTTTCAGCCATTTTAGATTCCCCTGTTAAGATACCAGAAAGTGGAAAGATCTCCCATGCTCTTGGGTGGGTAGACTTAACTAGTAAAAATGGCAATCTTACCAAGAAATCTACCAAGTTTCAATGCAATGCCCAACAAAATCCCAGCAAAATTCTTCCCAGACCTCGAAAGTACTCAACTCATATGGAAAAGAAAAAAAATAAATAAAAACCTAGGATAGCCAAAACAATTCTGTACAATAAAAGAACTTCTGGAGGCATCACAATCCCTGACTTCAAACTCTACTACAGAGCTATAGTACTGAAAACAGCCTGGTATTGGCATAAAAACAGACAGGCAGACAATGGAACCAAATTGAAGACACAGATATTAATCCGCACACCTATGAACACCAGATTTTTGACAAAGAAGCAGCACCTCATGGAACTGTTCCAAAAACTGACCACATACTCAGTAACAAAACAAACCTCAACAGATTTTAAAAATTGAAATAATCTCATGTATCTTATTGGCTCACCATGGCTTAAAATTAAAATTCAACAGCAACTCTAATTCCAGAAAGCCCACAAACACATAGAAATTAAACAGTGCTCACCTGAAGCATCAATGGGTAAAAGAAGAAATAAAGGAAGAAGATATTTACTTTTATGTTTAGGTGGAATGTTCTATAGATATCTGTTAAGTCCATTTGAGTCATAACATCTGTTAGTTCCCTTATTTCTCTGTTAATTTTTTTTGTCTGACAGACCTGTCCAGTGGTGAGAGTGGAGTGTTGAAGTTACCAACTATCAGTGTGTGGTGTTTAATGTGTGATTTAAGCTTTAAAAGTGTTTCCTTTACATACGAGGGTGCCCTTGTATTCAGGGCATAGATGTTCAGTATTGAGATTTCCTCTTGATGGATTTTTCCTGTGACAAATATGAAATGTCCTTTATTGTCTCTTTTGATTGATTTTAGTTTGAAGTCTATTTGGTTAGATATTAGGATAGCTACACCCTCTTGTTTCTTAGGTCCATTTGATTGGAAAATTTTTTCCCAACTTTTTTCTCTGAGGTGATGTCTGTCTTTGAAGTTGAGGTGTTTCTTGTATGCAGGAGAAGGATGGATTCTGTTTTCATATCCAATCTGTTGACTTGTGTCTTTTTATAGGTGAGTTGTATCTGTTTATATTAAGGAATATTATTGACTAGTGATTACTATCTCCTGTTATTTTAGTTTTCATTGTTGGTGATGTTATTTTGTGTGCTTTTCCCTTCTGTGGGATTTGCTGCTGTGAGATCATCTATTGTCTGTGTTTTTGTTGATGTAACCAACTTCCTTGGGTTAGAGTGTTTTCCTTCTAGTATTTTGTATAGGGCTGGGTTTGTGGCTAGGTATGGGTTAAATCTGGTTCTTTCATGGAATATCTTGTTTTGTCCTTCTATGGTGAGTGAAAGTTTTGCTGGGTATAGTAGTCTGGGCTGGTATCCGTGGTCTCTTAATGTCTGCATAACGTTTGACTAGGACATTCTGGCTTTCATTTTAGATTTATTTTTATTTTATGTGTATGGTGTCTTGTTTTTCTGGGGTTTTGCTATTTGTTGTTTGATTGTGGCCTGCATGTGTGTATATGTGTTTCATGCATGCCTAATGACTGCACATGGCAGAAGATGGTGTCTGATCTGAACCTAGAGTACAGATAATTGTGATCCATCATGAGAGTTCATGAGAGTGCTGGGACCTGAACCTGGGCCCTCTGCAATAAAGAATAAATGCTCTGAACTATTGAGCTACATCTCCAGCATCCTCGCACACTAGGATTTTAATAGCGTTGAGAACCTACAATGCCTAACTTTAATGAAAACTTATGTTTAAAACCATACTTAATAGTTCCAGGACAGGCTCCAAAGCTACAGAAAAACCCTGTCTCTAAAAAAAAAAAAAAAAAAAAAAAAAAAATCATACTTACAAGAAAGGATTTACTAGATGATTTCCTGGTTTCCAAAGTAATCTTTTTTACTACAATTTTCTGCTATCACTTTTTGATCCCACACTGTAAACTCAACAGCATCTATTATGAGTTCTTGTTGCTTGCGTTTCCAAAATGCACTTCAGGACAGGCTCCAAAGCTACAGAGAAACCCTGTCTCTAAAAAAAAAAAAAAAAAAAAAAAAAAAAATCATACTTACAAGAAAGGATTTACTAGATGATTTCCTGGTTTCCAAAGTAATCTTTTTTACTACAATTTTCTGCTATCACTTTTTGATCCCACACTGTAAACTCAACAGCATCTATTATGAGTTCTTGTTGCTTGCGTTTCCAAAATGCACTTCAAATTACGACTTAGTTTATCGGAAATGGATTGACTTATACACTCAGAGAACATTTTAACTGAATACAACCCTCAATGTCTCAAGTGTGTCTTCTGCTGAGGACCGTGGAGGAGCCCGGTGCAGTGACCCAGCTTTGCTTGTTTCCATTATTTCATTGGAAAGCTTCAGAATTTTGCTTACATTGCTCCAGGCTGCAGAGCAGCGACGGCTGTTGTAAGACCCACATCTCAGATAATGGTTTCTAATATTATATTGGAAAGATCTTAAATAGATTTAATTTTGGGGTTTTGTGTTTGGCTTTGATAGGGTCTCAGATGGCTGTTCCCTTCCTTTTTTCTTTTTCTTTCTTCTTCTTCTTCTTTTTTTTTTTTTTTCCGGAACTAGGTCTTGTAGATGAGGCTAGCCTCAAACTCACAGAGATCCACCTGCCTCTAATTTCTGAGTGCTGGGATTAAAGGCGTGTGCTAACTGTTCTGGCCAGCTGTTCCCTTCGTATCCTGTCTCCTGTAGCCTGTTATGGTTGCTGATACAAAAACCATCTTAGGAGCTCCTCCAATGGAGCAGATAAAAGAACACACAACTTTAAAAATGTGTCTTTATTCTTGTAGGGCTCGTTCTCCAAGATTTTGTTTCCCTCCTCCATAGTAAATTAAATACAATATATAGTGCTTCACAACTGACATTTCAACATTCTATTTAAGGATCGATTACATTTTCTGATGTTCGTGAATATTAATTTCAAAAAGAGTAGCTGGACAGTGGTGGTGCACGCCTTTAATCCCAGTACTTTGGAGGCAGAGGCAGGTGAATCTCTGTGAGTTTGAGGCCAGCCTGGTCTACAGAACGAGTTCCAGGACAGCTAGGACTCTTACACAGAGAAACCCGGTCTCAAAAAAAACAAAAAAGAGTTTGAGCGGATGTCTGAAGTTAGTCAGAAAGCAAGTATTCAATAACCAACTTTCAGAAAGACTGCATACAAGCTCTGTAACTCCATGGCAGGAGTTTAAACTGCTAAAACATTTCTCTGGACCGTGAGTTTTGCATTCTATGATGTGATTAACTAATTATTATCATGAGAAAAATAAAAGATATGCAAAGACATTTCTGGAGAAACACCTAACATATTAATCGATGAAGTGGTGAAAATTAGGGGAAAATAACTTAATTCTATACCATCGGGATTGGTTTAATAAAAACATGACATCCATATGATGGTGTAGCATGAACTGTTGCTGCCCAATCTCTATCCTATTCTGTTTGTTTGTTTCTGTTATCCAAAGCTCCTGTATTGTTTGGTGCGAAATATGTTTAGTTAGTAACACTGCATTTCCTAACTTCTGCTTCATTAAACTGTGGTCAATGAACTGAAAGCAGGAGGCCTCAGATGGAACTTCCAAGTGTTAGAATTGCTGTCTAGACCCAGATGCCTTTGTTGAGTGACCACCTGGTTTATTTTTGAGCCAAAGTCTTGCTGTAGTCCAGGCTGACCTAGAACTTTTGATTGATTTCCCAGTCTCTGCCTCCTGTGAGCTGGCACTGCAGGCAGGCTGCTCCCCCAGGAAAAACTAGTCAACTTGCTCACTGCAACTGCTACGTGAGACCAAGAGAGGAGAGCCATGGTGACTAAAGCTCTAACCTCATTGGACCATTGTCGTGAAGCCAGAAACCGCCTCTCTCCAGGATATTAGGAAAACAAAATTATTATTTATACTTGCCAAACTCCATTAATGGCAGGAAAATACAATTCCTGATATGGATGCAAGATTTTGCAAACATTTAAAATTGTTTTTCTGGAAAATGTAAGCTTATACTAAATTAGGAAGTCAGGATATAAAAGTCTATGTTTTGTTCACCAAATATAATACATATCATATATAACCAACTAAGATTATAAAATACATTAAATGTTCATAGCTTGGTTTTGAGGACTGTGGGTCATCTAGTTTTGGTTATACATTTTGTTTTCTAAACTTTTAACATTGAGGGTTTTTAAAAAATATTTTATTAATCCTTTGAGAATTCCATGCAATGTGTTTTGATCATATTTTATCTCCTGTTTCTCCCCAGTTACTCTCGGATTCACTCCACTTCTCCATCCATTCCCAACTTCATGTCCTCATGAAAAGGTTTTGTTTTTATTATTTGAGAAGTTCATACATGCATATAATATGCTTTGACCAAGTCTGTCTCTTTGGTTCCTCCCCTTTCCTGCCCTGCCATCCCCTTCCCCGTCACTATTCCCTTCCAATTTAATATTAGCTGAGAAGCTGTTAGCAGTTGGTGGCTGTTGGGAGGGTATTTTCTTGAAGGATGTGACCCTTGAAAGGCTACCCACCTCCTGATAGATGGCCCTACCACCCAGGCACTTACTGGTAGCACTAAATGAGCTAAGTGGGTTTAAAATGAACATTTTTTAAATATTGCCCAACACATACATGATTGAAGTGACTATACATAGGTCAACTGTAACTTTTGGGGGTGGGGAATGAATCTACATGGACCAAAATAGTTCATAGATGTGTTACTCTCTAGTCATTTAGTTGCCATTATAGTGTTTATCTTAGTAAATAGTATGCAAAGTAGCACACAGAGAGCTGATTGATACACTATTAACATGTAAGTACCAAGAAATGGCAATACACTTAACAGCCAACATGAGGAAAGTGGTTACTCTAATTGTTGCATTCTGATCCAAAGTGGTTCGCATCCCCTAGACTGACTCCACTCACCGGAATGGGGGGACTGGCATGCTCCTCTGATCTTGAGAACAGTTCTGGGTTTAACTGTTGCATAGTTTTGTCTGAGTCTGCAGTACGAAAAATAATTTCACAGGGAACATTTGGAACAATTTAAATTATGTTAGCCTGTCAAGAACCAAGACTGAAACCTGGCATGGTCTTTAATCCCAGCACTTGTGAGGCAGAAGGAGGTTGATATCTCTGAGTTTGGGACCAGTTAGGAAGAGGAGGAGGAGGAGGAGGAGGAGGAGGAGGAGGAGGAGGAGGAGGAGGAGGAGGAGGAGGAGGAGGAGGAGAACAGCAACAGCAGCAGCAACAACAACCAAGACTAAATGATAGATCCTCTATCTGAGGAAAATACATTAAATGGGTGTTAGGAGCTGGAAACTGGAATGGGGATTTTCTGGGACAAACCATGTGCTGGCCTAGTATTATAGTACCTCCAGAAATGGTGTGAACCCCTCGCCCTGAAATAATACTGGTAAATAAAAGGAGACAAACAAACAAACAAGATTGGAGGAGTCAGTTCTTCAGATCTTCCCACTCTGCCCTGGGAGACTTTCAGACTGGCTGCCTATGTACCAAGAAGTGATGTGCAGAATGGGGAAGCTTGACATCAGCCCCTTCCTGTTTCCTGTGCTCTACATGTTATGCTCGTGGCTCACCCCTGTTCTCTTCTCTCTCTCTCTCTCTCTCTCTCTCTCTCTCTCTCTCTCTCTCTCTCTCTCTCTCTCTCTCTCTCTGTGTGTGTTTCTTCTGTGTACTGATGGGAGCTATCCTGTGAAATTCCAAACTTCATCTCTCAGTTTTTTTTTTTTTCTACAGACAAATAGAGGACTTAGTTGGATCCCTCAAATGGCAGAAGACAAAATCAGTGGTCAAGTGGCCCAGCCCCTCCCCTTTCTTAGGCACTCAGAGGCTGGCCAATGGGATTGCTATCCTCAATAGCAGTGAGTAGCTCACGACCATTCCTTCCCTCCTGGCCTGTCTCTTTCTCATTTCTTTCCTATTTTCACTTCTATATTTCTACTTCCTGAAACAACCATAAAATAACCCGAAATAAACAAATAGCCTGCCACCCAACACCACCTCAGTTTCTACTTTCAGATACTTTCAGGGGGAAAAAATAAAAAAGATAGAGACCAGGAAGGAAGCAGTGAAAGAGAGGTACATTTTTGTCCAAATTTGGGAACCCAAGAACATTAAAACAGAAGGCCTGGTGGCTTATTTGTTGCAGCTAGTGCCTCTCCCACCTGCCTCCTATAGTACCTAAAGTAGATTACAATCTTCAAAAGAAAATAAAAAGAAGAAGCTGCTAGACAATGTCACTTGGTTTCATTGCTGGGTCCTGGGATTTGGTTGCCAAAGCAGGCTTGTGTAGCAGGATATATCCATGCTACCAACCCCACACAGAAGCCTGGGGCCCTAAGACTCAGGGCCTTCCCTCAGCAGAGGCACCTCCCACCTGCTGACACACTTTTCTCTGGGAGTAGAAGAACTTCAGGACGCGTGCCCAGTCTCTGTACCCTATGAACACACACTGTATCTTCGCTCTGTGTCCTCGGCGGCAACGAAATTCCTAGTGGGAAATGCTACTGAGTCTTGTGAAGTCTTTTACCGTGTAAAATGCAACCTGGTACCACAGCCAGATGGTCGCAGAAGTGGAATCCGAGCGCAGGCAGCCTGCCCTCTAGCTCGTTCCTTTAAACATCGTGTTTGACTACCGCCTAGGGTTGGTGTTTCTATTATCACGCCTTCACTTCGTCTGCCATCTAGGCCTTCTTTGATGGATACACAGTAGTTATAATCAAAGAGAGAGAGAAAGCTTGTAAATTGTAAACGTTCATGACTGAGAGATAAGAAGGACCAGAAAAAAGAAACAGACCGTGGGAAGATAAATTAGGGCAGCGAAATACGAAGCAGCACCACGTTACGTAAAAGGCAGCCTTCTGGGGGAAACGTTCCCGGTTTGGAGGCAGACGGGGATTTAAGAGACACATAAAACACAGATCACAAAAGCAAAACCCAACAAATTGGACCTCATTGGCTCTAAAGGTTTATGCTTTGTTAATAAAGCGCTAAGAAACCGCAAAGCAACTCACACAGCGAGAGAATGTCTGCGCTAAATATGTCTGATTACTAAATATGTTTACTGATACCCAACAAGCACAAAGAATTTGTACAACCCTAAGGAAATATCACAGATGAGTAAAGTGCACATGTTTACATGTGTGTGCTTTTGGGTGTGGGGCTCTCTGAGCTGGTCAAATCTGAAGCTAACTTAGTTATTAGAACAAACTTGGACAAAATGCAGTAGCAAAGTCTGATCAGAGATAAACGTGTGGTCAAGTTCTGTTAGCTTCTGATGCTCCCTGAAGCCTGTGTCAGTTTTCTGCTAATGAGAAGAACTCCCGGTGGAATGTTTGAGAGGGTGACGTGGAAGACAAAGCTTAAAGCCACTGTAGTGATATCTGTGTTGCTTATGTGCTCTTAGTCTCTGCCAGAACCTCCGTATTATGAAGTCGGTATCTTTTATGCACAGAACACATTTAGATTCTTTTGAATGGTGGCTCTTACACTTTCTGATCTCAGGACACCTTTGAGCTTGTTTTGCTTTTAAATTTATAAACTGGCTGTGCAGCCCTGTGTAGCCCAGGTTAGGCTTGAGCTCACAGTTCACAAGGATGGACCCTTTGCCTCAGCCTTCCAAGTTGCCGTGATTATAGGCCTGTATCATCATCTTTGGTACTTTGGTCCTTGACAATTGCTGAGGAGCCCTCCAGTTCTGTGGCTTATGTTTTATGTTAATATTTACCAAATAGGAACTAGAGAAACTTAAGCTAATTTATTAATTTATTGAAAATAACAAGTGTTGAATTTATTAACATAGCAATACAATTATATATTATACATCTATACATTTATATATATATGTATGTAAATTTTATTTTTAAAGATAAAATAGGGAAGATAGAGGGTTGAAAATAAGGACAAATATTCTTTTTGTCTGTTGTTTTGTTTTGAGACAGGGTTTCTCTGTGTAGTTCTGGCTGTCCTGGAATTCAATCTGTAGTCTAGGCTGGGCTTGAACTCAGGGACCCACCTGCTACTGCCTCCAGAGTGCTGAAATTAAATCCGTGCACCACCATGGAAGGTAGAACAAAACGTTCTTCACATAATTTTTAAAAAGTTCGTGTTAAAACCACAATGAGATATGAATGCACACTCACCAGAATGCCTAAATTACAGACCAGCAAGGAAGAGCAAGTGGAACTCTTATAGATCGTTTGTATTTTTTTAAAAAAAAAAATCAGCTAATTTCTTTCTTTTTAAAATATGAAACACTTCACGAATTTGCCATGCTAATCTTCTCTGTATTGTTCCAATTTTAGTGTGCTGCAGCAGCAAGCACTAGGCAATTTCTTAAACATATACTGACCAAATAAGAATTTTACTCCTAGATTCTTACCTATGAAAAAAATGAAAGCACATCTTCCCAAGTGTATGTATGGTATAGCTGATAGTGGCTCGCTCCATAATACCTAGAAACACCACAAACATTCAGCAGCCGGCAGATGGCTAGAGAGACCAAGGCTCGTCAGCTCAGAGGAACACTACTGATCAATGGAAGGGAACACACTTCATGTGTTCAACAATGTGAATGGGTTTCCAAAATTGTGTACAAAGAACCCAGATGTAAGGAAAAGGGAAGCGGCTGTAAATGATTCAGATAAAATCTTTGGAATTGCTTTGGGGAGGAGGCAGAGGAGCCACCTACATAGGCACGGAGGGAGCTTTGGTGTGAAGGAAATCTATATCCTAATTGTCCATATAGTATACCTCTCTTAATTATAGCAATTGGTTATATGGATATATACATCTGTCAGTTCTCTTCAAACTGCACACTTATATGTATTTCATTTAGTGTGCTACTTTAATACTGTTAGTTTTTTTTATTTTCAAAGATAATGTCTAATGCTTTCAAATGTTGCAGATTAAAAAAAAGTCCATGACATCAGTCAACTGAGGACAACTAGGAGTGTCTAGAGTGTAAATTCAATAGACTTGAGGGGTCTGAAGTGGGCTGGTGGGTGGAGGAGGAAGGTGGACATGCAGAGCAATGGCTGCCCTGGCCCAGGGGGCGCTAGCTACTGGCTGCACGAGCCACAGGCTAACTTTATGGCATTGCCCCCAACTTGCTGAAATCTAAACTCTGGAAGTCGAAGGGACTAACCACTTGTTACAGTTTCCATCCGTACGGTCTCCTTGAAGCTGAGTCCTCTGTGTAGCCGTCCTTGGAGCCGGGGCCCACTGGAGGGATCTGGCTTCCTGGATGGATTGCTCTGTTCATGGGAGTATAGTTTAAAGGGTTATGAAGCAGTGTTAGTAACTTCAGGAGACAGGCCTCAAGGGGAGAAGGCAGGTCACAGTGGGCATGCCCTGGGAGAGGTTTTTGGTTTTTCCTTCTAGCCTCTTCCCCTCTCAGTCTCTCTGCCTCCTGGCCACCAGGAAGTTAGCACCTTTGATCTTCCATGGTACTTTCTAGCCCTGAGACCCAAACCAGGAGCCAGGGACCACAGACTGAAACCATGGACCAAAATAAGCCTTCCTCCTTCAAACTGATTTTTTAAGATATTTTTGATACTGCACAGAAACCTAACCTACCATTTTGTATTGCTCACTAAACATATTTAGTCATAGCAAGAAGAAGAATACAAAAATTACTTTCTTAACTATAATTTTATAGGAACAAATTTTAATTTCTGTTCTCTTTAGCCTTAAAGTTGTCCTCAGTGATTTCCAGGAAATGGCTTTCTTCCTACTAAATCTAGTAGTTCCTGCAGACATGCCTTCCCTAAGACTTTTATGATATTCGACACTGATCAGTGGTCATGGAATATAATTTTAGCTATGTAAAGATGCGTTACATTTGTTTAAGCTGTGGGATATTACTTTACCTGTGTAAAGGTATGTTGCATTTGTTCAACAATGTAAGGATGTGTTACATTTGTTTATGGTGCATTTGTTTAATGATGTAAAGATGGGTTGCATTTGTCTCAGCTTGCCTGCCTAAGGCATCTGATTGTTCTAATAAAAACCTGAACAGCCAATAGCTAAGCAGGAAGGGAGAGTCAGGGCTAGTAGGCAGAGAGGATGTGTAGAAAGAGAAATAGAGGTTTGAGAGAGAAGGAGAAGAAAATGAGATAGAAAGAGAGGGACACCCAAGGTCAGAAGCCAGGCAGCAGACAGACAGGCAGACACAAGAAACAGGAAAGTAAGACATACAGAAATAAAAGAAAGGCAAAAAGCCCTGAGCCAAAATGCAGAAGAGAAACAAGTTAAGCTATAAGAGCTAGCAAGAAACAAGTCTCAGCTAAAGTCAAGCATTCATAACAAATAATAAATCTCTGTGCCATGATTGGGGAGCTGGTCTGTGGCCTAAAGGAAAGCCTGCTACAACCGGTAATTATACTTTCTTGATGGGTGTTTGTATTAGTCAAGATTCTTTAGAATAACAGAACTTATAGAATGAATCTCTCTATGGAAAGGGGATTTACTGGAAGAACTTACAGGCTGTGGTCCAGCTAATCCAACAATGGCTGGCTGTGAACGGAAAAGCCCAAGAATCAAGTAGTTGCTCAAGTCACAAGACTGTATGTCTCAGCTGGTCTTCAAAAGAGAGGTTTGAATGCCATTGAAAGGATGGGTGTGTTAGCAAGGTAAGGGCAAGCAGACAAAGAGCAAAACCTTCTTTCTTCCATGACCTGACATAGCTTCCACAGAATGTGTGGTCCAGAAAGGAGCTCAGTTTTCCCAGCTCAAATGACCTGGATTAAAGGTGTGTCTTCCCACCTCAAAGTGAATTTCCCTACTTCAAATAAAGCAAAAATTCCTAACAGGTGTACCCTCCTTTTTTGAGTTTTAGTTAATTCCAAATATAACCAAGGTGACAACCAAGAATAGCTATCACAATTTACGATGTTTCTTTTTGGTTTCTAAGAAACTTTTCTTCCATTGTTCATTTTTAAGTTTCTCCCTGTTTGTTCCTTTGCCCACTAAAATCTCCCAGCCAATCAGTTTGGATGTTCCCTCAAACGCTATGTATTATTCCTTCCACTTTGTCTTGGTGCAGCGCGTCTCGGCCATTAGCATGCATATGATTTGCCTGCTCACCTTATTAAAAAGCAGAGTCAGATTTAGCGGGCCTAAACTGGTGTTTGAAGCCTTGCGTTTCTGACAATCATCTCACAGAGACTGCTGCTGGCCCAGGAGTACACTAAAGAAATGTGACTCCAGAGGACAGGCTACACCCAGATTAAAGTATGTGCCAGCCCAAAGACTCCACATATGACCAATCCAATGTGAAATTCAGTCACTCTCGATTCTGAATAATTCAAAACGTAAGCCTTCACATCTGACTATATCCACCCCATTCTTTGTGTTCTTGAAAAGGTATTCAATTTTCAATTCATCTTCCTGGACGCCTTTTGATAAGCCAGGAATTCACCATCTTTCCTTGGCACTAGACTTTGGAAGCCTGGTGTCTTTCTCTCATTCCCTCCTGTTAACTAGAAAAACTCTCCCCAGAGTTGGAGAATCCACTCAGTATTGCAATTTGAACTTGGCAGTTACGAGGTGTCTCAGCTGCACCTTGTTATTTAATTGCCTACAAAAGAAGAGAGCATTTATTGCTCTTGGTACTTCAACAATAGACACCAAAATTTCAAATTTTCTATGAGCTGCCCCAACACACACACACACACACACACACACACACACACACACACACACACACGTACACACCTTTAGATAAAGCAGATAAGTTGGCAGTGGACCACATAATATTTTGAAGTAATATTTTGATCAAAAGAAGACGACATTATTATTATAGCTACAGATGATATTATTTCAGGGTACCAGAAAAAGTAGACTGAATTCTTAAGCAATCTGCACCAAGATACAAATAATAGCTATTGAATAGCAAATGAACACTCTGTTATTTCTGCTGCCGAAGCGAGATAAAAAGTAATTCATGTGAGCTGTTTTGCTGAAGATGGGAAGAAATTGTGGGCTGACCATGAACCCCCAACGGTAGACGTTATTGTTTGTCCAACAATAAATGCAGATACTCAGATAAATTAAATAAGGTCAGATAGAGAACAGAAAATTCCCTTCTGAGTTTATCTTGGGAAAGCACATACTTCTGAATTATCTGACTGAGAATAATGAACTACATGGAGTCAGATTTGATCGTGCTGTTACAGCCAGAACGTTAATTTCACTTTGTTCAGGGCCATTCTTTGCCGTTTGTCCTAGGGTAGGTTCCAGGCTGGGAAGGACGATAAGAAAATGTGTGTGTTTTTGTTGTTAAATTTCTCCTTAAGTTACACAATGACAAATCTGCGTTCTTCTATTTCAGAGACTGTAGTGTAAGAGCTTGTCCTGTCCACTTGTTGGATTCTCGGGAGAGCTAAATATGACCTCTGAAATAGTTAAGATGTCTAAAGCATTTAGGGGCAGCCAGCACAGGATTATGTCTTTGTTACCAGCGTCACTGCAACTCTTTGTGATTTTCCTGACGGAAATCCACCAAGCCTCTCCATGATCAGTGGAGTTAAATCCGGCGTAGACTGACAGGTGATCGTCTTGTGTTAGACCCGCGTGCAACCAAACGTGTTGCCTCATGAGGTCCTTTAGGCTTCTTCTTTCTTTATTCATTCCTTCAACCTTACATGAATTTATCAAATATTTATTGAGCACCCATTATGGAACAGGTATTGTGATAAGTGCTAGGTTTTCAAAGACAAGTAAGACATAATACTTACCATCAAAATGGATCTAATAGGAGAGACAATGTCTACTTAAGTATAACACAAGGAGAAAGGTGCTGTTGGCATCATACCGTTGGGAGCGCACAAGGGCAGAATCCTTTGATTCAGGCTTTGTTTTTCTTTTTAGTCTTTATATCCTCTTCCATTTCTTTTCTAGAAATAGTCCCTGATTTTTCAGGATAATTCCAAGCACTGATACCCTCAGAGGTACTTGCAGGCTTCCCAAACCCCTAATTCCTGTGATGTTATGATTTCCTATGATATATTCTCCAGCATGTTCAATGCCTTCGTGTGTCTCTGTTTCCTGATTGAACACACGTTCATTGAAATCAAGGATGGAGTTTTCGTGAATGAAAGCTCACAGCTTCTAACCAAGTCGAAACAAGTCCCAGACGATGAACAAAATAATCAATATTCATCAACTGTTTCAAAGCCTGCGTGTCAAATTAAGTTTGAGACTCGACCAAAATTCTACTGAATGTTAATATAAACCAAATTGATGAAAACTGTGGGGGCACATGGGTTATTAGCAGTGGGTATTTGAACAAAACAGAGAGAATGGATTCCGGATTGGCAGCTGATAATTTCAACTGTGCTCTGCGATGTTTTATTTCATTCTCAGGGTCTCAATATGTATAAATATTCTCATCAGATGACATCCACATTAGAAAATTTCTGTCTTGAAAAAAGGCTTGTACATATTTTCCAAAGCAAATACCATTGTGATAATTTGAATTCTTGACCAAATTTCTATATATCATAGGGGATTTTTACTTTTTGTTTTATTCATTTATTTAACCAAAATTATTGTTGCCAGGAGTAGTTTTCTTTTGTATAAAATTCCCAACAAAGGCCTGATTTATCATTCCTTTTATTAATATTAAGCATTGTTAGTAATGGAGAGATGGCTCAGAGATTAAGAGTACTTGTTGCTTTTCCAGAGAAACCAGCTTTAATTCCTAGCACCCACATGGTGGCTCACAACCATCTGTGACTCCAGCCACAGTGTTCTCATCTGAGGCTATCAGACATGCGTGTGGTGCACACCATACATGCCTCCAAAATACACACACACATACAAAAAATAATAAAACAACCAAAAATTGTTTTTATAAAAATGTTGTTATTGACTGTACCTTTGCCGTTGGTTTTTTTTTGTTTTCCTCATTTTATTAATTTTAATGTTGTCTGAGTCAATTTGAACAGATAAAAATGCTGTTAAGAATATTTCATTTGGGGCTGGAGAGATGGCTCAGGCGTTGAGAACACTTACTGCTCTTGTAGAGGACCCAGGTTCTGCTCCCAACATGCATATAAATTGTTTGTAACTTCAACTCCAGGAAACCTGATGATCTCTCCCAGCCTTGGCCACCTCCAACATGGTCCACATCCATTCATGCAGGCAAAACAGTCATACACATAAGATCATCTTTTTCTTAAAGATAACATCTTCTGACTGGAGGCTTGTGCTGTATTGATAATTTCTATGAGTCTAGCAGCCTGTGAATTTTCGGTCTTCAATATAATCCGAGATATTTCATTGCTCTGTCAGCTTTGTGCTTCTGTGGTGGTTTTCAGTTGTGAGCAGCATCCGCTATTGCCTCCCAAGTCAAGGGCTTCTCCATGACCTGATGAAGTTGTCCCTGGGGTTAAAACAGCACACGGTGGTGTCACCGAGAAGACAACATCATGGCCTGCTGCAGAAGGCCTAGCAGATGCCACCCTTCCCTCTTCTGTCATCACGACGCAGGGTGTTTCCGGCAGAACGACGTGCTACCACGTCCTTGTTGGAAGGCAAGTCATGAAGGGTGTTCCTGTACTCTACAGGAATGCCTGGGCTCATGCTCCATCACTGCCATTTATGAGCTATCTGCTGTCTTGACAAGTTATTAATTTATGCTCCCGGGTCCTCATTTGATAAACAAAATTATTCAGAGGACAAATGACTTCAACTGAGAGCAGTATGTGGCAAACAAGTCAGGTTCCACTGCGACTGCTGGAGCAATTGCTTCTCTTTCCTCCAATAGCTTATATTCTTCATACCCTTATCCAGCGGGGCCTCAAGTTTTCTTTGGAAAAATAGAGTTAGGAAATACCCCAAAGACCAGTATAAGCAGTGTGGTACTTTTAACTACTGTACAATATTTCCATAACTGGGCTTTTCGAAATAAACTGTGATTAGACATACATTTTAGCCAGTCCTTGAAAATTGTTGGGTTTTGACCTTATAAACTTTAATACGGTACATGCAGTCGCTAAGCCTCCCTTCTATTTACCTTAAATAACTCACTCAGATCTCCAGAACTTGCAAAAGCTTTCTAGTCTTCTTTTTCATTCTGGAAACACTCACCCATCTTAATCTTCTTATATAAATCCCTCTTTTCTAAAACAATTTCTATGTTTACATCCTGCTAATGTTTTATGTACTGGTTTCCCTTCTTTAGGCTAGGAGACATAATAGCATTAACAAGCGAATTTACTATCTGTTGTGGGGATTTCTCCCCAGTGGAGGTGGTGAGCGAGGAGTTGTCATAGGGCAGGTGGTGAGTATAGTTCTCCCAGCATCCCTCAGTCGCTACCTGTTACAGAGTATGGCTTGGATACCCATTCTCTGCCCTGAACTCTCCAGCCCGGGCACTGTAACCAAAATGTCTGGATTATATAGGGAAGAGCCTTTGGTTACCTGCCCTTTTTGGACCTTTGAACTCCTGGCTCCTGCACCTGGTTCATCTCTCTCCCCCTATTTCTTCCTCTCCCCCCCCTCTCCCTCAGTGGCGCAGTTCTGTCTGGTCAGGTCCACTCTGGTCTCTCCCAGATGTGCCTGCCTCTGGCTATGGTTGTCCACATATCTACAGTAAGCTTTCTCGTCCACCACACCTAGGAGCCGTCATACTCTTCCCTTTCCTCTTTATTTCTTGTTTTTTTTTTTTTTTTTTTCATTCAGTGAGTGAAGGGTCGGGGTGGGTAAGGCAGGAACCAAACAACGCCTAGTCCCTCCTCATAAGGTCCCAGTGGCAGGCCAGAGTTCAACGTCATCAAAGTTCATACCAGAGAGCCCATGAATTTATTGGGTTGACTTACTGAGATGGGGGAGGGAATTTTGACAGCAGCACGGTTGCTCAGAAGTACACGGGAGACTCTTCACATAGCCGCTGCCCAGCCCCGAGTCTTTCCCAGCCTGTGTACTCTAGCTCCTCCCGAAGACCACGAGGATTCAGGAAGAATGTATACAACTGGCCGGAAGAAAGGCTGGCTACTCCTTACCCCTTCCTCAACACTCCGCAAGCCCAGCTGTGGTTGTGAAGATGGCAGCTGTTTGGATTAGGATAGTGCCGGGCCCTTTCACTTCAGTAAAAGGAAGTTGAAGAGAAACCACATGCGTAAAACAATGGAATGCTTTAATATCACCTGTGTACACGCTGTTAAACTGTGAGGCTTTGAAAGTTCCCAGGTAAACCTTAGCTCCTTTTTGTAACAAGGTCCCGTATGATCTCTGGTTCTCACTAGATAGCACAAGCTAGCCCTGAACTCATAACCTTCCTGCCCTCCCCTGCCCTCTCTAGGATTACAGGTGTGAACCACTTTTTCCTGGTTAAAATTTTCTTAAAACCACTGCCATATCATACATCTGTAAGTGAGCTTTTCCATCCATACCCCTTTGAAATTTAGCCTGAGAAGCCTTATTATGCAGAGAAAAGGTTGATTTCGCCCAATTAAATTAGAACCCTTGATTAGTAGGACTGTTTGTTAGCCTTGATTTCAAGAGAAAAGAAGACCAAAACAGAGGTTCTCAGACAGAAATGAGAAGCCTGCTTCCAGATTGCATGTTTAGCTGACTGTCAGTCGACACGATCTCCTAGACCCTTGGAAGCCCACCCTGAAGCACAGAGTGTTTATGTACACTGCAGAAACTTTGGCCATCTAGTACTCAGTGATAGTCACCACTCTCTACTTCCCAAGGCATGATAGAAGTGAAAGCATTTTGAAAAGATTTGTCATGGAAGTGTTGAACTATGGATATTAGGTTTATTTCTAGCTAACCAGAAAATCTATTTAACTGGAATGACTTGTCCCCTCAACAGTCCTAGTAAATGAGTTTTGATTATTCTTTGGTTTCTAAAATTACTGTCCAAGTTCTTCCTATAAATAGTGCTTGGCGGAAAAAAAAATTGTTTCTACGGTCAGACTGCTTAGGAATGATCTGATTGCCCTCAGCTTTAAAACAAAAGAGACAGAAAGCAAACACTCTGTGTTTGGCGTGGACCCCCTAGAGATGTGCACGGCAGGATAAGCTCAGCCGTAGAGAAAACAGAAGTTTGGGGGGCTCGCAGTTTCTATTTAAGGCTACATGAGTGTTCTAAGTTTCATTTTGAGAAAGTATGGATTAGGCATTAAAAATTAATTTATCTTTATTTGTTTTCCAGATTAATGGTCCTTCTAAAATAGAAAATTGAATCAGGATTTAGCTATTCCATCTGCAAAAGCTAATTGCAACACATATTTATGAAATTAGATGTGGAGAAGCGAGCTGCCACCACCCACTCAACTACAACAAGGGTTTTTTTTTTTCCACTTCTGAGACAGCATAAGAGACAAGGAATTAATATGCACGCAGCACATCTTCCTTCTCCAGTCTGCTGGTGCCTGTGGATGAATCTGGAATTTCTCTTTCTTCCTGATAGTGGTGTAAGCCTGGCAAAGGCTTGAGAGAAACAGAGGGCAATAAGAGAGGTGAGGTAATGTGGATTACATTTTATATTTTCATGTCACTTTTTAGTTGATCAACATTTACATGCAAATAAATTAAAAGACAGTTGCTACTAAAGAGTTTATAATAAATACAGGCATAGTGGCTTCAGCTTGTAGTCCTGCGCTTGAGAACCTAATAAAGAAGAACCTTGAGTCTGGGCTCAGCCAGAGCCGGACAGTGGAACAGAGGACAGAAAAACTCAGCTGCAACAGCCCTCTCCGTCCCTATTCACACAGCCACAGCCCTCTCCGTCCCTATTCACACAGCCACAGCCCTCCGTGTCCTTAGCCACAGCCCTCCGTGTCCCTAGCCACAGCCCTCCGTGTCCCTAGCCACAGCCCTCCGTGTCCCTATTCACACAGCCACAGCCCTCCGTGTCCCTAGCCACAGCCCTCCGTGTCCCTAGCCACAGCCCTCCGTGTCCCTAGCCACAGCCCTCCGTGTCCCTATTCACGCAGCCACAGCCCTCCCTTCAGGACATCAGCAGCACCTCAGAAATGCAAGTCCTGTGCACACATGCCCTCCCAGCTGTGCTTGGCACAGGATTCCTGGGATGTCCTCTGTCAAGTCTAATCCCGTGCAGAAGGAAACCCAGAATCAGTCTGGGAAAACAGCAGTTGGGTCCTTTTCCTGTTTTTGTAACACACGCATACCTGGCAGAAGCCTCGGAAGAAGGGCGAAGTCTACTGTAACCCATAGTCCAGAAGATTAAGGCCATCTTTGCAGGGAAATCATACCAAAAGGCTGGAGGATTCTTACAGTGGAAACTTGCAGGGTGGGCTGCTACATCTTACAGGTCAGCACGCAAAGATACCGGGCTGAACCAGGCTAACAACCTAAGCTTGGCCTCCATGGAACTATGTCTGCCAGTTAGGTCCCGTGCAAAAGACTCCACAACCTCCAAACAGCACCACCAGCTGGGAGACAAGTGCAGAAGCCTTGAGCCTTTCCACTCAAGCTGGGACAGAACCATTGACAAATCCCAAATGTACAGTGAGACAACTTTCCCTTCGGAAATTCCCATTTTAACTCAAAGCGGGATTCACAACACAGAGTAGTTTGATGACCTCATTCTTCTTACCTGAAGTCTTCTGATGATGCCCAAGAATTGTCCCTTTAGTGCAAAGTGAAGGTTCTCAACCTTCCCCTCTCCCATCTTTCCTTCTGCCCCCAAACATGGAGTGCAGACTCTCTGTTATTGCCATAAAAATTACCTTAATTTTAGTCACTTAATAAAACAGCAAAAAAGAAAGAAAGAAAGAAAGAAAGAAAGAAAGAAAGAAAGGAAGGAAGGAAGGAAGGAAGGAAGGAAGGAAGGAAGGAAGGAAGGAAGAAAGACCTTTTATCCTCTGCAAGTTCAGGGGGCTTCCATAAGCACTGGATTGGGTATTGTCAAGCTAACTTCAGGCTACTAGCCAGAGCCCTGGTCTGGAGTCCCCAAGGAAGAATTTATTTTAGTCTCTGTGCTGGCTAGTTTTATGTCAACTTGACACAAGCTTATAGTCATCTGAGAGGAGGGAACTTTCAATTGAGCCTCCATAAAACTGGACCATAGGCAAACTTGTAGGGCATTTTCTTAATTAGTGATCGATGTGGGAGGGCCTAGCACATTGTGGGCGGGGCCACCCCTAAGCTGGCAGTCTTCGGTTCTGTAAGAGAGCCAGCTGAGCAAGCCATGGGAATGAAGACAGTAGGCAGCATTTCGTTATAACCTCTGCATCAGCTCCTCTGCATCAGTTCCTACCCTGTTTGAATCCCTGTCCTTACTTCCTTTGATGATGAACTGTGAACTGTGATATGGAAGAGTAAGCCAAATAAACCCCTTCATCCCCATGCTGCTTTGGTCATGGCGTTTTTATCACAGCAATAGCAAGCCTAAGACAGACTCACTCAAGCCGCTGGAAGAACTCAGCTCCAGAGTGACAGGAGGAGGGAGGTGCCTGCTGCCTCGCCACAGGTGCTGTCGTCACCTAAAGGACGTCTCTTGGCTGCTCCCTTGGCCTTCACAGACAGCAGTAGATTAAGTCCCCATGGTGGCCTTTCTCTGACCTCCTGCACCTCACTCCCTTGTCTTCTCCTCTGCCACATCATTCCGCCCTCCTCTCCCATGTATAAGGGCTCAGCCGATTACTTGGTCCAACCTGGCTATCTAGATAATCTCTCTATTATATTCCATTTGTGATGTTGCTTCACACCAACCCATAGTTTAGCAGTTGAGAGAATAGAAAGACAGAATGATTCTGTAACCACAGCCCTGAACCGTCCCCTCTCTCAATACTTCTTTGAGAACCAGTACTAGGGCGAGATTCAGCCCCCTCTCCCTCCCTTATTCCTTTCCTCCCTCCCTCCATCTTCACACCCCCACCACTCTCCCTCTCTATCTCACCATCCCCTCAACCCCAGTTTAGGCTAGCCTTGAACTTACTCTGTAGCCCAACCTATCCCGAAAGTCATGACTTTCCTACTTTAGTCTCCCCAGGGCTGGGTCACAGACATGGGGCCACAATTCCTCCTAAACGATGCCTAAGCTTCAAAAAGAACAAGGCAAAAACTCAGATTTAATTTTTGAGTTAACCTAGAAGGCGTCTTTTTATTGCTAATACAGAGGTAACACTGATGAAAGACGTTACTTAATAGAGAGGTGGACATTTAAACGATGGTGATGGAAAAGCCAGTGTGTGCCCCACTGAGTGCCTAGAATGACTCAGAATTCTGAGTCGTGGGGAGCAAATCATCCTGTGCTGTCTAATAGGGGCTTTCTAGATGGAAATTTCAGCTCACTGACAAGTCTTAGGAAGCTATAGGCTCAGACCCTACTCATGCATAGAGCATGACTCTGATATGAATGTGGTCAGACATTTGAAACACTAGACATTTACAAGGAGAAAGGAAGCCAAAGCAAGATAAAATAAAACAACAGCAGCAACAAATAGAGTAAATAAAGACCACGCAGGGAGCAGATGGCAATCCTCCTAAAAATACACAAATATCCACAGGGAGGCACCGAGAACTATTGCTTCCATAAAATAAAAAAAAAAAGAGTACACTATAAAAAGGAGCGATCAGATGTAAAAAGCTTTTGGAAATTAAGAAAGTATTACTAAAAATGCAGAGTTAACACGGGGCTTGACAGGTGACATCCAGTTGATCATCCAAACCGGGCAATGAGATTTCTGGGATTTTAGAGGTTCCAGAGGTGGACAACCAGACCTCTGGGGAAGGTGTGACCTTCCCTAAACTGTGTGACCAGGTTTCCATCATGGTCTCTTTCTACTGTCCCTGCCTCCAAAATAATTTAGTGATCTAAAGAGAGGAAACCAAAAACCTAGTAACCTGCCTCCATTCCCACTTTTCTGTTGCTATCAGAAGTCTGGCCTGAGAGTGAGCCACAGCAACGCATTGACGTAGTATGCCATGTACACTCTCGGGCACAGTGATGGGCCAGGTGGCCATGCCATGTCCTTTGTTTCCAAGTTCTCACCATTACAGCCAGTGAGCAACAGCTGCAAACCTTCAAGCAAGGAGCCCCGGCGCTGCTGGCCGGCCATCCCAAGCACCTCTAGCTCTCAGAAAGGCCTGTGAGGAACCTGTATTGACACCAAACATAAACGGTATCTTCGGACCGGACTGGCAGCCCCGAGGATCGCACTGGGCAAACGAGAATTGCGCCGTCTTCTCTCATAGGAACTCATACCCTCGGCTGACCCTGTGAAGTGTCCCACAAAGTTGGAGATGATGGCTCCATTTGCATTTTTGTGACAGTTTAACAGGCAAGAGGTGGCGCTCAGAACAACACTCAAGAGCAAAGAGTAGACCACTGAACGGCCACAGGGAGGACCCTCTCTCAGGATGACGATGCGTCCTTTAAGGGAGACTCTATGGATGGGTCATCTCATAATGGATAGATGCATTTGATTTTTGCTTTGGGGTGAGTTCTTTGGGAGCTGTGTTATGGAATTTGAAGCAAGTCACAGTTGTGACCGTCTTGTCCAAAATAAAGAGGCAATTCTTTTACGTGACAATGTCATAGTTTGGACAGTCCCTTCCGACGATGTAATAGCCTGAGTCCCACGTTTTGCTAGGGTACAAAACCACTGAGAGTCTCCTAGACATTATCCCAACATTATCACATCGTACCCTTTAAGGAAAATACATACTTCACAGAACTTGTCTCAGCAGCCCAGCTTGCAGAGAAAATTTCAGTATTAAACTCGGAAGTTTTCACAATTTTTTTTGACAGCTCAATAGGAAACCTCAACCTTTTAAGCATGATATTAACCATAAAATCATTTAAAACTCTGACCTATAACTTAAGTTGTGTAAATATACATAGAGACAAACTAGCACACATCACCTGGGAGGCAGGGGGCTGAGGGGTGATCAGACCTTGCATTGTGGTTTTGACTTTGAAAGCAATGAGTGACAGAATCTGCCATGGCAACAGTTCTGTTGTTTGTTTAATTATAGTTTATGACAAGCATTAGGCTTTTATAAAGGACGTTGTCTCCACGGTGGTTGCTCCCAGCAGCCATCTCTCTGTCCATTTGCTACCTTGTGGCTTTCAAAGGCTGAGCACACTTTCTATTTTTAGAAAGGAAAAGTGTACTTTACCCCTTGCTCTTAACTGGGTAAAATCTTTTCTCCAAATTGCCAACCTATCTTGTGAACTTTGTCGGTCGCTTTCTGTTGTGATTTATGAACTGGGGTAAACTTGTAGGGTTCACATCTATTGATTATGCCAAAGGACACACTTTGATATTCTGGGTGAGACATTTCTCTCCTCTGCAACCTCCTTTCTTATCTTGGCATTAAAAATAGACGATGTCTAAGAATTCTTCTTGAAAGTGGCTGAAGTAGTACAAAGAGAAGGAGAAGGTGAAGCCATTTAAAAACGCAGACTGAGCAATGGGGAAGGTGTTGTCAGAAGAGGAACACACGGTTTAGGACCTACGGACTCAAAGAAGCGTACCAATGTGTCCCAGAGCAATGAGTTCACAATGTCAATGGGCATTGATGTATCGGGAAAATAGAACAAGAAAAAGATTCAGCAGGGAACATAGCTCATAGTCAGTCTCTGGGAATAAGAGAATGATTTGTCCTGGCAATAGCATGAGTAGAAGCTAACACAATTCTTCTGTTGAGAATTTCCTGTTTAGGTCTGTGCCCCAATTTTTAACTGGATTATTTGGTTTGTTGATATCTAGTTTCTTGAGTACTTCATATATTCTGGAAATCAGCCCTCTGCCTGATGTGGGCTTGCTGAAGAACTCTCCCCCTTCTGTAGGCTCCCATTTTGTCTTATTACCGAGTCCTTTGCCTGACAGAAGCTTCTTGGTTTCAGGAGTACAACAACGCCTTCGAATGATTGAGCAGCCTGAGTTCCCACCAAAACATAAACCTTTGATCAATGAGAAAACAAACTAAGGGGGGAAAAAAGATATAGAAAATGCAACCGGGAAGAAATGTTCAAAGTGCTGGTAAGCGAGTTGCCAGGTGTATGTCTGGGTAATGAATGTTAAGGAGGAGCGGGTCCAACCTAGAGCTCCCGGGATAATTTCTTCATTAAAAATAAAGCCAAAATAGAACACTGCAGGGACTGATAAGTTTTGAGACCCAGTCCGCCAGAGTGGGACTAAGGGATACAGAGTGGCTGGAATTTTCCAGAAGATATTTATTTTGTTTTTAAAATGGGGGTCCTTTGTAGTCCACCCAGGGGAGGTCTCAAACTTGCTAGGTAGCAGAGGTTGTGTTTGAACCCTGATCTCCTTTGCTTTACTATATATAGGCTTATAGGCATATACCACCATGCCTGTTCGAAAGATACTTAGTTTTTTTCAAACTCCAATACTGACCAGACTCCTATAGTCTCAGCACTCAAGAATCCGAGGCTGGATGATTGTAAGATTGAGACCAGCCTGGGATATGTGAAGTTTGAGGCTTGGGCTAGAGAATGTGATTCTGTCCCATAAAACAAAACAAAAGAGCAAACCCAACGAATGTTAAGATGAGGTGTATTTCATCTTTAGGACAATAGTAGCTAATAGCAAAGGAGGTGTCATCCTGGGGCGCCATTCGACCAACAGCTAACAATAAGAGTAGCGCTCTATGTTGCTTAAAAGGACTTGAGATGTATTACCAGTGAGCCGAGAGAAGAGAAGGCATAGGTGTACATGATCATGTTCAGAACACGGGAAACAAAGCTGGACGTAGAGAACGAGATGGAGGTGAGTTTTGAAGGTTTGAGGAATCTCTTATCACAAACTTCAAATATTTGGAGAGTGAATTTCAACTTAAAGTTTGATAAGCTAAAACTTTACATTTGAAAAGATCATGATACCCCTGCCGCAGAGCTTCTTTTCTCATTGGCCTCCCGGCAACCTTGAGCCATGGAGAAGTTAAGTAGCCATCCGGCTAGCTAAGCACAGCCTCCTGAAGTGCCTAGGTGAGACAGATCCGTCCCTGCGCCACAGAACCGGGCGCTTGAACTGTCTGAGAACATCTTTTGGAGAGTTCAGCCACACCGAATCCCAGGGAAGGGGTTGGTTTTCCTCATTTCACGTGTTCTTCTGCCGTTTGTTTTTAATTGTTTTTTTAGCGCACAGATTTGCCAGTCAACCATCAAAATGAAAATGAATGAGCCCGATGTGTGGTGGCTCACACCTTTAATCCCAGCAGTGGGACCACTGAAGCAGGATGGTTAGGAGTTTTAAGACCAGCCTGGGCTACATAGTGAGTCCCTGTGTCAACAAACCAAACCAAACAAGCAGAACTTTCAGAAAGAAAGGAAAAGGGAGGAATAACAGTTCACATCAACAACAGTCTTGTGAGCCATGAAAACGTTAGCCTTGTTAGAGTGTTACAGCATTCAGAATACAAGGTCATAGTGTTCAGCAGGGAAAGAAAAGTGAATTACAAAGTACAAAGACAGGGCTTAGCCAAGTTAGGGCGCTTCTTTATTTGCCAGTTTTGTATATATTTCCTAATCGTTCTAACAATTAACGCAAAAGCGTCATCACTGTTGAAGTATAAGGTGAATGTATCTTGTTTTTAGGAGCCGTATGTTTATTGTCCTTCCATAAATATTATGTCCAGGATCAGTAAATTGCTCTAGAGCCTTGGGAAAGCTTTGTTAATTCTAAAGAGTACTCTGCAGGGCCAGACAGGGCTACATCAGCTGTTGAAAAGGGTTTGTGTTAGGAATCCCTGGGCGTTGTAATAATTTTCCACTCTACCTCCTCCCCTGTGAAAAGTAAACGCTGAGGCAAACCTAGTGGAGCTTTTTCTTAACCAATCTTTTCACAGAGACTTAGTTCATACAATAGCTTGATACAAATCCAGCCTTGTGCCCTTTATTCCATGACAAGCAGGAAAAAAAAATCAGCCTAAGGTTAGAGACATGGTCGCTCCATTGAGCCTGAGCACTTTGTAAACACTGTCTTGTTTAATTCCCCTAATAATATAGTCAATGCAGCCATTTCCTTTGAGAAGTGGTGAGGCCCTGGGCTTGGACTTGCATTATCTCAATTCTCAAGAGACTCACTCTCCCACACACAAGCTAGAGTGCCAATTTGTTAATTTGAGGATGAAAACTCAGAAGGCTGGGCTGGTCAAGCTCCTCATCCCCCTCCAGAAGCAAAGCACTTGGCCCCAGATGGCTTGTTGTACCCAGTGACTTTCTGTTTAACAAAGAAACGTACATACAACTGATCAGTTTGGGCCAGTTAGTAAATTCATCCACGGATGATAGTACTATTCCTCAGAGAGGAGCCCATGAGTACATCCTCTGGGGAGGGGACTGTTCTACAAAAACTTCATTTTGTGTGTCAATAATGATCTAAATATTGAATGTAGGAATATACTCTTGCAAGGATGTCCACCTGATTAGTGAGAGCGGCAGAAGTAAATGGCGTAAGATAGCAAGGCGGGGGCTGGAGAGATGGCTCAAAGGTTAAGAGCATTTCCTGTTCTTCCAAAGGTCCTGAGTTCAATTCCCAGCAACCACATGGTGGCTCACAACCATCTATAATGGGGTCTGGTGCCTGCAAGCATACACACAGACAGAATATTGTATACATAATAAATAAATATTAAAAAAAGATAGCAAGGTGGGTCAATGATTATGTCTGCCTATTAGCAGGTGGTATGGTGGCTGTGGTGAGAAGCAATTTAGTTTCAGGCATCATCTTAAGTTACCGCTCTAAGCCTGAATTTTATCAGTTTTGAAATTTTTGGTTTTTATTTATTTTGGTTTATAGTAAAACAAGACCCATAATTATGCAATTATACATAGTTTTATATACATTCAATAATCATCATGATAAATCGATATAGATAACCCTAGGGGCCATCAGAAAGTTTTGAAATTTTAACTAATTAATTTATTTCCAGGGTTGGGGATAAACCTAATGCCTCAAGCATGCTGGGCACAATGCTTAGTCTTCATTGTCAGCAAGACTAGATTTGGAGTCACCTAGGAGACAGACCGCTGGGTATGTCCTAGAGTGCACTTCCTGAATATTAACTGATACAGAAAATGCACTATTCCATGGTCTAAGGTCCCAGACTGAAGGGAACAAGGAAAGGTAAGCTGGATTAGTGCCTGCATTCTCCTATCTGCCTTGATACATGGAAATGTAAGCCAGCAACCTGCTGCTGCTGCAGACAGATCCTGGGTTCACTGCCATGCCTTCTCCTCCACACCACAGTGTTTTTTCGCAGCGATAGAAAAGTAATGCAGGGAGTAGTCATATGTTATATTTGGGACAGGGCTCACCTGTGATCTTCATGCCTTCATGGGGAGTCATACGGTTAATGGTTCAGTATAGGAAGGAGTGGTTGCCTTGAAGCTAGGAAGAAAGCTGTTGAGCCATTCAAGACAGGAGATAATTGTGCTGTAGACTAGATACGTGGCTACAGGAGCTGAAACAGGTAAACAGAGCAGAGATGCATTTAGGAGACATCGGTCAGATATGCTGGAAGGACTTAAGTAAGGGTTGAGGGAGCTGAAAGAATCAGGAATGACTCTTGAGTTCAGAGCCAAGGCTCCTAGCAGATGGAAAGAATTTTTGATGACATTAATAAACTGCGAAAGGAAGGTGTTCTAGTTTTGTTTCTGTCACGGTGATAAAACACCACAGCAAAAATCAATGAAGGGAGAAAGGGGCTTATTTTAGTTTATAATCCAGGTTGTAGCCCATCATGGCTTGGGGCTGGGAAGTTACATTGTCTGGAACTTGGAACAGCTTGCTACATCACATCCACAAGCCAGGACAGAGAGATATAAGTGCACTGGGCCTGAGTCCTTCATCCTTGCATAGTGTAGGACCCCTTTCTTAGGGGATGATGCTTCCCAAAGTTAGTGGGTCTTCCCATATCAGTTTACTTAATTGAGGCAAGACTCCTGCAGACTGCTCCCAGGCCAATACAAACAGCTCTGCATGGAAACTCACAGGTGATTCTACCTTGTATCAGTTTGACCATTAAAGCTAAGCATCAGGAGGGTTGTTGGGGTATGGAGAGAGCAAATCACAAGTTTACCTTTACACAATGTGAGGTTGAGGTGTCGTGGTACACAAAAATGAAGACCAGTGTTTAATATGAAGGTGATGAAGTTGTGTACAGGAAGTCTTAGATCAAGAGAGGAGCCCAGGATTGTTACTACCTCTCCTTTGGAAGCTCTCAGATTTTTTTAAAAACTCACTGATGACATGGGAGACTGCCCTGTGCATAAAGAGAGACATGAGAATGCTTAAGACAAAAGGACCTTGAATAAGATGATAAAACGGAGCAAGTATAAGTTTAACTAGTGAGGTAGGAGAAAAAGTCAAAAGCAAGCAGTGACATTTATCTATCTATCTATCTATCTATCTATCTATTTATTTAGTCTTTTGAGATGGGGTTTCTAGTTTTGGAGCCTGTCCTGGAACTCACTCTGTAGACCAGGCTGGCCTTGAACTCACAGGGTCCACCTATCTCTGCTCCTGAGTGCTGGGATTAAAGGAGTATGCCATCACTGCCCGACTTATTTTCGGTCTTATATTGCTTTGTTTGGACTTTTCTTTTTTAAATTATTGTTCTTCTGCTTGTATATTATTCTTTCCAATTTTGTATTTTATTGTGTGTGTGCATGTGTTTCTCATACATTTCCTTTTCTTTTTAAATTCTGATTTGTTTGGCTTTTATTTGCCTGTTTGCTTTTGAAAGAAAGGAGAGGAAGAGAGAAAGGGAGGGAGGGAGGAGGAAAGAGAAAGAGAAATAAAGGAAGAAAGAAAAAGAGAGGAAGAGAGAGAGGAGGTGGGGAGAATCTAACAGGGGATGAGAGAAGAAAGACAGCGATCAGAATATATTGTATACATATTAGTTTCAATTACAGAAAGAATTGTGTATGAATGTATGGTTTGGAGAAATTACAAAGAAAGCACTAGGCAGTGACAAGTCTGATCAGAAAGTGAGCTGGCTAAGTAAGGGGTTTTGTATGTCCTTCACCAAGTCACAGTGGCCATAGAAAACAGATGACTAAAACCGAGTCTTAAGGGCCATGTGAGATGAGTATTAGTTAAGTTAGTGACTAGTTTTATAACAAATATACCTCAACATCTGGCTTAAGAGAAACTCTCTCTGAGTGGTCAGATGCTAATGCAGATACTTAGAACTGGTCACAGTGCTGAAACTATGTGACCATTAAGCCCTTAGTCCTAAATGGGACATCTAAGCCAACCTCCCCAAAGGCTTAGGAACCATCATGGGAAAAGACAGGGAAAAAGAAAAAGCAAGGCAAGGGAAGGAAAAGAAGGCATGGAAAAATACAAGAGCAAGAGACAGGGTGAAATGAGAAAAATGCTGTTATCTGGACACGACGTGGTCCCTGCACTCAGGAACCAAGGGCAGGTTCAGGTATCTGTCTGGAGGAGAGCAGGCCAGCAATGCACAGCATCCCAACAGGCAGCAGTCCTTGGACTCAGTGGACGACATAGCAGAACAAAGGCAAAAACAAAAGAGAGGGAATGAGAGGCAAGGGGGAACTTCTGGAGGTGCTTACAGGCAATGAAAGGGGAGAGAAGAGGGTCACTATAGTCAAGATGCATTGCGTAGGTGTAATTAATAATCCTCTTACCAATAAAATCATCTGGGGCTTAACACAGCTGGAGTTTCTTTCTCACTTGCATTGCCGACTGAGCTGTGTGTGCTCCGCTAGGATCTTTGCGGGTGGTGGTCTCTTTTCAATTGTTTTCTCTTTCTTATTCCATTCTTATTTGTCTATTTATATATTATTATGTATAAGTGTGTGCATGCGTATGCATGATGTGTGTGTGTGTGCGAGCACACACATGCACGCACCTGTGCGCACACACGCTTTGACTCACGTGCATGCATCATGCAGGTGGAGGCCAGAGAACACCTTGCAGGAGTCAGTTCTCGCCTACTGTATCTTACGGATTGAACTCAGGTTGGCTTGGCTGCAGGCACCTTTATCTGCTAAACCTTCTCACCAGCCTGTTTTTGGTCCTTGAGGCCGGATCTTGCAATGTAGCTCAGGCTTGCCCTAAACTTGGCGAACTTCCTGACTTAGTCTGCGTGGCTCTGAGTCTGATAAATGATGAAAGCATTCCATCTGAGAAAACCAAACAACACATACTATGGGCTGTGGAAGCAAGAACAGTAAAAAAAAAAAAAAAAAAAAAAAAAAAAACTGAGCTGTAAGGGCAGAACGATTTGTGGCAGCAGTTTCTCTTCAAAGTCGGGTTTCACAGGTAATTACAGTAGGTAATTACAGTAGGAGGCCTCATCGGATGGGGCATGAATCCTTCCAAATGCCTCTGCCGCAGACACCAAATCTCTTCCTGTAACCTTACCTTATACAGATGAAAGTATTCCACTAACAATTATTAGCAGAATACACACCAAAGAAATATCTTTATGCATTTCACAGAGAGAGTCCCTCATCTAGAAAGTCAGTCAAAGTTAAAATGGCAGGAAGATAGAGAGAAGAGGGTTAGAGATAAATGAAGAGAAAGTGTACCTGAATTTGTACTTGACAATATAGACAATGGTAATTGATTGATGTTCCTTCTAAACAATGGGGAGGGATGAGCAGAGTGTGTTGGGAGATGCCAATACCTTTCCTCTCCATTTCCATACTTTTGGCACCACCAACAGGGTCATTTTTAAATATTTAGCATTCATACACAATCTCAGAAGCAAGTGTTTGTTTTTTTTTTTTTTTGTGACTTTGTCTTCACGGTTTAGATCGGAGGAAAAGACTATGCCAAACCCCACTACTCTTAAACTGCCTTATGTAAATGACTTCCTACACTTGCTAGTAAAGTACACCTGACCTCTAAAGGAGGATGTTTTTAATGGGCAGGGGATCTGTGCCGTTCCTCAGAACCTTTACTTAAAGTCTTCACTGTGATCAAGTCTCCCTGGGAAACTCGTTATTTCTAACAAACACCAGTTCCTCCTATCAAAATTCTATGCTTGAAGGGTGCTGTTATACCCCCTTATGGTCGAAAAGTTAGGTGACATCCGTGCTGTATGGGGACACTGAGATCTAAAAGGAGGCTTTCCTGTCACAAACTATTTTGACAGTATGTTCTGCCCATTTCGAACCTCTTTATACTGCAAAATTAAAATTATAAAATGCCCCATGCCTCTTTTCTTTTTTTCTGACTTAATATAAGACTGGAATTTGGGGGAAGGGGGTGGAAGCCTTAGTCAGGCTCGGAGGAAAGACATTTATTTTTCTCCCCACTTCTTTTCTTCAAAGTATTATAATTGACGTCATTACCAACCTCTGGAAGCAGCACTTCTCTCCTGTGTGTTATGCCCACCACCAGCAGATATTTATAGAAATAAAATAGTGTCTCATCCCTTTGGTAAAGTTCCATGAAGCCGGTTCCAATTGAAAATGAATAAATAATGTTTATCTAGGCCCCAAAGATAACACTAAAAAGCAAAAATTGATTCGCCCATCAGTTCTGTTATGTGCTGACCGTAACACACTTCTGGAGGATGGCTTATTTTAAGATAAAATGGGTTGAGAGGATGCAGAGGAAAATGAGAGAAAATACCACTAATAGATATTGATTTTGTTGTGACATTAATTTGACAGCGTTGCAACTGCATTTTAGCAGCTGTGAACGAGCTGAGTTTCTGTGACTCAGTGAAAGCCTTTATTTATACATACATACATATACAAAAATCAATTATATAATACATAAAGCTTCTCATTTTATTTCGGGGTCAGAAAAATATTTGTGATTTGAAAATCCACTGCAATGATGTAGACATACATTAGAGTCAATTCCTAGCCATGAATATTCTAACTCCTTATACATGATAGCCAAAGAGCAAATATGTATTTCAACCAAACTGTGAAAAATCACTTCTAAATCCTCCGGCGTTTCCAAGGACGGGATTCCTGTATATTGAAAGCATGTGTGTCACATAACACAGCGTTCGTTACAGTTCAATTTAAGAGAAGTACCGGCTTCTGTCAGAATCAGCTTCAGATTATTCTTAAGATCTCTTTAAATTGTGAACACTCAAGGCCCATGAAGCTGTCAGAACGCACTTCTTCCTGGATTTCAGGCAGCAGTCGGATTTTCATCTTTCCGTCCTGGCTGCAGGCATGGTGCTGTGCATTCAGAAGGTCTTCTATAAATGTGTTTGCAGACAGATTTAACAGATGACTGGACAAGGCTTTAGGTACGAGGGATGTCTGTGCGAAGTCATTTCCAGTCCATCAGGACTCAACCTGACGCATGCTAAGGCCACTCTTATGGGCATCCATTGATTTTTTTCACGTTCATATCCTGGTGCAGATGCGGCCCTGGGCTTTACAATTTCTCCAGCAAGAGGAAAATTAGCAGCGATCATATGCTGGTAGCATTTGTGAAGTGTGTTTACCTCTTCTGGAATATTAAGTCTGTACCTTCTCCAGTTCATGCCTAATGTAGCATGAGACACATGGCCAGATTTCAGTACATATTCCAGGCGGGAATGAAGTGGGAGAATCCTGGAATAGCTACCTGGCCTTCTATGTCTTAACCTTGGGGAAGCCACTGCATCCCTGTGGGTCATGGTTTCCTCACTCCGAAAATGGACAGTTTAGAAACATGCTATCCTTCCTGTTTAACAGTCTCAAAAGAATAACTGGTTGCAGGGCTTACAAAAGCCTGGATAATCCAAAGAAAATTCTCTCCCACATAGTCTACATTAGGAAGAAACCGAGGAGGAAACTGATACTTTTTAATATTATTTTAAAAGCCAACTTTGCAGATAACAGTGAGATATGGAGATATTATTCTATACACATTAGCAACATCTATATGTGAGATACATACTGCTTAGGAATGAAAAAGTAGCTTCAGAGAGGTGAACTGTGACTGTCCAGCATCACAGGCAGTAAGTGATGGAGACCTAAATTCAATTCTGATGACTTCAGAGCCTGTACAGCATCCTTCACGATTCTATCTGCTTACACTCTGGTAGGAAAATGTGTTTTCACCGAAGGTGAGATTGCTATTTTCATCCTGTCTTTCTACCTCTTGTAATTTTTTTTATTGAGCAAAAACATAAGGGGGCCTTATTGGGAATGTCTTTCCTAATTCTGTGTCATACGTTGAAGCTCCATGATAGATGAGAGATCCTTGGCGTATCAAAATGAGGGAACAAGGCTACGCAGCAAGTAAGATTCAAGGTGGCTCTAGGCAGCAGGCAGCAGTGTGGGTAAGGGCTGGAGGAAGGTATGAATGGAGCTGGAAAAGCCTGAGGGGGTCCAGGGGAGGAAAAGCACCAAAGGGGAAGTCAGGTGGAAAGGAAGATACGGAAGTTAAGAGAAGAAGCAACCATTTTTGTGGTAGGCTCACAGGAAAGTCACATAAAAATCTCTATGCCATGTGGGGTGTCGCTGGGAAGCACAGCATCTACCGTGACAGGCACTGGCTGCTGCGGAGCTGTAGCTCAGCCGCTATCAGACCCCACACAATGTTCAAACCTATCATTGAGTTGGTTTTAAGCTATCAACTTCCAATACAACTTTTACAACTTAGTTGTGTTTTTTTTAGATGGGATTTTGCTGTGTAGTCCAGGCTGGCTTGAAATCCACGGTGTAGCTCCGGCTATCCTCAAATTCCAGATCTTTATTTAGCATATGGAAGACAGGAATTACAAATGTGTGCTGTAATACCTACTTACGTAACATCTTCAATTATTGTAATGTGGGCAGCTCTAGCAATCTGCTCGCTAGTGGATCAAAAACTCCCATACAATCCCAGGAACCATGTGTGGGATGTGTCTGTACCTTGTAGGGAATCCAGAACACTCTGATGGCAGATAGCCAAGATGTTTTGCAGTGTCCAATTTTCTTACATATGCCTTTGGTTTCCTCAAAATTAATCTATTAATTTATCAGGGTTCTAAACCAAGAGGCTGTGCCACAATGGAAGGTTTAAACATCTAGGAGCTCCTATAATACGTGTGCATACAAGAAACCAGGGACAGTTGAGGATCAGAACCCAATCTTAGTGAGAGCTTGGGGCTCAGTCAAGGATGAAACAAGGATTGTTCCTTAGACCTTTAGGATGGAACAGGGGTCGAAGAGCCTGCTTGGCGGTTATGAGCACTGGCTACTTTTGCAGGGGACTCAGATTAAGTTCTTAGGACACACACGGTGGCTCACAACCCTGTAACACCCATCTCAGGGAATCTGATATCCACCCTTTTCTGACCTCAGCCACCACTAAGGGCATGATTTTATACGTGTGAGTGTATGCACATGTGTCTGTGCACACGCACAGGCAAGACATTCATGCACATAACACAAAAATAAATAAATCCTAAAAGAGGAAGTATTCATCATCTAGATAGTGGGCTTTTAAAATAATTTCCCAGTAAAAGGGATGAAAGCTTCTCTGACAGAATGGATGATCCTCTGACGGGAACAAGTAATATGCAAGTTGAGCCAGGATGTCTTGTTACAGAAAGCAAGGGATTGATCCAACCAACCATCTGACCCTTGGTTCAGGTATGTCAAAGTTACATAGGAATAAACCAAAATCACTTAAACAAGCAAAGGAATGTTGAACTATGACCCAAAGTATAAGAAAAATATCCTCAAGGAAATAGGGACATAAATAATGAAAAGATAAGTGGAAGAGAATAGACAAGTCTCTCATAGGAAAAAAATTAATAAATAATTTACGATGTCACAGTCTGCCTTCAGGGGAGGAGCGAAAGTCTTTTCTTTTTAAGTGTGGTCTGTGCAGAATGACTTCCTCCCGAAGAGCACTGTTCAGGAGATGGGGAGGACAAGAGGGATGTTAGTGAGGAGGATGGAGAAAACCCGGTCACGTGCTCGAGTGCAGCATCAGCGGCGATGGACCACATTTCTACTGCTCGCCTTAGAGGCACTTTAAGGAAAATGGGACTTTCTGTGGCTTTTCTCCTCAAGTTTGAGTCAATTAGAGTAATCCCGAAAGCATCAGAAAGGTCCATTACAGAATAGCCTCTGGACCCCCAGCCAATGCTCCACTAGCTGTAAAACAGCAACACACGAAGTCCAGGACACTTCACGGCTGAGGGATTCTGAGGAAGCGGGACGATGAATTTGAATGTGCCAGACTACAACACAAATAAAGAATTAAGAAAATATCAATAGTCTATTCAGAACTTATCGTCATTACTTCATTTGTTAAAACAAGAATATCATACTGATGAATTATGTTCATTAAAGGTGAAATTGGAATGTAATTAAAAAACAATTTTTTTCTAGGAAATATTGGTAGTCTATGGGATCAATGATGAAATGTATGTAAAGGGGGGGTTCACATTGTACTCAACATAATTTCACTCCTTTTGAAATTTCTTAAACTGACTTGTTTATAACTTATTTGATTAAGGAAGAAAAAAACAAGTAATTTTCCTAGATAATCTCAGTACTTGATACGTAATGGATAATCTGAAGGTGTGGGAAGTTTTCTCAGACAGAAAGAAGTATTTATCATGAATTGGAACTGACCCTGTGTCATTAAGAGTGTAGAGCATTTGTGAGGATCAGAGCGGCAAAGCCATCCAGTCTTCTAACCTTTAGAGACAGGGAGACAGTATAGTCTAAAGAACCCAAATCCTGCCAACCAAACTGAGGGGCAGATGAAAAATTGGTCAGAGAACAAGCATTAAGGAAATGAAAGTAATTGCTTTCTTTCACGTTTTCTGAGCATTTGTACAATTCAGCAGATAAATCAAGAGAAATTTCTAACCAGCGCAGGGAGTCACATTGGAAAGTCACCCGAAACGAGAGATGAAAAGTGTGAGGGGAGCCATTAGAGAAGGGGCGAGAGACTTGGAGGGTGCACCAAGGACACATAGCGAGCTAAGGGAACAGACGGAGAAGGGGCAATGATTAAACAAATCAGAAGAACATTTCCCTGTGACGAAGAAACAGTGAGTCTGCAAACTGGAAGGGCTCACTCACTTCAGGAATGATTGGTGAAAAAGTGTACACACGAAGGCATATTTTGCTAAAATCTTTAATTCCAAGGATAAAGAGAAAGGCCTATGTGATTTTTTAAGTGGAGAAATGAAATTTGCAGGCAAAAGAAAAATTAATTGGCCATGTAAGTGATTAAGAGAAGGCCATGAGGTTTATTCTCACTCACCTCTAATCCTTTCCACTAAGAAGGCAAAGGTGTTTATGATCATTTCTGAATTAATGGTGTAGTGTGTGTGTGTATGTACATGTGTGTATGTATGCATTGTGTGCATGCATGTATGTGTGTATATATGTGTATATATGTATATGGGTATGCATGTATGTATATATGTATATGTATGTATGTGTGTGCATGTGTGTGTATGTATGTGTGTGTGATCATTCCTATAGTCTACTCCCACTTCCTGTAAACTATAGAGCAGTAGATCTGAGCATCCATGTGCATTTAATCACCCAAGGATCTTATTAAAATGTGGAATTCAACAGTTCAGGATGGAGAGCAACAATGCCAGATGGTCCCACACTGCAAATGTACGTGACACAGTCATGGACTCTCAGGACCAGTGGTTCTCAACTCTTCCTGATGATGTAGCCCTTTAATACCATTCCTCGTGTCGTGGTGACTCTCAACCATAAAATTATTTTGGATGTTACTTCACAACTGTAATTTTGCTGCTGTTTTGGATCATAATGTAAATATCTGATATGCAGCCCCCAAAAGGGTCATGACCTGCAGGTTGAGAAACATTGATCAGGACCCTCTTGGGATCTGAACCTTGGTTCTCCCTCTTCCTGACTTGGTGAACTTGTCCTTTTGCTCTAATTGATAATTGCATCTTCAGCGGTGCCTGGCACATGGTGACTGTCACATAAACAGTGTTCCTTTGTAAATCAGACAGAGTATTTTACATAGCTTTTGGGTATTAGGTGGGGCATTGAGAACAGGAACATTAGGCTGAAGAGACCATTTTATTCCATTTACCTAAAGTATGAAATGATCTTAGCAAGTCTAGACACTGGAGTGTGCGGAGGGCTGAGTGACTTCTGCTGCCAGGGTCTCATCCCGGAGAGGTGGAGGAGCCAGGGAAGAAACAAATGTATGCAGAACTATTTCAGAGTTTATCTTGTGGAAATAATTGCTAGCTTATTTTCAGACTGTGGAGGAAAATGTCTTACGAGCACAGGAGTATAAAATGTATCTGATGACAGGATCTAAAGGAATTCTAGAACTTCCAAATTAGCATGAGAAAATAAATTGGACTGCTACAAAGTTTATCAACCCAGCCAGAAAAAAGCAGAGACAAAAAAATTGAGTATAATCTTAAGAATCTTGCAAGAAAATCTAGGGAGTTAAAAATATAACCCAGGTATATGAGAGTCCTTCTTTAAAAAAAAAAAGATTTGTTATATTTTGAGAAATTATGTGTAAATGAGTGTGCCTTTTGTGGTATGTGCACACGTGAGTGTGAGAGAAACTAGTCTCCATAAAGAACTACGGGATTTATGTGCCCATGGGTTTCAGAAGAGGATGTCAGACTTCCCTGGATTTGGAGTTAAAGGAAGATATGTCCCCTCCCAATGCAGGTCCTCAACAACAGAATGCCAAGACTTTTTTCTAGCCCCAAGGGAGACCATCTTGACTGATAAACCAGACATGACCCTCCCTCTTCCATAGACTTACTTGAATATGTAAAAGCGGCAAAGTTGGAAAATATCCACAGTACACGTGATTATGAGACAGATTAGTTAACTAGTCCCAAAATTATGACTCTCCCTCGGGGGAAACGCCTTTTTCTCCACCATAACTTTGCACATTTGTTAAGGTAGAATTGACAGTCAATACAAATGAGTATTTTTGTCATTTAGCCACATGTGGAATAACCATAAAGCCATCACTATAATCAACATAAAAACATAACTGACATCCCCAAAGTTTCCCTTTACTTTCTTTTAAAAAAAATTGCTGTTGTTTTTGAAAACAGGGTTTTTTTTTTTCTATGTAACTCTGATTAGTCTCAAGCTCCCAGGAATCCTCTCCTGCCTCAGTGTCCCAAATTTCGGAGTACTGGCCTAACAGGTCAGTGCAGCCACAGCTGCCTTTCCTAAGGGTCCACGGTGCTCTTTGGAATTCATCCCTCTGTCTCCATAGCATCACCCTGGGTCATACTTAGACTAATTTCTCACCTTACCAAGGAACTGGGATGTGAGAGGAAGTAAGCGGATTCCTCCTGGCTTGACCTAAGAAATTCTCTCAGTGCTAGCGGTGTGTCGGTAGGCAAGGCGGAGTGTAGCTATGCAGCAGGAAAAGGTTGTAAGATGAACAACTTGTTACAGATGGAATCCCCCTGCTGTGTATTTGGCGGGGTTCAGTGGACATTTTCATTGTATGCAATGACTTGGGGACATCCATGGAGTTTCTTTTTAGAACCAAACAGTGCTAAGACTCAAGTAGATAGTTTTTCTTTTTATAGACAGTGCTTCCTAAAGCCCCTCCCCCTTGGCTTCCCATAACCCTCCAGGAGAAGGCCCACTCTCAGCAGAGCCTCTAGAGTCCTCCCTGCCACCCAACCCACCTGTGCACAGAGCTTTTTCTTTTCAAAAAACAAAGTTCCGACTTCAAAGGGGTGTGTATGTGCATGTGTGTTTATGTTAGTATATCAGCAGGGTACGTTCTTCCTAAAACCACTCATCCAAAGATATTCACATTAAATTTTAATTAGAACATTGCATCTTTAAACTTGACCAGGAGTTATATACTCACAACATTTTATAATATACCCCAGGCATTTGCATTGTTTTTCTGAATTACCTGTTCAGCCTTCTAGTCTGAAATGATTGCTGTCATATTAAAGGTAGGCCATCTTCTGTGGGACTGAGAACTGGGAAAACCCTCCCCAACTCCCAGAAGTAGTATTGTAGAATACTAAAGGACTGAGTGTATACAACCTAAACTCTACTGCCAAACTCAGGAAGCTGTGTTGGAGAAACAATCTCGCCACTAAAACAGAGAGTTTTTGTCTACTGTGCTGTGCAATGGAACACAAATGAATCACTGAAATCCTAAGATTAGTTCTCACTTATTTAAATATGTAAACGTAGCAAGTAGGGCCAGGCAGATGTATCTGTGGTTACCAGCACTGTCTGCTTTTCCAGAGGACCTGGATTCACTTCCTAGACCTCACATGGAAGCTTACAACTGTTTGCAACTCTAGCTCTGCAGGATCTGATGCCCTGTTTTGAGACCTACAGGCACCAGGCATGCAGGTGGTGCATGCACAGACATGTAGGCAAAACACACACACACACACACATAAAATAATGAATAAATACTTTTTTGTTTTCACGGTGTGGTACAACAGTTTACATTGATATAATGTTTCCTCTGTTCCTCTAAAACCTTTGTCAACGTGATCTTATTTACCTGCTACCCCCTCTCCCTCCCTCCCTTTCCTCCTCTCTCTCTTCAGCATCTTACTCTTATTGTCCATGCTGTCCTGAAATCAACTATGAGGTCCAGTCTGTCCTTGAACCCCTGATAATCCTCTTGTATCAGCCTCTAAAGCACAGAGATTGCAAGCAAGAGCTACCACACCTGGCTCAGTACTAACCTGGTCTACACTGCTGGGAGTCTACACAGCAACATTTAGTTACGTTTTGCTTAAAACTCACTGACTAAGCGAGCAAAGACATCTCACTTAATTAAGTCAAATATTTTTTAAAAAATTAAGATACTGTGTATTTCATAAGATTGAGGATACAATGATCAATGTAAAGGACACATGCTGTCCTTAGGGATCTAGTGGGCAAAGTTAGTAAAAGACCACTATTAAACAGTGTAGTGACGGAGGAGGTTTGTTAAAAACCTAACATATAATTAGATGACTCGGTTTCGAGTGGGCATTAGGAACAGTGCTTTAAATAAAAAGAAAACAAACAAACAAACACATATATTTTACCATGGAACCCAAGCCAGCTGGGGTGGGCCTTACTGGGGCTACTGGAAAGGCTTCTTCTCCTACTGTCATCCACGGGAGCATCTCCCCCATGCCTGGTTATGTTCTGCACCCAGCTAATACCTTATACTGTAAGACATCATTGCTATATTCAAGGGACAGGAGTCTCATTAGGTGGTGGGAGGAGGCAGATAAATAAAAACGGTAAATTAATATGACGAGTTGAATTGTAATTCAAACAGGTGATGATTATCACCACCACAAGGAACTGTTATTATTACTACACAGGAATTATAAAAGCAAACAAACATTTTTGGATGGCAGGAATTATTCCAAATAGGAAGTAATATTGCATGCGCGCACACTCACACATACACACACACACACACACACACACACACACAGAGAGAGAGAGAGACACTCCTTAATCCAGTCTCATCCTACTTCCTGGTCCCTTAGAACTCTAATTAATCTCTAATTAATGCAGATAATAATAATGGATATTGCATACCCCAGGAGGTCCTGAGATATGTTTTCTATTTCTGATACTGTTCAGATATTAAGAACTATGGAGGTGGGGTATAAAAAGTGAAGCACCCTGCACAGGCGCGTAGGAATCTAATAAGAGAAGCACACAGGCACACAGAGTAATACCGATAAAGGCTGGTCTTTTTCGGTGAGCATCAACCTCAAATAAGGCAATGAGCTCACCTGCTATACACACCCCCAATTGCTTAACTAAATGCAATTCTGCACCACACATATACCCTTGCAGAGTTCTAATTTCAGAGCCTTGCTTTCGTTTTCATATTATGCTAAACTCACTTGCTATAGAGACCTTTTCTGGGTATTCTTTTGCGTATGGATACCTGCACCGAGCAGAGAGTCAAGGGTGTGCTGTCCAGGTGGGTATGCTTGTGTAGGTAACAAGCCCCACCAGGTCTGTTTCCCGCTGATGGTTTATGGGGCTTCAGCTCATCCTACAGGCTAGGAATTCCTGACCTTTATGCGGTGATTGCTCAACACAGATGCTGACCATTTTAGCCCCGCAGGACATTAGGCAGCATCATGATACTGGGATTTTTGTTTGTTTGTTGTTATTGTTTGGTTTAGTCACTGGGAATATCTTCTCCTTTGCCCAGCGTACAATCTCAACAGTTAGAATGAGAAGCACTCTTACACACTGGGGAGCGGTAACAAACCCTGCCCACCATCCCTTGAAAACCTTGAAATGTAGGGTTCGCTGCTACTGGAAGCTCTGGAAGCAACTCGGTGTTCTGAGGCTTGTGCAGTAGAAGGTTGTGGCTGCCACGTGGGATAACAAAGGCAGACTGGCAGAGAGGAGTGACAGCGGAGAGGTGAAGTCACGGTTAAATTACACTCGGGGACGCAGTTACATGAAAGGCAGTGAATAGCTGCTATCCATCTCTTCTTAGAAATGAAACAGAGCTGGGTTTAAATTTCAGCCGGAGGAATTAGTGTAAGATAAAAGGATGCAACAGGGTTGCTCTCCTGCTTTCAAGGCGCTCGAGTTTATCTATGAGAGGCTTGCTCGTGTATCCATCATTGTCTGCTTTGATTTAGAGTCATTGGGACTCTGTCAAACTCATTCATGGTCCTAGACAGGTACCTAGCACAACGCCTCCCACAGAGTGAGTGGGCTCCTAATAGATGCTGTGGTTCTGTTTTGGTTGATCAAGCAATGACGATCAGGACCAACAGGCTGATGTTCTCCAATAGGTATTGTGTACAGAACTGGTTTCCTCACTTGGGAGGTCATTGGAACAATAGCCAGGATGTGTTTTGCTCACCCCCATGCCTGTCTTTCAGTTTTAAACTGGAAAGCTCATATTGCCTTCCATACAAGCAGCTGATCTGCTGAATTTTCAGGAAAGAAATAGCGCTGGTTATGTTCTCTTGGAGTTTAAATCTGTAAGATACCGTTTCATGTAACAACGTTCTAAGGTGGAAGATTCCTATAAGTTATTAATTCATTGTTATTCTTGACTGCTCACTTGTAAGGTTTTTACTTCTTTGTCTTCTCACTTCCTCCCTACTACACCCCCTGCCTGGATTAGACAGAGGACCAATTAATAGCCTTTTTTAAAATGCTCTGGGGCAATACATCTCCTTTGTGCTGAGAAGTTGGTGTCTGGGTGTATCCTGCACAGACTCCACAGGGCGCAATGTCACTTGCAAGAGGGTTAAAGAGTATATGGCTATGTCCCAAGTAAGGGTCCAAATAGTATCACCTAGAATAGTTCAACAAGAAGCCATTTATAAATGTCTATTGATAGTAGTGTGGGCTGGGTATCAGAAAGCCACAAGGGATTGTCAGTGACCAAGGATGAGCAACAGTAAGACCGTTAACACCCTAGCTTCTAAGAAGGTCTGAGAGCAGCCTGCGCCAGAACTCTCTGGAGGGAGACTGAAGAAAAGAGACCTCTGTGAGAGGGATATCCGGGACTGGTAAAACAAAGCCAGCCAGAGGAAAGGGCCTGGGAGAAAACACCTCACTCTGTCCTGGTACCCTCCAGGCTACTCCCAGAGCTTTGAAGCCACCAGGTAAGGAAGTCCTGGTGATGATGGATCCTGCTGGGTTAAATCTTTTATCTGTTAGTTAGCAAAGAAACCCAGGACAGAAGACTCCTACAGTGTCAACTAACATACCAGAGCACAGGCTGGCCTCTAGGCTCTTTCTGCAAGGCAACTGCCCCTTCTCTAAGGGGTCCTAGCTCCTCCCAGGGTTTCTCCCACCCTGCCCCTACCCTAAACCACTCCAGCTCAGGGGCTTCCCTTTCCTCCTCCCCAACTTCTGACTCCTATGAAAACCCAGTCATTTTGGCCTTGTGTTCTTGGTCTCATGGTTCTTCTCCCCTCCCAGTCCCCTCTCTCATCCATCTCTCTTCTCCTCCTCTCTTGCTGTCCTGTTCTCTTTCCTTATGATCTGGTCTATTCTGCTGACTATGTCCAGTTTGGACTCTTCTAGATGCCTCTGACTGGTCTCTCCTTCGAAAAAACTTCTCCTCAACCGTACCTTGGAGTGGTCATGTCCTCATTTTCATTCACTGGCCAGAATAGAGAGGAGAAGCTTGAAAAGAAATCAGAGTATCTGGCATGACTGTATGTTATCAAGACACTAGCTAACCTCTCCCTCTCTATGCCCCCCTTTTCACTAATCTTCATTACTCACTTGCTAAGCAAGCTACAATGCTTTCTCTAGATGGTCTCATTTAATCTTATGGTTTTTAAGGAAGAAAATCTTTCTCTTCCCTTAGCAACCATCCTCCCACCATCACGCTGACCTCCTAGTACTTTTCCATCCTTTTTTGGGTGAATAAAAGAAAGGAAAAGGAAGGGCATGGCTAGGCATGGTGGAGGAAAAGGTTTACTGTAGGTTAAAGGGAGAGCATAGCCAGAGGCAGAAACATCTGGAAGAGTCCAGGGTGAACATGACCCTGAGCTGGACCATGTGACCAGAGGAAGTGGAGAGCCAGGAGAGTAGAGGATAGACCAAAAATGTCAGACAACTAAAATGACTAGATTATACGGGGAAGGGCAGCTGGGGAAAGGGCAGCCCAGTCTCCCGGCTGGAAAAGTCTAGGGTAAAAGGAAGGGTATGCCAGTCATACCCTGTAACAAGTAGGGACTGAGGGATTCTGGGAGAACCTGGTGGTCAGGGCCACTTGGAGAAGTGAAATAGGCACTTGAGTTAGCCGTTTGTCACAGGTTTGAGACCTGCCCCTTTTAAAGGAAAAGCTTCATAAAACTCAAGACTTCCCTGGAGCCCTTGTACATACACATAAGCATTCTTTATTCGTATACAGTTCTAAAGGTTTATATTTAAATGGTTATGACATTTCCTTACTCTTAGGTCAGCTAAGAACAAGAGCAATACATTTGATTAGCACAAAGGTTTGCAATCAGCTTTGCTGCCTTGTCCTGAGGTCAGCAACCGCAAGCATCGCAGCCTCCCTGGGAGTGAACCTGGTACCACTGTAGGTGTGACTGGGGAACATCAAACGTCAATCTTTCCGGCCTATGCCACCTCAGCACAGCCTTCTTCTTGTAACAAAATCTAATTACTAGACTATGCGAGACGAATTCGGCACTTTTCACTTTCCAGTCACCTGCGCAGGAACTGTCACGTTCTCTGAAATTCCGGCCTTTACGTCTCAGTTATCGAACACTGTGGAGCGGCTCTGCCCAGGAAATGAAGGCTCTCGTTAACAACAGAGAGATTTAGGAAGCCAGGACATGATTAACCAATGCGGCATTTTGCCAAATGAGCAGTTCACAGCTAAGGCCAGGAAAACAAGTGCTGATTTAGCGGTCACTGGGCTTACAAAGGGGCTTTAGACCCAACCCTAACAATCCGCCACGACTGGGCAGAAAATGCCTAGCCTGCTAGAGTTGGAGCTACGCTGCTTAGAAAAAAAGTATTAGTCTGTCAAATTTATTCATCAGTGTATCAGTGGGGGGAAAAAAACCCTGTTAAATCAGCTATTTTAAAATTTAGCAGACAGAAAATCCCTTAGGTGTTCTTCATGAAGCATAAGCTTAAACTTTGAAGCTACTCACGGGCTCCTAATGGTTCATGATTTGTTTTTTGTTTTTGTTTCTTTTTAATGCCTTCATTGTCAAAGATACACATCCACCCATTTGCTATGTTTTCACGAGTCACAAACCGGAAGTATCTAACTATTGGTATCTGTCTCAGTGGGCTATGCCGGGAAGAATGTTGATCGGAATTGGTGGACCAGTTTCTAATGCATCAGTGCTCCAGGCCCAGAAGACAAAGTCTGTGTTGGCTCGAACTATCTTTTTCTTTTCTGTTCATCTAGCAGAAGCCTAACAAGCAGTCGGCCACCTCTGCTGGACTCCTGGCCGTCCCTGCTTCTCAACACTTTCTGGTAATGAGAACCGAGTGGAAAGGATTGAGGGGAGGGGGGAGGTGCGGGAGGCGACGGTTGTGACAGATGTCCAGTGAGTCAGGCAACCAGGTGTGTGATGACAATCACTGAGTGTGTCCTGAAGGCAGTCAGAGGGACAAAAGTCAGAGATGAGGAGGCCAACTCATGGGGCAGTGAGATCTCAGTCAAGAGCCAAGGGGACAAGTGTCCTGGCTGAGCGGTTGCTCTCTCTGCTGCACTGGGGTGTGCAGGAGAGGAGAAAGGGGGAAGCTACAGATGGGGTAGGCTTGAGGACTGGGAACATTCAATGTGGGGATGGACAGAGTTAAAGTGTCTGGCTTTGATGGCAGTACAGACAAACTTACAGTGAGTGATTCAGTGTTGGGGACCGTGGACCCCCAGACCCTGAATTTCCTGTGACCCCTGCCTGCTGGAGTAAACAACTTGTTTTCCTGTGCTTACAGAGGCTCTGAGCACGAGACCCTCAGGAGTTCCTGATGGCAGGGGAGTGGTTTCTGGTGGGCTTGAAGCTGAGAGTTAGGGTGTGAACATTAGTCAAGGAGACCCTATATAAGCTGCCCTAGAACACAATAAAGGAGGCGTTCTTGGGGTTTCTCTCTCTCTCTCTCTCTCTCTCTCTCTCTCTCTCTCTCTCTCTCTCTCTCTGTGTGTGTGTGTGTGTGTGTGTGTGTGTGTGTGTGTGTGTGTGTTTCAATCTCCAGGCCCTTGCCCAACTCGCGAACCGTACTGTAGCGCTTAGCATATAGAGCAAGCATTGCGTTACAATTCAGGTCTGCTGGTTTCCAAAGTTCTATGGCAGGGGCTCAGGGCCCAGGAATGGATATAGAGCTGGAGTCAGTGATGGCCTTAGAATGAGAGGGTCGGGGACCCACAGTGACCAGATAGAAGGGGCTATGGTAGGCATGGAGAACTCTCGGAGTGTTTCAGTCCGTTTTCCTTCTGGACCCACTATCCTTTGGGGGGTCCCTCACTGTCCATGTCAGGTGACCAGAGGTAGATGAACTATGCACTAGGGAACAGCAAGGAACAATGGGAATCACGGCCGTGGAGTCAGCCTACCTCCGGCTTCTAGAACATTTCTTTTGTAAAGAGCTAGCATAACTAAATTTAGTTAAACTGACATGTTCACTCCGATTTTTACATTTAATCACTTATTCTGGTGTTCTCATGAGCTCAACTCTCCAAATTTCCTCTCTCCTAGGAAACTATTAGCTGAAAAGAAAGGCAGCTGTGTCTCAGTGGTAACGGGCTTGTCTTGCACGCCCGAGGCCCCAGGTTCAACCCCCAGCAATGCTTAAATCAAAATCAAAAGGACAGCTTAACCTTATTCAAGAAGTTTCCTCCCATCCTAGTTCCAAGCATGAGGGAGCCAATAAAGCGCTGACAGCTCTCACGTGCAGGCTATGTTATCTTTCATGATGTGGGTGACTAGCGGCCCATCCCACGAGGGGTGGCGGCAGGTAACCCGAGGCTGCTGTGGGTCCCCTGACAGGTGGGAGACAGAGAGATATGCCATGCAGAGAGAGCTTGGGTGTAGAATTCCTTTAGTGAGTATTGGGAATGGTATAGGAGTAAGGATTATCGAAAAGGGGGTAGAATGGGAGAGAGAAGGGGGGAACAGAGAAAGAGAGGAGAGAGAGAGAGAAGTGGAGACTGACTGCCTCTTCAGGAGAAGGATGGACAGAAAGAGCAAGAGGAGTGGAGGCCCAGAAATCCCTTTTCTAGGCGGGAAGCAGGAGATTTGGGAGTGGGCGGGGCTTGTCTCTTAAAGGGACAGGGCACCCAGGTGACAGGGCAGGCCAGCAGATGCCAACAGGTTAATCACTCACACTTGTGTAGCTTACCAGCATTGTGTCTGTCCAAGGTTTCTGAGGTGTGCTCCCATACTTCTGCAGCACCAAGGGAATGGATAGCAACAAGACTAGTATAAAGTCTCTGCAATCCGATAAGCTTCTCCGCCAGGGCAATAACCCATATCCGACCAAATCAAACCGAATTAGAGAAAGCCAAGGTTTAATAGATACAATGCTCCCAGATGGCTTTGCAGTCCCCCTAAGAGAAGACAGGAAAGGAAGACTGGAAAACCATATGTCTGTTTTCTGGGGGGCAGTTTAAAACACCCTGTGGGAGTGGTCTTGAGATTCTCTGGGGGAGGGGTCATCCATTTGAGGAGCTTTCTGAGCACGGTTTGGCGAGAGATGGGGGAGGAGTCCTGGACCCGAACGTTCTAGACCCTTTGGATATATGGATGCCAGGGCCTGTGGTGATGCTTCCAACCGACCAACGAGGAGAATTGGGATTGACTGAAAACTGGGGGATCTATTTGTGGGTAAAGAGCAGAGCCCGAGGAGAGCAGGACTGGAGATGTGGAAGGCAAAGCTTTCCAAGGGGAAGGGACACTGCCCCGTGCTGGCTGAATTGGTGAACTTGAACAGCAGCCGCTCTGTTTCTGTGCATTTTCACCTGAGAAGATAGCTTTCACCTTCTTAGAAAAGAAGGCAGTTTCCTAACTCTAGACTCTTCCCATTGGAAGGTCATCTTCTGGTCACCTCGTTCAGGCTGCCACCCCTTCCCAGACTGCCTCAGCAGCTGGTGCTTGGCTCCTTCTCAAACACCCCCAAGGGACGGATGCTCATTAGTTCGTGAATCACCTCATTACGTTCTGGACAAGGCTTGTTTTTAGACAATTGTCCTTGACAGCAGATTGTCATTTGCGTCCTTATAGCTTTTGTTCACTGTTGCCGGTTTTATCCTCGGACGTCTCATGAGAAGATAATTTTGCTTCCTCAAATCAAAGTCCTTTCATGTTTCAACGTTCTTTTCAGGTGGCCACAAAGGCTCTCTTTGTTGAAGATCACACACCCGCGGTTCTTCACGACAAGCTCTCACCCCTCCTTTGGTCAAGCAAACAGGAAGCATCCAGACACAGGACACGGTATTCTGGATGGATGCTGAGCGGCACGTGGAACAGTAGAGCCGGACAGGGACACTGCAACCCCACAGCCCAGGACTGAATCTCTCTATAGTCCAACGAGGTGATGACCCCAGCTTCCAGGATGTCAGTGTGTTACCACTTAGCTCTATTTTCTTCCCATAGTTTTGCTATCCTAAGTATACATGAACTCCGTCCTGAAACTGACCTTCCTTAGTGTGTTAGGGATCTATCCTGTCTCTTTTTGACACTTGGGAATGTTTTTCATTACTAAGTATTTGGGCTATATCGTTTACCTCCCCTATGGAGGCTTTAGTTTAGTTTGACTGTATTTGTTGAGTCGTTACAATGTCCAGTAGTATGCTAAGGTGTGCTGAGGGCATCCAGATGAATAGGGTCTGATTCTTCCCCTCAGGCAATTTTCCAGCTGGAGAGAGAAGATGCCTTTACAAACACAATGCACTATGGGAAGAGCGGTACCTTTTAGGCCTAATTACTGAAGACACAGATGAAGGATCTTGGCCCAAATTAGAAGTCGGGGAAAGGCTCTCAGAAAGAACTGCTGTGAACAGTAAATGAAGATTAGAAGGTTCTGGGGGGAATCTGAGGGGACAGAACGGAAAGAGTTACAATGAGGCAGGAAGCACCAGTGTGTGAGAAACCATTGGTACTTGGCATCAAGTACAAGAAAGTGGGGGGAAGCTGAAAGCTTTGCCTTTGAATGGAGACTTAGCTCTGTGAGCACTGGGAGCCTTGGAAGGTTTTAAGGGATGTGTGTATAAGTGTGTGTGTGTGTGTATTCATGTGTATGTATGTGTGCATGTGTGTGTGCATGTGTGTGTGTGCGTGTGTGTATGAGTGTTTCAGTGTGTCTGTGTGTGTGTGTGTAGTTAACAGATTTGTGTCTATCACATTGGCCTCTATTTGGGCCAGAAAAAAAAAAAAAAAAAAAAAAACAAGACAAATTACAATCTGACTACCCTGAGCATAGGCAGTTGTGTTAGAAATGCTCATGGGCCCAGTATGAAGTTCAGGAAAGAGATATTTGGGCCCTGAACTAAAACAATGGTAGAACAGGACAGATAAAATCTATTGACTGTGGAGAAAGCGAGGAGAATGACAACAGACAAAGGTGGTGATGGAAGTCAAAATTAACTTCCGGAGATCTAGAGGAAGAAGTCGAGAGGTAGGTGACACATGACTGGTAGAACGAAAGAGATTATTTGAGGAAATATGACTTTGACTTTGAGCGTGTGGAATTTGAATTAGATCTGAATATCCAAGTGTAATTTGCAACATGTAATGAATTTATGAACCTGACTGTCACAGGGAAAATCAAGCTGGTAATGAGGACCTTAACTTCCTCCGTGGGAGTTAAAAGCATTGAGCCAGAGTTAGAATCCATAAAGAAATACAGCTATGGGGCCAGCTAACGGCTCGAGGTACATCAATGCTTAAGGCAAGTTTACAAACAAGGTCAGCATATTTTTCTGATTGACACAGCTAAATGTCAATGAGCAATTATTGTACTCAATAATTAAAAATCGGAATTTTTCAACTAAAAACGATTTCTAGATTCTGCTAAATTGGGAGTTCTGACCCTAGAGTGGTTCCATCTTCCCACAGCAGTATGCCAGTGAGACTGCCAGACTCCTTCGAATAGGTGCGTATGTTTGAGTTTCTTATTGACTTCGCTCCCTTTGGAACATCAAGGTCAATGCTAAATCCTCCTCATAATTACTCTAGCACTATTTATTATATCCGGTATGATATGTGTGTGCATCTATGTACATGTGTAGATAGATAGATGATAAAATATCTACATATACATCAGTGATGGGGTTCAAGCCCTCACACTAGTGAAAAAATGTTAAAATTCAATACTCAATTGTCTACTAGAGCCAGGTCTCTCTCTCTCTCTCTCTCTCTCTCACACACACACATACACACACACACACACATACACACACACACACACACATATTTGTATGTATATAACCCTACTATGCAGTTGAGTACTGAACTTTAAGGTTTTTTTCCCTAGTATGAAGGCTTGAACCTCTATGCTAGGCAAGCGCTCTACCATTGAGTCACATTGTCAGCTTCAGGTTTTAGAGCTTGCCATTAAATGTAAACAAGATTCCTTTAGGTAGACTGTCTTAGTCATTGCTCTACCACTGTGAAGAGTCACTCTCTTAGTTAAGGTTTCTATTGCTGTGAAGAGACACCACGACCACAACAACTCTTATAAAAGAAAACATTTAATTGGGGCCGGCTTATAGTTCAGAGGTTTAGTCCATTGTCATCATGGTGGGAAGCACAATGGTATGCAAGCAGACGAGATGTGGTACTGGAGAAGTAACTGAGAGTCCTACATCATCAGAGAAGGAAGCCTGGCTGCATGCAGGTAGGTGCTGGAACAGTGTCTGAGAACTATATCCTGGGCCTGGCATTGGCTTTTTAAAACCTCAAAGCCCTCCCCAGTAACACGCTTCCTCAACAAGACCGTGACTACTATTCTTTCTAATGCTTTCAAATGGTTCCACTTCCTAGTGAATGAGCATTAAAATATATGAACCTATGTGGGGGCCATTCTTATTCAAAACACCGCAGAGACTGTGTTCAGATAAATGGAAAGAAACGAGAGAGAAACGTCCCTGATGAAGTTTCAAGGATGAGGAGTCTGATAGTTTCACTGTTAGCCCAGAAATTGTTGAAAGTCTTGTTGGGGCATTAGTGATCCTTTCCACTGTCATTTTCAACAGAGAAATTGGAAGTTGACAGTAAAACCACAGGGAGGTAGAGGGGATGGGAGCTGAGGGAATGGACACAGGTTAGTGTCCTTCATCATCAGTTTCATCTTCATCGTAAGCATCTTCATCATCATCTACATCACCATCATCATCATTTTATTATCACTATTTGGCCTTGTTTCCGTAAGCTTTACTGAGACTCCACTGCCTTTAAGAGATCACTCTAAGCTATTCCACAAACACTCTTTCATCCCATTGTTTCTATAAATTCCCGTGTGATTGTTTAAATGGCTTGTCAGGTTAACAGAATATAGAATTACTTAGAAAATAAACTCTGGGTGTGTCTGTGAGAGACTTTTGGGATTCAGTCAATTGAGATGGGAAGGCCCACTCTATCTGGTGGACACAATAGGAGAAAAGTGAGCTACACACAGTCATTCTTCCCTGGTCACTTCCTCGGTGGTCATAGGATGTGGCCAGCCACCTCAGTCTCCTGCCTCTGTGACTTCCCTGCCATGGTGGGCCGGTAACCTGGAATTCTGGGCTAAAATAAACTCCTTGTTCCTTAAGTCCCTTTGTCAGGTCTCCAGCTGAGTTTTGAGTCCCCAGGGCATCCCCAAGTTTCATAATCATGAGAAGGCATCACAGGTCTCTGCATATGGCTGCTGATTTGTTGCCTTAAACGGATACAACACCAAGCTAGCAAAGGCAGAGGGCCAAGGGGTGAAGTCACAGGACCCAGCGTGCCTGCCAGCAGATTTTCAGGGTGTATCAACTCTTCCTGCCACAAGCAAAATAACTGCCAGGCATGCTCACTAGAGTCCGTGTCTAAGGTACTCCGCAGGGGCTGGACACAGAGGCACTCTCTGCCTAGCACATGCCAAAATCCAGAAGGAAATCCGGTATCCCTCAGAAAACATATTAATTTATTTATTATCAAATTTTTATTAGTATGTACCAATTCTATAAATGGTTTCATCATGACAGGGTCATACATGTGTATAATATGTTTTGATTACATTAGCCACCCCTTCCCATCTCTTGTCCTCCCACTCCCACTAAGCTGATTCTATCCCTTTCCTATTTTGTATTCCTTCTACTTTCTTGTGGAGCGAGTCTCCATCCAATTAGGAAGTATTTGGTTACCTCATTGACAGACTTGGTATGAAGCATCCATGGGTAGATCTTTCCTGGCCAGTAGATACTTTTTGCACGCAGGATCCACAGCTGAGGATGACTGTGGATAATGGTTCTCCCATGGCAGATCTGGCATTATGGGAGTTAGAGCAGAGAAGGATTCCAGTCTAGATCTAGCTTGGTGTCTCTACGTCCTGCATCCAAGAAGTGTAGTCCTTTTAGTAATTGGGTCTTACCATCTACTTCTGATGGGGAACACATAGCAGTGGCAATTGCCTGGATTGATTTGGAATCGTCAAGAGTGCCTCTAACTAAAAATTTATAGGGAGCTAACCAATCCACGGTGCTGAAATGTACATTTAATAGCCTATGGCTTCTGGGAGAACTTTATCTAACCATGTAGTATACTTCCACTTAAAGTCTTTCAAAATTTTATTTAAAAATTAGTTAATGAATTATCAGGTGTCCCTATGACATTTTTTGGTTGCCTGTCCCCTTTACCCATTTGTCTTTCCATCCCCACATAAACCTTTTCATTCCCAGTATTCTCCCTCCCGCCTTTGGGTCACATTCTATACCCTTGTCATTAAAGCCTCCCTTCTCCCTTCTCACAAGCCCTCTCTAGATCCCTGGAATATATATTTACTCAGTTGCACAAATATATAAAAGTCAGATGTTAGAATTCACTTAAGAAAGAGGACAGCCCATGTTTGTCTTTCTGGGTTACCTCCTTTAATTTCTCATTTTCCAGGTCCATTTATTTTCCTTCAGATTTTGAAATCTCATTTTTCTTTACCTCTAAGTAAAATTCCAGTGCCTACCTGTGCAACTTTCATTATCGATTAATTCATCAGCTGATGACCAACTAGGCTGGTTCTATTTCCTCACTATTGTGAACGGAACGCCACCATAAACATAGGTGTTTATAAGTATCTCTGTGATCAAACATTTTTGCACAAAATTTTAGAGTGAACCATTTGTTATCACTGATGGAAAATTTATGATAGTTCAGGGAACTGTTTACCACTCAGATTCCCAGACATAATCCAAGAGTCGGCATTGAAGACAGCTTCTGTAGTTACTGCAGCTGGGGCTGCTGTGTGAATTCTTTTCTGCACACTTACACTATTGGTTATAATAGAGTTACTTTGTAGTACTTCCTGGAAGCACTGACTGCTAACTAGATCATGACATATATGTGTATATATATTTGGTTGCCTGTGTGTTCGTTTTCTGCCTCTCCTACTAGCTACAGGAATACAGCAGTTATTTCTTAAAGAAGCATCTCTAGCTCCTCAAGTAGGGCTTCCCTTGAAGGCGCTTACAGACATGGGTGCATGGAATGAAGAAGTAAGCAAACCAACACCCTTAGAGTATCCATGGGTGTGAGCCCATCACAGGTGGCCATAACTATCAGAATGGACAAGGGCACGGCCTTCGTTTTTCATGGCAGCACTGTCCCTGAAATTCCGGGTCTGGCCACCGGTAGTCAGTCTCTTGAGATTGTGTTTGCGCTGTATAAAGAACAAAATCTAGGGATGCTCTGCATCTGCCCGTTCTTTTTCCTTTTCCTTAGTGAGAATAAGCAATGTGCGGGTGAGTCTTTCCCGTGTTCCTACGCACTCTCAGAAGCACTAGATTCAGTAGATCCCCAGGGGGAAATGATATTCTTTTAGAAGAACGACCATCTGTGCAAACTTGCAGAAACCCTGGAGGACTCGTGAGTAGGAATGGACCCCTGAACTGAAAATCAGTTCCTTCTTAATGTCTTGGAGCACTACGGCTCTCGCACTTGAATGGAGTCATGTTTTCATCTTCTGTAATATGAAGGGACAATTCAGCTTGCAACGAGCACAGAGAATTTCCCTAGAGCTACGTCAGACGGGACTAAGTGGCTTTATAAACACACAGGAAAGCATAAAAATCTTAAAGAGAGACTAAACATTCTATGGGACATGTCACCCTCAAGGAAATTAATGGCAGGGTCAAGAAGCACATTACAGGGGGAGCTTATACAGCGTGACGGCTGCACGACAATAAGAAGAAGTGGCTTACAGAGACATTTGTCATGACCCACTCTAAGAAAGCAAAAGCAGTATCTTTTGTCTCAGAGTACCAGGACATATAGGAAGAAATGCAGCTGTGAATGACCATGACCACAGGGCGTATTCATTGAGGTCGAAGCAAACAACTTGTCAGGAAAGGATCATGCAAGAAACAGGTGGCATTCTCAGGAGGATTGACTGAAAAGGATTTATCTAAGCTTTAAGCTAGAGGTATAGACAGATGAAGGGGATTCACAAAGGCAAAGGATGCCAAGCCACCCAGAGACCGATGGTAAGGTGAAGCCCATGCCACCGCAATCCTGAAGACAGCAAAATCTGGAAGTGGTGTTAGTGGAACCAGCAAAAACTATAGACCTGCAAAAGGAAGCAATTACTAGAGTCTATAGCTATATGCAGACAGGGCCAGAATCATGAGAACACAGAAGAAATGAGGGGCAAAGATTTTGGCAAGTAACCCTATTTCTTGCTTTTTTTCTTCTAGCCTCAGGACACCTTCACACACAGAGAATGTGGGATGTAGATATGGAGGAGAAGTTCTCATAGAAATTAAGTCTGAGGCCAGTCTCTGGTGAGTGCTTCCAATCATCAGAGGTGCCTAGACAAATGACGGAGTTATCTCTTGACAAACATATGCTAAAAATAAGTCTAATGCGGTGCTTGCCGTCTTAATAGCAGTGTGCTCTTGTGTGTGTGTGTGTGTGTGATAGAGAGAGAGAGAGAGAGAGAGAGAGAGAGAGAGAGAGAGAGAGAGAGAGAGAGAGAGTTATTGTAGAAAGTGAAAGAATAGAATCTTTGTGCCAGTGGGACATAAACCAATACTAGTATTGCCCATATATAATTTAGGACAAATATACCTTGCAATGTATTTTGTAGGCCACAGGTATAAAAATTAATTTAATATATAAGTATGTTCCAAAATACTCAAGAATTGCTGATATTTAAGAGCTTGTGCTATGCATCTGACAAGAAGCTAAACATTTTCTAAATTCTCTCTCTCTTTGCCTGTCTGTCTGTGTCTGTATCTGTGTGGGAGTGGTTACACACCTGTGTGTGTTTGCTGAGGCCAAAGGTCAACACTGGAAATTGTTCTTCATGAGATGTCCATCTTGGTGTTTTTGAGGCAGGGTCTCTTGCTAGTTACACTAGGCTGGCCGCCAGTGAACCCCAGGGTTCCTCCTGTCTTTGTTTCCCAGTGCTAAAATTACATTCCACCATGAATGGCTTTCTACATATCTTCTGGGGATCAAACTCAGGTCCTAATGTTTACAGAACAAGTGTAAACCTCATGTTGACACTTCACTTGACTGTTTTGCCCTAGGACCAACCTCAGCCTCTTAGGCTGTGGGTTGCCACCCCATACGGGGAGCACAATTAAATATAGAGTCATGGAAGTTTTGTAACAAAAAGATTTTGATTGTGCAATGACTAAATTTAAGATCAAATACATAATGAACCAGGGATGTTTCTGCCAGTGCCGACCTATACTGCCTCACACAGCTTCGCTGCAGCCTTGGCTCTGCTGTCACACCACACAGTATCAGAAAATGCTACCAGAAACACCGCAACGCAGATTTAAAGCAATTGAGTGTCATGAATTGTTGTGTTTTTACTGTGCATGCAAAGTTTTCTGCTCCTATACAAACATACAATTTGACGATGGAAAACAAAGACTTTAATATTTTTTTCTACTGCATTTCTTCAGCATATAAGCATCAAATTAACATACCTTTGGATTTCATTGAGTTAGAACGTTGATTTTAAAACCTGCTTCTTGAGTTTCTCACTTGAGTTTCATTTTTTTTAAGAAGGGCTGGAGTGGAGAGATGGCTCAGTGGTTAAGAACACTGGTTGCTCTTCCCCAGGACCCAGTTTCCATTCCCATCACTTGGTGGCTGAAACTTCTACCCAAGGGGATCTGCCATCCTTTTCTGGCCTCTTCAAACACCAAGCATACATGTGGTGCACAGACAGACATACATGTAGGCAAAACACCCATACATATAAAATAAATGATTAAAACATCCGTTAGGCTAAAGATTGAGCCAGAATTTCCAATAATTTTTGAACTATCCCTAAATATATTTTTGTCATTTTGAACTACATATTTGTGTGAAGCAGCATTCTTAGCACTGACGATTATAAAATCAAACTATCTATCAACTCTAAATAATGTTGAAGATGCTGTGCCCCACGGCTTCCAACGTTCAAGCAAGATTTAATTCTTTATGTAAAAATAAACAGTGCATACCATTATCACACAAATTTGTTTTGTCTTTAATAATAGTAAAATCATATATATATACACACATACATATATATCAAAGAATTATTTTAAGATACATTTAGTTTTCAAGATAGATTTTTTTTATGATTTTTTTTCTCCATCAGATATTGGATTGTTTGAGATGTATTCCTATTTTCTACACCTATCTTACTCCGGATGTAAAAACTTCCCGAGTAAAAGCTTTGTTCTATTTTTTAATTCTCCTCACCCCTAGCCACACATCTTAGGCAAGGTCTCTGCCACTGAGCTGTATGGCTCCTCCCAACACCTACTTTTGGAAACAGGGTCTATTTATGTAGCCCAGGCTGACTAAGCACTTGAAATCCTCCAGCCTCAGTTCTCCCAGTTACTGGCGTTAATAGGCACACATGTGCACCACATCTAGCTAAGCATGACAGTTTAAGAAGCCCCTGTTAAAGATACAAATTTAGTCCATCTTGAGCTGGGCGGTGGTGGTGCACGCCTTTAATCCCAGCACTCAGGAAGCAGAAACAGGCAGATCTCTGTGAGTTCGAGACCACCCAGAGCTAGTCTACAAGAGCTAGTTCCAGGTCAGGCCCCAAAGCTACAGAGAAACCCTGTCTTGAAAAACAAAAATACAAAACAAACAAGCAAACAAGAACAACAAAAAAAACTTGTTCAATCTCTGCAATGGCTTTTTTTACAATAAGTATTCTCTTTGGTCTGATTTTCTTTTTTTTTTTACATAATGTTTTTATTGAAAATTTCATGAAATGTGCTCTGATCACATTTACTTTCCAGTCCTCCCAAGTCCACCCACCATACACACACACACACACACACCCTGTGACCTCCCCCAAAACAAAAGAAGAAGAAAAAAGAGAAGAAAAGAAAACTACCAAGTACATTTGGAATAGAGAATGCTCAAACTCCCAGTGGCCAGAATTTAAAGAAAACCGAGTCCTTCCCCACCCCAACCCTGCCATAGGCCATCAGCTACACAGAGCTACACTTCAGCATCTGTATCACAATTTTAAGAGATTTTGGGGGGTGGGGGAGAGGCTGGCACAGAAGACTCAGGTCTCTCATTCTCAACCGTGAGCTTGCGGTCATTGACAATGTCACAGAAGAAGCTTCCTTGCCCTTTATAGTCAGTGCAGAATGGATCCTTGACCTCCAATGTTTCTGGTTACAGCACAAGCCATGGACATCACCATGGCTTCAGTTGGCAGCACGGATCATAAACATCCACATGGCTTTCAGTAGTAACACCGGCCAGGGACATCCACACACACCTCACACCCCCTACACCCCGTCATCTACCCCAATACCCTCACAGCTGAAGCCAGACCATAAAGACTAGCATGGCCCTCCATGGCAGCAGGAACATCCTCATAGCCTCAGGGGCACAGCCAATACACATCAACATGGCTTCAGATAACAGCACAGAAGGAACATTTTCATGGACTTCGGTGGAACCTTGGGCCATGGGTATCAACACCGTCCCTGGATGCTGCAGGGTCACAGACACCGACAGATATGGTTCTAGTCAGCCTCGGGGACATCAACAAGGCTTCAGGCAGTAGCACAGGGCATGTACATCAACATGGCCTCTGGCAACAACACGGACCATAGACTCTAACATGACTCATTATTAAGACTGAAATCTGAAAGAAGAGAGGAATACTGCTTCAAAAGAAAAATCAAAGAAGTACCCCCCAATCCCCGGCCCTAGAATAAAAGCTCCAGGGATAGAGCAGAAGTCAATAGCTGAGCCCCAGGGCAGTGTCAAAATGCACTAAGGATTGCCAGTGCTGAACTATGGGGTGGACACAGCTGCAAAATGACCTGAGGGAAACACTTAGGTAAGGGCTGTGAGCATCTCAGCAGAAATCATTAGGGCATCTAACCGGATGGAGGGCTGAAAGTAGAATAGAGTTGACTGACTTTTATGCCTCTGTGTTGGACACTAAGTTTGTATTTGCTTGCTAAGTTTAACTCTATGAAAACTGAGTCACGCAAGAGTGAAATAGTTTGCTTTTACCTCCTTTAGATTCTGAGATATCTGCCCCAAAGCCCCCACTCTGCAGCCGGAAATGGCTAGCTTAACATCCCAGCACTGCAATTTCTTTTTCTAAGAAATATTAAAAAGCTGTAAGAGCCCTTTGAACCTCAGTTTCCTCGGCTCTAAAATGGGATGCTGTTGACTTCATTGTGTTGCAGGTTAACATAGGTATTAAATTAAAAACTCCTAGCCTACTGCTGTGACAGGCATGAAATAGGTGCTCCGTTTTAAAATGAAAACAGAATCCAAGCATGTTTTCTGGAGGAAAGTGTTAAACACAAGCTGTGCATTCCCATTCCCAACACCACCTAGCTAATATGTTTTATGGAGAATCACAGATGTAATTAAAAAAAATGTTTTGAACTCACCCAAAACTTCCCCAGCCCTCATGCTTCTAAAACCAGAACCCAGGGAGGAGGTAAAGTTCTCGTCTGTGCACCACACTCTTTGAATATGAAATTGAAATGAGAGCCTTCCCGGTGTGTTTAGATAGGACCCCTTGGCTTTGGGGCAGATAAATCTGCTTCAATTAGAATCTAATCCTACTCAATTGTATTCGCGGTGCTTTCCACTAAAACCAGCGAGAAAGAAAAACAATCGTCTGTTTAATTAAATTATGCTAAAGCCTGAATTCAATCCAACTGTGTATTAAGAAGTGAGACCATGAATATAGAATGAAATGCTCTGCACAGAACTCCACGGCCTGCTCCCCAGCCCCTTCCCCTTTGGAATAATATACCTTCCTCGTCCATACCCTGTGCTGTAAGACAAATTCGGCTGATCTAGCCAGATGCAAAGCATAATTATAGTGTTCCATCATCTTCTTTCAGTTTGCGGTCCCTGGCTTCCGGTAGAACCCTATCACCCCATCTTCTGTTGCCCATGATAGTCATCTATTTCTTGGGCAGGATAGTGGGCTACTAGGGTTTTGTCTTTCTCTTCTACCAGTTCTCTTTCCTCTGTCAATTGTCCTTTAGGGGCTTGAAGCTTCCCGGGACCTCATGCCGAGCAACATGGGGCGGGGGGGGGGGGGGGG